>NC_054594.1:16352916-16687500 GCF_004785595.1 Juglans microcarpa x Juglans regia | reverse complement strand
GGCGATTCTGGACAGTTTCAACATCGCATCGTAATCTGGGCATAACTCTCTCATCCGAGTTCCGATTGAGATGATTCAAAATGCTGATATCATATGTCTGGCAATCAAAGGCTGACACATGGCCTCATATTAGTATTCTAATATGAGATTAATAGAAGTACCTAGTTGCGAGTTTCTTGAAATTCAAGTATCAAATTTGCAAAAGTTAAAAACTGAAATCTCGAAAAGTTAAAACGTGAAAATTCAAATATTGATGTCTGATTTTACATTTAACTCTAAAAAAATGATAACATATTAACATGAATAGGGGCACATATACTTTCACACGGATCCCTCACATGAACAATTCGTGGGCTGTTTATGTTAGAGGTATCCGTGTAGACGCACGAAAGTACAAGCTTCTTAATCATTTTCGTAAAAGAAATTAAGGATCTAGTAACTAATGAATTGGTAATGCCAAAAATAATTATTGAAATTGTACTAAAATTCAATTATCGTTTGATTTTGGACTTTTTCATAATACTTCTATCTCCAAGTTCTCAAATGGTTCATGAGCTTTGGCACCTTAAAAAATAAATACTCAACCATTTGAAAACTATACATTTTTATAATTCGAGATCTTAGTTTTCAATGATACACCCTTATCCTTTTGTATCATTGATAGATTGTGATACGTCAATGATACAATTGGAGTCTCATTGGAACCTTATAAAAAGCAATAACTTCTCCTTCTCAACTAATGTGGGATCTCATACACCACCTACCCTTATCCTTTTCATATGGGGTATTCTCAAATTATAAAAATGTGAAAACTCAAATACTGATTTTACATTTAATTCTAAAAGAAATGATAACGACAAGGACAAAGGTTATTTTAACACGAACCCTGGACATGATCAATTCATAGGCACTGTTCATGTGAGAGGGATCCATGTAGACATGTGTCTTAATCATTTTTGGAAAACAAATGAAAGATCTAAGAACTATTGAATAGGTAATGCCAAAAATAATTATTGAAGTTGTGAGATTCATGTACCGTTTGATTTTGAACTTGTTCAGAATACCTCTATCACCGAGTTCTCAAATGGTTGAGTTTGACCTTAGCACCTGAAAAGATGAATACTACCATTTGAAAACTACACAGTGAGTATCGAAACGTACTAGAGAGAATAAGGGCATTACATGTTGTTAATTGTCTTTATTTTGGGCTGTCCGAAAGCAGAAAAAGTGGCCTAACTGTTTTAGTATGATATATATGCGAGGAAATAAATAAATAAAAAAACTCAAAACAGAAGAAAGGTAAAAAAAAACCTTTTTCTTTTAGGCTTACTTGCTTAGAAGTAGATTGCCCCCACTACTCCTGTAGATTGCTTCTTTCCCTTTGCTTAAATGAAAGCTGGAGATGAGACGTACAACTACAGCTCAGACGACTTTAATAATCCCAGCAAATGTTTTACAATGCAATCCATATAGACAAACTATCAACAAACTATGAAACACACACACACACAGAGACATATACACTGACACACACATATAAATTCAAATGTTCAGTTATCTTCGGAAGTTTCAAATGTTCCAATACACTGACACACACACACACACAGACATATACATATAAACAAACATACACAGACACACAAAAACACATAAATTCAAAAAAGTTAATCCATATACACAAACACAGACTTCTAGCCATTGGCAACTTGCGGACTCAAGTTCACGCATATGGAGAGGGGGGGGAGGGGGGGTGAATTACAGAAGCTTCCCATCAACAATAAACGGCACTTTCAGGTAATTTCACAATCACAATCACAAAACCCTAATAACACAAACACAATCACAAAACCCTAATGATTCATATAACTTGAATTAATTTCAAATAACTTAAATAAGTGAAATGAAAAAAAATAATAGAGAAAAACTACCGTGAGGAATCGAAGACAGAGAGACATGAGGTGAGGCCGTAAATCCGTGAGAGGAGGTTCGACGACGACAGTGATTCCGTGAGCTCACGGTATGTGTGACGGCTGGTGAGGGGAGGTAGAGAGACAGAGAGTGAGATAGAGAGACAGAGACGAGAGGGCAGAGTAGAGGCAGAGACTAGAGAGGTGGAGACGAGAGACGAGAGTGAGGAGAGGCCGTAAGTCCGTGAGGGGAGGTTCGACGACGACAGTGATGCCGTGAGCTCACGGTATGTGTGACGGCCGGTGAGGGGAGGTAGAGAGACGGAGACGAGAGGGAGACTAGAGAGGAGGAGACGAGTGAGGAGAGCGGCGCCGTTCAAAATTGTTTTAGGGTGTTGAAGTGAGTTGAGTTAAGTTGAATTGTGATGATAAAATATTGTTAGAATATTATTTTTTAATATTATTATAATTTTGAAATTTGAAAAAATTGAATTGTTTATTATATTTTGTGTTGGGATTTGAAAAAGTTGTAATGATGAGTTGAGATGAGTTGAGGTGAGTTTGGTAACCAAACGCACCCTTAAGGTTTATAACTGGAATTGTGAGAGGAAACGGCGCCGTTTCCTTTGGTTTCAACATTCAATTTGTTTTTTTTCTCTTAAATGATCATTAAAAAAAAATTTGATGCTATGGGAAATTGATAATTATAATTTATAAATATTTGTAATACATTTAATACATAGTTAATAGTTATAGACTATAGTGATTTGGTTATAGTGATTTAGTTATAGTGATTACTGATTAGTGTAACTATAGTCTATATTAGACTATTAGTATTAGTTATATATTAATATAGTTATGTAATATATTAGACTATATGATTGTATTAATATTAGACTATTAGTATAGCTATATATTAGTATTAGTTATAGTGATTTAGTATAACTATATTATTATTAGCTAGACTATATAATAGTATTAATATTAAACTATTAGTATAGCTATATATTAGTATTTGTTATATATTAGTATAGCTATATAATATAAGTATAACTATAGTCTATATTAGACCATAAGTATAACTATAGTTATAGTGAGTTTGTTAATTGTTATATTAGTATTTGTTAATTGTTATAGCGAGTTTAATTTATTATAACTATATAATTGATAGTATTATAGTGATAGTATTAATATATTAATTTAGTATTAGTATTACTATATCATTATTTTATATGTGATTATTTAGATATATATATATATAATATATATTAGTGTTAGTTATATATTAGTATAGCTATGTATAAAATATTATTAATAATTTAATATATATATTTTACGTTTAAAGCATATGATCAATTAAATTTTTATTTTTATGATTAGACTTTTATTTTATAAATTATAATAACATTATCTTATATATAATTATATTAATAACTTATGATTAAACAAATTACAAATGTTCATATTTAAGATTCACATTTTATGTTATAATTTATAAATTATAATATAAAATTATTTCATATATGATATATAATTATATATATTATATATAAAAATTTCATATATAATTATATATTATATACAAAAATTATATATATAAAATATTTTGTATAATATTAATTTGTATAAAACTTATATATATATAAAATATTAATTTTTATATATATTTTTTTCCCAACTAGGCCGGTCCGGTCCCGGAAACCATGGAACCGGGTCTGGCCAGTTTGCATAAAACAAAATTCGGTCCAGGACTGAACCGGTTCAAAATCAGGCCAACCGGTCCGGTCCGGTTCAAACCAATTTTTCGATTTTTCAGTTCAAATTTACACCCCACTTGTGAGAGAGGGCCTTTCCAGAAACGCCCAGGCCTAGGCCCAGGAAAGACGGGCCGCGGAACCAATATGAGGAAAGGCCTAAGCCCAAGAAGGACAAGCCGGGGGCCCTGGTCCCTGGGCCAAGGGACCGGGGACCCTCATCTCCGACTCGGAAGGCCTTGTGATGTGAGCTCGAAAAAGCCAAGTAGAGTGTCCCAAGATTGGCAACCTGCCTAGCCCTATCACAAAGCACCAGGCGGGGAAATCGACCACGCACAGACGGTAACACGTACCTGGTCACGCGCTTGATAGACCTAAAGCACGCCGCACTCAATACTTGTGTCAGGGACCCAGCACGCAGCGACACTTCCCACATACGAATAACAGCTTGCCCACAATCAGACACCCTATACTGGCAGAAGAGCGGTTGCAAGACAGGCCTAGTACGGTGCACGATCTTCCTCGATCGCCTAGACCACGAACTGACACTGTGGCCGACAGGAAAGTGGCAGCAGGTCTGACACCTGACACACCAAGATCTCCCTCAGTAACAGAATTCGGATCAAGTATAAATAAGAGCCATCCCTTCTACGGGGGACGGGCTCTCCAACAAAAACACTGACGCTCTTTATTCATTCGGTATTCTTTGCACTTTCTTCATAAACTATCACTTACTCTAGCATCGGAGTGACCCCAGAAGTCATCGGAGTCTCTTCTCCTCTTAGTTGCAGGCAATGAGAAGATTGGGTCTCGTGGTATTGCTCGGGCTGCGAAACACGACATTAACACTATTGATGATGGAGTTGGTCCATAGATTTTCCTTTCTTTTATTCTAGTTGAATGAGTACTATCTCCCAATATCTCCTGAGACTATTGCTAATTCTCATGGAATATGAAGAATCAAGCATGTGTAGTACATGTGCCCTCCACATTATTATTCAATATGACTCAGATCAGAGAGACCAAGCGAATCAAGGAGACGACGTTTTTTTACGTATCTCTATGTGACGAAGGATGACTTTGTTTTCTTTTACTTTTCAGTTTTTTTTTTTTTTTTTTTAATTTTTTGTTGTGCCAAGGAACTTTAATTTTTACAGTGTCATTTCGTATTATTTTCATATTATTTAAATTCATCATTGTAAACTTACGAAACAGCTTAATCATGTTGAGACATGTAATAAAATGCTGAATAAACAGCTTAATCATTATTTGGCGAGTGTACACTCGCCAAATAATAATGAGAAAATGCTGAATATATAAAAAGATAAAGAAAAATACGTGTAATAAATAAGCTCAATTTATAAACTTTAATAGTCCCGGGCCATCCTTAATTGCCATGGTTGGGTGGGTTTCCCAAACGTTGGCCCCCGGCCAGGTCCATTAAAATCCTTGCAAAAAGCTGAGAAGATGCATTTACAGCTTGTCTTAGTACTCCTTCGTCCTGCTCAATGCGTCTGCGACCTGGTTGGTGCGGCCTGCCCTGTATTCCAACGCAAAATCGAATTCTGCTTGTGCCAAAAGATGGCACTCGTGAAGTGGAGCTTTTATAAAACATCCGAAAAAACCTAATATGTTCAGCCATGCTGCTTGCACGAATAGTCTCCAGCATCCATGGAGACATTCCAAAGTGAACCTAATCTTTATAAATTTTTCTTCATAAGCAACTGAACCTCACGTTGGAATCCATTAAGAACCTTCATTTACTCTGTTGATTTAAATTCGTCACATGGCAGTGTTAAAGTAGAAGTTAATTTAATAGGAAAAAACAAAACATCTAGTTTTGATATTATGCACTTGCTTATGATCATGGGTCTGTGTTTTTTTTATTCTTTTTCAATTTTAGGTAAGAAAAAGTAAAACTGAGTGTGTGTATATATATGTGTGTGTGTGTGTAAAAACAAATTTGCTTACATGCACGCATTATTGATGTTTTTAGTATCTTAATGCCAAATTAAGATGAATGTGGTGTTAGGGTTAACGATGGGCTCGTGGAGTGGGTCAGGTTTAGTTTATTATGTTTGGGGTTAAGTTGTATGGGCTGTCTTTTAAGCACTCTGAGTAATAAATATTGAGTCCAGTATTTGTAAGAGTCCATGGGCCTGCAGCCCAGTCCTTACTTCCTTTTAATCTCTGTTATAAGTAAATGTTCTAGAAGGGAATCTAGTTTTTTTATTCATTGCTGTCAGACCCTATTAGAAGGCAGAGTTCTATGTGCATCGGTTAATGCTGAATCCTTGTCAAAGTTGTTATTTCAGATTCTTCTTTTTCCTCTCTCTCAATTTTGGAGATCCTACCCTCGAAGGAGCTATCATTTACAGTCATATAAACCCTAGTTTCATACATCACAGAATTTTGTTGTGTTACAATTTCATACATGTTTATAACCATTTTTTCTCTCAAATCCTCATCTAGACAAAGATTTGTGACAAATCACTTAAAAGCAATATTTTGAATACCGTACCGGACAGCGTACCGGTCAAGGCACTGGAACGAAATATTTCGGTACCAGTACCGTTTCGGGATAGCATTTCGGGATAACGTTTCGGGATAGTCGATCTATAAATAAATTATATATATAAATATATATAAAAATTATATTCTAAAATAATAGTCTATATATAAATAAATTATATACAAATACATATATATAAATTATAAATAGTCTAGTCTGAATTGAAGGTTAAAAAATAAGTTTGTAGTTTGAAAAAACGAAAAAAAAAAAAAAAAAAACACTTGCCGAAATATAGGCCGGTACAGGCCGAAATTGAGGCCGGTATGACAGGTACCGGCCGGTACGGCCGGTATTTTGGCCGGTACGGAACAGATATAGTACCTGTATCGGCCGGACGGCCGAAACGAAAAATTTCGGCCGTACCGGCCAGTACGGTACGAAATTTAAATCTTTGCTTAAAAGACCTTAGTTGACTACTTCACTCATATTCACAAACTATTTACTATTTTTTCATTACTATTTACAGATCATCTGACATCACCACATTATCCAAACGTAATCTAAGGAGATGCTTGGAAAATGAAATGAAATGATATGAGAAATCGGTCCAGTCCAGGGGTGATGGACTGAAATTTTCGGTCCATCATTTTCTAGGATCGGACCAGACTGAACACCCATGGGGACCAGACCGGACCGGTAGCTATCGGTCTGTTTGGTCTGGCCCAATTATTTTGTTATTTTGTTTCATCTCTTTTTTGCAAATAAATTAATAAAATAAATTATTTAAATTACTAAAATTAAAATTAAGTAAATTATTAATGTGGATTCTGTAACTAACTCATTAATTTTTTTTAACTATAATTATATTTATAATGTTGATAATTACTACTTACTAACTTAGCTTTACTCTTTGGTATGCATAATTATTAATAATGTCATACATTTTACTATGGTTAATGGATATCAAATAATTTCATTGTACATATAGATTATTCATGCTTTCTTGCAAATTAGGTATTTACAAGAAACTACCTAATTAGTTTAATTAAGTGTAAATAATAGAGTATGTATGAATATATGATGTTTTAACTATTTACATATAATGACATAAATTATCATATGATTTATGATTTATTATTAGTTGATAGCATATATTATTTTATATTTTATATGGTCAATGATAATAAATTAGATAAAAATTACATCATTAACTTATATAATTATTATACAAAAACAATATATCAAATTATTACAAATATTTTTAGAATATATATATCGGGGTTTGGTTCGGTCTGGTCAGGTCCAAAATTTATAGACCCTAAAACCGGACAGAATTTCTTCGGTCCACAATTTTTGAGATCGAGACTAACCGGTACAGTACTTGGTCCAGTCCGATCCGGACCAAAATTTGCAGTCTGGTCAGTTTTTCCTTTTCGGACCGAATTCTGTACACCCTAAAAATCTGTTAATAATAGTGAAATGATTTGAGTTATGATGTTTTATGGAATTTTAGGAAATGAGCAAAAAAAAGTTGAATAAAAATATTATAAAGTTAAAATATTGCTATAATATTATTTTTTAAAATTATTTTTTGTTTTGAGATTTATAAAAGTTGGATTTATTTTTTTTGTATTTTGTTTGGAAGTTTGGGAAGGTTTTAATGATTAGGTAATGATTAAATGAAAATTTGAAGCTTTTCAAGAGAGAGAGAGAGGAGAGAGAAAAAGATAGAGAATACCGACAAAAGAAAGAATTTTTTAGGGTTCCTCATACTAGGTTTCTCGTGCCGTCATGGCTGCTGCCTTGCTGCCTGGTGGTCCCATGCCAGTAACGAAGGCTAGGTCTTTCGCAGACCTGGTCATGACCGTTCCGCAACCCATTCCGGAAGTAAATCTTCCAATGAGGCCTCCAAAGATGATAAAAGGCCAGGTGTGTTTCACGTTCTCCAAGGAAGAAATGGCATTATCGGCAGCACCTTTCAGATACTCTTTGGTTTTGAAGTTCCTTAGGCAGAGACCTTCTTTAGATGCCATAAGGATGTTTATTCGGGTGAGATAGGGATTAATGGGAAATGGGGTAGTCTCCTCCATGAGCAAAAACTGTAACGTTTTCATCCGTCTAACATCAGAAGAAGATTTCAACAAGGCGTTCTCCCGAGAAGCTTGTGAGATAAATGGTGTTTCATACAGAGTAATCCATTGGACGTCGGGCTTTACGGAAGATGAGGAATCTCCGATTGTTTCGGTCTAGGTGATGCTCCTAGGTCTCCCTCCAAATTTCTATCATGACTGCACATCCTCAGAATACTGACGGCGCCGCTCGGGAAGTTCATTCTGTCTGATAACTCCACTCGTTGTGCGACGAGAACGGACGGAGCTCGCGTTTGTTTAGAGATGGATGCCTCTATACATCATTTGGACTCATTTTGGAGTTAGTTCTGGATTCAAACAGGACGTCATTTTCGAGACACTGCAGGCGTTTTGCTCAAGTTGTAAGTTGCAGGGGCACAACAAAACAACATGTAGAAGAGGAAAAAATAGTAGTGATATCTGGGAAAAAAAAATAAAATCAAATCAAAAGAAGGAAAAAAAATAAAATGGCTTACTATGAAGTGATAAGATGTCCAAATGCAGCTGGTGGAGGGAAAATAACAGAGGACTAGGATGTTGAGGAGACTGACAAAGTGGAGGAGCAAGGAGAGGAAATGTTGACGGAAAAGGAAGTGCAAAAAGAGACAAGGAAAAGTCCGGTGAGAGAAGAAGGGGAAAATGAGACTGTTATTCAAGAGTTCGGCAGCTTGAACTCCCCAGTAAACAAGGAAAACATTTCTGATGGGGAGATGGAAGAGCAAGAGTTTGTTCCAGATAGTATGAAGTAGGGGGATTGTGCCTTGCAAATAGGGGACCGTGGGAAAGGAAATGAAACCGGGTTGGAGAATGTAGTTCTAATCGAAGACGTCCCTATGGATGAATGGGGGCAAGAAACCCATCCCGACGAAACAGAGGAACATAAATCCTGGTCTGAGCAAGAAGAGGATAGGGTGAATGTGGTAAAAGGAAGAGAAAAATACTACCAATCTGAGGAAGAACAGCGTGGTTCCAAGAATAAAAATGGCAAGAGTGGAATGGGAACCTCAAGGAGCACCAAACGGGTCATCACCTGGCCTCTAAAATTAAATCTATGATAGGCCCCATATTCTTTTGGAACATCAAAGGTTTGGGCTCTTCAAGGGGAAGGCTAAAGAAGATACAAAAGAAATTTAAGCCCAAGGTTGTTGCATTAACAGAGACTTTTGTTGATGACAGTAGTATGGGAATATTGACGAGGAATTTAGGCTTGGAGAAGGGTAGCTCTAATCAACTGAAGGCTGGAAAGATTTGGATACTGTGGGAAAAGAATGTAGACGTTAACACTATGAGCATGAGTGACCAGTTTATCACGATCAAAATGACAGAAGGGCCTATGGTTTTTCACATAACTTTTGTTACGCCAAATGCTATTATGGGCTACGGAGACAACTTTGGAGGGACCTGGAAAGGATGGACAGAAGGAAACTCCATGGATGATTCTAGGGGACTTTAATATTATCAAAAGTAATGAAGAACGGAGGGGGTTCTCCCTCGTCCGAGGATAGCGATGGAGGAAAATGCTTGGATAATTGGTTGTGGACTGTTGGAGATTACATTTCGAGGAAATAACCTATCCTTTTGCAATGGGCAAGAAGGTTTAGCTAGGAGTTGGGCATGCCTCGACAGAGGCTTTGTCGATACCAAGTTCTTAGAGTTGCTTCCTCAAACATGGTTGAGGTATTTGGGGCGGAATACGTCAGACCATGCTCCGATGGTAGTGTCGTGTGACCAAAACTCGCAACACTATGGACCTTCTCCTTTTTTGTTTCAACAAATGTGGGTGGAACATAAGGATTTTTTTCCTTATGTTAAGAAAAGTTGGACAGAGGAAGGACGGGGTCGTGGATTGGATAATTTAGTGTTTAAAATGAAGAGAGTGAAGCAGGTGTTCAAAACATGAAATAAGGAAGTTTTTGGAAGGGTCAAACTATTTACAAAAGAGCTAGAGCAAAAGATTGAGGTACTTGAAGCTAATCTGCAGGAAGTCTATGAGGCAGAGGTGGAGCACGAACTTCTGGTTTCAAAGACAGAACTAGCCTCATGGCAAAAAAGATAGGAGAGGTTGATTGCTCAAAAGGCTGGCATAAAATGGCTACGTGAAAGGGACAACAACATGAGATTCTTCCATGCGGTATTAAAGAGAAAGCAGCATAATCAAGTCACCAAAATGACCAAATCAGACGAAACTTCTTTCGACACTCCTGCATTCACGAGGGTGCAGTCCAATATTTTCAAGAATTCTTAAGCCATAAAAACAAAGGTGAGTTATCGGATTTGAAACACTTCATTCATCAAGTTTTTACGGAAGAAGAGAATAAAAGCATTTACGCGAGACCGTCCATGGAAGAAATTCGACAAGCAATCCTTAGTTCCAGTGGAGAGTAGCCTGGGTCCGGATGGATTTGGTTCAGGATTTTTCAAACCTTGCTAGAATATTGTACAGGGTGACATAGAGGATGCCATTGCAGAATTTTTTTGAAGGCAAACACTTTCCAAGGGTCTACATGGCTTCGTTTGTGGCCCTTATCCCCAAGGTACAACAGCCCATAGGATTTGATAAGTTTCAACCAATTAGTCTGTGTTCCGTAATATACAAAACATGCTACAAGATTATCATTGGTCGGTTAGCACACTTACTGCCGAGGATGATATCTCAGGAACAAGGCGCTTTTATGCCTAACAGAAGCACTTTTGAAAATATTAGCCTCGCCCAAGAAATGGTTCAATCCATACACAAAAAGACGAATGGCAGTAATGTTTTATTGAAAGTGGATTCGTCCAAAGCATATGACCGAGTAAATTGGAATTTTTTGATTCATGTCTTGTCCTCCTTTGGATTCGACGAGAAGGTATGTGAGTTGATAAAAAATTGCATTACAACGCCATGGTACTCCATTCTTCTTAACGGTACTTTTAAGGGTTTTTTCAAGGGGAAAAGGGATTTCGACAGGGGTATTCCCTATCGTCATATTTATTTATTCTAATGGAGGAAGTCTTCACAAGAATGCTAAAAAAAAAAATTGAGAGTGGAACAATTGGAGGATATTCTCAAGCGAGAGGTACGCCTTTAATCTCTCACTAATTATATGCAGATGACATTGTAATTTTTACTAATGGAGCAAAAAGATCCATAAAAGCTCTAGTTAAAGTTTTGGAATTATATGAGAAATGGTCGGGTCAACTCGTGAGTAGAGAAAAATCAGCAATAATTTTTTCGAAGCATATCAGGCTAACTAGTAGAAGGAGTATCCAGCAAATCACAGGATTTGGAGAGGGTTGGCTACCTATGAAGTATTTGGGGGTCAACATTGTTGATGGAAGACTTACTTTTAGACATTTGGAGGAACTCATTAACAAGATACGGGACAAGGTAAGTGGCTAGAAGACTAGACTACTATCGGCTAGAGGCAAACTTATTCTCTTGAAACATGTTTTGTCTAGTTTGCCAATTTACCTCCTATCGGTTCTACAGGTTCCGAAGTCGGTTTTAGGCTCTATAAACAGAATACTTAGCACATTTGTTTTGGGGGAATCTGATGGTTCTCCCAAAAAGAAATGGTGTGCTTGGACCAAAATTTGTAAACCAACAAATGAAAGTGGAGTAGGCCTCCGGGACCTTGAGGAGCTTGAAAAATCACTACACATGAAGTTTGCATGGAAAATCCTTAAAGATAATTCCCTTTGGGCGCAATTTTTCAGGAGAATATGTGAAGGAAAAACATATATCTCTTGTGAACAGAACAAAAGGAGCTAGGTTTTGGAAAATGGTAATGAGGCAAATACCGAAGGTGTTGGAGCAAGCAAAATGGAAAGTGCGTGAAGGTACAGTGTCATTTTGGCTTGATTCATGGGCTGGAGAAGGTCCTTTAGCAGATTCTTTAGTGATCTCGGAATTTCCCAGGCTAAAGGTATGTGATTGCAAACTGAATAATGAGTGGGACGTTCACCTCCTGGAGAGGTTGGTGGGAATGGAAAAAACAGAGGCCATCATTGAAGAACTTGGAAACCCTCGAGAGGGGAATGACTTGTTAATACGGACCTCTGCCATAGATGGGCAATTCACGGTTCGGAACGCATGAGACTGCCTGCGAGTGAAGGCTCTTGAGTCCCCATGGTCGGCATGGGTGTGGCGTGAGTTCTTACCAAAAACGATGTCGATTTTGGACTGGAAATTATGGAACAATAGCATTAGCGTGGACGACAGGCTTAGTGGGATTACAGTGGTCTCTAAGTGCGATTGCTACACGGGAGGAGGATATGAGGATATTAACCATGTCTTATATGCTGGAGATTTTGCTCAACAGATATGGAGAAAATGTGCACAAGCCTTCGATGTCCGTTTCGGGAGTACGTCATATGGAAAGAAAATATGAAGCTGTGGTTCAGGTGTGCATCCAGGTCTTCCCAAATGGGGGTAATTTTGGGAGCTCTTCCATCTATTATAACATGGAAACTTTGGTCGAGGAGATGTAGGTTACACATGGAAACTTTGATCATGTCCCTGAGCACCATATTTTAAGTCTCAAAATTTCCTCCCAGAATTCCTCAAGATACCACACTCCACACTTATCATTGTTAACCCATCAAACCACCATCAAAGAATCTGATTCCACTACCACTCCCTAGATACTTCGTTCTTTACACAGCTTCAGCCCATGTAAAATGGCTTTTGTTTCTGCTATAGTGCTGCTACCAATTCCCAGATTTACAGAGAATGCAAAGACAACATTACCTTGCTCATCTCGGAGGAGTCCTCCTGCACCCGAAGCCCTTGGGTTATTCAAACTGCATCCATCCGCATTTAGCTTGAGTTTTCATTGCTGCGGCTTCATCCATTTAATCACTTGGATTTGTTTTGGTTTAACAGGGACCACTAAAATATTCAGTGCTCGCAACGTCTCCTGATCCCCAATTGCAAGAATCTGAAATTTTGAGGACTCTTTCATTATTCTTGTTAGCCAGAACTGGACCGCATGCCATACTTCTTCTTGCATTTCCGCGTGACCTTCCATGCGTAACCTACTTCTCCTCGACCAAAGTTTCCATGTTATAATAGATGGAAGAGCTCCCAAAATTACCCCCATTTGGGAAGACCTGGATGCACACCTGAACCACAGCTTCATATTTTCTTTCATATGACGTACTCCCGAAACGGGACGTTGAAGGCTTGTGCACATTTTCTCCATATCTGTTGAGCAAAATCTCCAGCATATAAGACATGGTTAATATCCTCATATCCTCCTCCCGTGCAGCAATCGCACTTAGAGACCACTGTAATCCCACTAAGCCTGTCGTCCACGCTAATGCTATTGTTCCATAATTTCCAGACCATAATCGACATCGTTTTTGGTAAGAACTCACGCCACACCCATGCCGACCATGGGGACTCAAGAGCCTTCACTCGCAGGCAGTCTCATGCGTTCTGAACCTACATCTCAGAAGGAGAACACTTAATCCAGCATGTATTTCGGGAAGGGAACGCCCCTGCTGACTACTTGGAAAAATATGGTGCTCAGGGACATGATCAATTTTGGCACACCAACTCGCAGTTGCCAACGAAACTCTAGGGACTTATTCGCACGGACAAGCCCAATCTGCCATATTTACGTATTAGATAGTGTGGGTCCTTTTTTTTGTTGTAATGTTTGGAAATTCGTTGGAGCCATTTCAATCAATAAAGGGAGGAGCCATCCTCATTTTTGAAAAATAAAAATAAAAATAAAAATTTGAATTTGAAAAGTATTTGTTTGAGTGTTGTTTGGATGTTGAGATGGAATGAGATGAGATGAAACCATCTTAACATCCAAACAATCCAATCTCTTCAATCAATTTGTTTCTTCATAAAAAACACATGAACAAGAAATATGATGATAATTTTTTATTTTGCTCAAATAAAAAATTTTAATGTGGCAAATTTTTTAATCTTGAAAATTGCTTGTTATACATTGAATGGAAATAAAATGGATCAATTACATCTATAATATATATTTTTTAGAATTATGAAAAGAATAGCACCTAATATATGCATATACATACACAAACAAACATAATTATGGTTTTTGTTGAATGGGTGGAAAATCTACTATTCTAAAAATTTGAAACGTGTTTTTTTGTTGAGTTTTAGGAAAGTAAATAGGAAAATCTAATGCCAGTAAGGGCTCTACTCGGGCTCTAATGGAGGTTTTAAAAACATATGAAATGTGGACGGGACAAAGAGTAAACCACGAAAAGTCAGCAATTTATTTTTCTAAGCAGCTGAACCGTAGACGAAGGGAAGAGATATTGGCAGAAACTGGGTTCAAGGAGGGCCAATTTCCATTTTGTTACTTAGGAGTACCGATCGTGGAGGGCAAACTGAAGATCAAAAACTTTGATGCATTAATTTTGAACATTGACAAGAAACTAGCAGGGTGGAAGGGTAGGCTCCTATCTCAAGAGGGACGCCTAATCCTAGTGAGACATGTCCTCTCTCGTATGCCTCTCTACTTGCTTTCGGCACTGCATGTGCCTAAATGGTGGTATGAAAAATTCATAGCATGTTAGCTAATTTTTTCTGGGGTAAGTAGGGCGGTAAAGCAAAAAGAAAATGGAGAGCTTGGAGGAAACTTTGTTTTCCAGTGGAGGAAGGAGGCATAGGGGTGCGAGAGTTTTCGGAAGTGCAGAGTTCCTATTTATGAAATTCGGTTGGCATATTCTAACTCAAGATTCCCTATGGACAAACTTCTTTCAAGCCAAGTATGTAAAAAACATGCATATCATAAAAAGCTTAGACAACAGATCGGGGTTGATGTTCTGGAAAAAAGTAGTGGGGGACTTATGGAAATACTGTCTAACTCAATATGGAAGGTGCAAGAAGGCAACATCTCGCTTTGGTATGATAATTTCCTAAAGTCTGGCGCTCTGTTTGAATCGGTTGTAGAGGTGGAAGAGCCTAACATTAAATTGAAAGATCTTGTTGCTAATGACAGATGGGAAGATGAAAGGATATAGAGTTTGATGGGCAGACAGGCAACTAGTGAAGTAATAGAGCTTAAAGGTATTCTAAATAATAATAAGGATATCCTGGTTTGGTTACGTGAGAAGAGTGGGAGTTTTTCCAGTAAGTCGGCATGGGAGGGGGTGAGAGTGAATAGGCTGATCTATGAATGGGCTAAATGGGTATGGCACAAGCTTCTTTCGAAAAAGATAACCATATGAATGTGGAGGGCAGTGTTTAATTGCCTAAGTGTAGATGAAAAAATCCAGAAAATAGGAATCCCTTTTGTCTCAGGCTGCAATTGTTGCAAGGAAAGACAAAGCGAAGACTTGGAACATGTATTTGGCAAAGGGGAATTTGCAGCGAGTGTGTGGAGGAAGATATTAACAGAGGTGGGTGTTCCCTACTTCGCCCAACAGACCTGGAAGGAGAGAACTCAACTCTGGTTTAACAGGGCTTCCCGTAAGCTGTGATTTTTACTGGGTTTAATTCCTTGTATTGTTATCTGAAGACTATGGAGCAGGAGGTGCTCAGCTAGAATGGAGGGGAGAAACGAAATCTCAATGGAGGTATGGGGAATACTAAGGAAAATAGAGATTCGCATATTGAAGGTTAAGAAAACAAAAGTGCAAGTGATTAGATGGAAGAAGTCGAAGCCTAGCCGATTGAAGCTAAACTCGGACGGAAGCAGCGTAGGTAACCCAGGTAACGCAGGAGGCGGAGGTATATTACGGGATGAAAGGGGTCACATAGTGTTTGGCTTCTCAAAATATTTTGTCTTAGACAAGCACTGAAGCTGAGCTAAGGGGAGTGTTAGAAGGAGTAAAACTCTGTAAGCAATTTGGTTATACGGCCATAGACATAGAGTGTGACTCTTCAGTGGTAGTAAATTGGTTCTTCACCCACAGATGTACGGTATGGTACCTATGGGAATACTGGGATCAATTACAGCTTTTATTATAGGATTTTGATTATTCCATAGCTCATCAATACAAAGAAGGAAACCAAGTGGTAGATTCGCTGGCTAGACGCCAAATCTTGCTTGGATTGGTCACAGCTTCCAAGGTTGACTAGAGGTTTAGTGCGATTGGATATAATGTGCACAACATACTTTAGAAGCAGACGATAGATTTTGTATAGTTTTGGGTACATTATATAGTTTCTTGGAATATTGTAGGCAGGAAATGGTAGTTTTTTGTGTTGTGTTTGACGGTCTTCCTCCGTCATAAGTGAGGCTTTTTATATAATATTCGGAGGTTCCGTCCTCCTTTTGGGAAAAAAAAAAAGGAAAATCAAAATAGAAATTTTAGATATGATATATATAGGAGCTTGTGAGATTAGATAGGTAGAATTGAAGAGTTATTTGCTTATTTTTTGTTGAGTTTTGGGTACCCGAACTCGGACTTGATGCGATCCTTTCATTTGTGTTTTTGATGTTCTGAAACAGAAAGAGGACTGGAAAAACATATAGACATATGGGTCATAGGCTTCTCACATGACCCAAGTAAGGTTTTGATGCGCTAGCTATATCAATATATGTTATTGTTTATTTGTAAACGGTGGCTATTACTTCAGTTGTCGATTTCTGCCTATATGAACAGTGATTTTTTATTGTCAGATTATTAGTGCATCTTGTCAGATTATAAGTGCATGTCCCTGTCTTCATTAAAGAGTAATTTCTTTGAGCATAATTTGCAGAATTAAAATTCACACAATAATCGATTCAAAAAGCAAAACAAAAAATTCACACAACAACAAATACTCCTTAGCTCTTCCTTTCATTCTTCAAAATCAAAGGCACCAAGGTTTGATAAGCGCTAGCAAGAAGACCAATTTCCAATATAACTTCCAGGTAATTTATTTGAGCATTGTCTGCTTAAATACTAAAGTTCAAACCAATAACAAATACTCCTTAAATTTATTCCTTTCGTTGTTCAAAATGAAAAACCACAATGTTGCTTTGAACTTTCAATTCCAGGTGATATCACACAATGTGGCGATCATCAAATTCCCAATGCCAAGATTAAGAATCCAGTGAACTAATATGATGGATGCCGTTGAAATCTCGTTGTTGTTCTTGTGAAAAACACCCCAGGCTATTACCAACGATGCTCCAGACAAGCAATAGACAATGAGAAAAATAAATAATCAATCATACGACATAGAATATAACGTGGTTCAGAAACGTGCCTACGTCTAGAGAGCTGCAGAGAGTTTTATTCAAAGAAAAATGCGAACACTATGGAGCAATACAATGTCTTTCTCTCGCTATCTCTCTCTAACACACAAGGGCTATGTCTCTAACCTTTTCTCTCTGTTTCACATCGTACTCCAGTGCCTCAAAATTAATTTCAGAACATACATATTCCATATATATATATATATATATATATATATATATATATAGGCTAGCGGCAGAAACTCTAAAAAATAGATTCTAGGTTATTCACTTGAGCAGATTGTCGCACGTGCCTCGAGCAAACTCTCTATCTGAGTTTTGCTTGAGCCAACCATCGAGTGCAATTCGAGTGAACTTTCAGCTTGGCATTTCCTTAGTTCACAAACCAGGCTCCACAACCCAATAATCTCCCACTTGGAGACTGGTTCAACAACAACCATCAACCACTGTCTCCAGCACAAGCCCTTCACATATGCAGATCACAACTCTCGTCTGCCTTCCTGACTACGGATAGGTTTTTGGGCTTTGCACTTTAGCCCTAGGCCTGAGAATGCCATGTCAAGATGACTATTTACTTGTAATGGCAATCCATAAAAGATCATATTGATATTTTTTTTAATTCATCACCATTATTAATAAAATTTGCATGAAGTTGTTTTGAACTTTGTGTTTGAAAGAGGCCTAGATTTCCTGATCTAATAACCTACATATTTCATACATTGGCCTAATATGAGATGATTTTCTCGACATCCCATTTTCTTCTCCAAGTTTTTTTTTTTAAACAGATCATAAACCTTCATTAATAGAGGACATTATAAAGTTGACTTGAAAACAAGTCAATTACAAACATTAATAGCTTATCAGCACACTCTCGTGACTGACATGGTCTAGTCCAGGCGATAAATCTCTAAAGACCTAGGTCTAAGAGATAGCACACCTGTCCACAACAGAGGTTACAAAACCCCCTACCCCGACTAAGCAAGGTAGGGTTGACCAAACCCGACCAAAACTCCTACAATGCCGAGGGGGGGACCACTCCATGTGGACTAAGGTCCGAAGGCACTATTTTTTGAATTTTTATTTTTCTAAAAAGTAAAGACAAAACACAAATTAGATTACATTGGGAAAACACTGCAAAAAATGGAAAAGTAGTGCACAAAGAGGTTGCTGTGGCGCGTGCAGTTCTGGGAGGAAAGCCGACGGTCGATCTTGGAAGTCTCGGACTCACATGCCCCAGAAACGCCGCGAGTGGCATTGGCAGAGGACTCCCCGGTGGCGTGTGAGAGCCACAAGCCGAAAGTTTCCGAGAACTTCAACCTACGCGTGCGGGCTACTCGCTGCTCCGTTTGGCGCCGCATTTTCTTCTCTAAGTTATTCTCCTACTTTTCCACTAAAGAGAAAAATAGTGACCAGAAGATTATATTTCATACATGTTTATAATGTTTTTTTTTCTCTCAAATACTTGTCTAGACCAGCTTTTGTGTCAAATCACTTAAAAGATCATATTCTCTTTTTAGACTACTTCACTCCTATTCATAAACTATTCACTACTTTTTCACAATTATTGACAGATCATCTGAGATCACTACATCATCCAAACGTAATCTAATGAGATGTTTGGATAATAAAATGAGATGAGAAATTGATCCGATCCGGGGTGTGATGGATCGAAATTTTCGGTCCATCATTTTCTCAGATCGGACCGGACGGAACACCCACAAGGACTGGATTGGACCAGTAGCTATCAGTCCAATTCGTTCGGTCTGGCCCAATTATTTTGTTTCATATTTTTTTGTAAAAAAATTATTTAAATTACTAAAATTAAGATTAAGTGAATTATTGATGTGGATTATGTAACTAACTCATTAAAAAAATATTTAACTATAATTATATTTATGATGTTGATAGCTATTATTTACTAACTTAGACTTTACTCTTTAGCATGCATAGTTATTAATAATATCATACATTTTATATATGGTTAATGAATATCAAATAATTTCATTGTACATAGATTATTCATACTTGCTTGCAATTTAGGTATTTAAAAAAATTTCCTAATTACTTTAATTTAAGTGTAAATAGTAGAGTATATTTGAATGTATGATGTATTAACTATTTACATATAATGACATAAATTATCACATGATTTATGATTTATTATTAATTGATAGTATATATTATTTTATATTTTATATGTTCAATGATAATAAATTAGACAATGCTAGGGACCAAGAAAAAGTATAGCCGAATGTAAAGAAAACCTGACGCTCCAAGAACAGAAAGCTTTCTTGAGCCTTCTTGCTACGATGGGTTCCAGGTTTATGTAAGGTTGCATGGCAGCCACTGACAACTTAAATCGACATTTGTTCGTGGACCTCATCTCGGTGGTGCCCCAACCTCTTCCCGAGTTGTCTGTGGCGTATCGTGTACCGAAAACAAAGGATGGAGAAGTATTTTTTCAGTTCTCTAAGGATGAAATACAACGCTTGGCAAAACCATTTAGGTTCTCGATAGTTCTGAAATTCCTTAGGAATCGTCCTCCCCTGGATGCTATTCGGGCCTTTATTCAAAATTGGTGGAATCTTGATGGCATTCTGGTTGTGTCCACTGTGAGGTAGCCTCTAAATGTGTTTATACGAATGACTTCGGAAGAAGACTGCATGAAGGTGCTATCACGTGAAGTATGCGATATCGATGGGATCCCCATACCGTCCATTCCACTGGACACCAGACTTTAAGGAAGAAGAAGAGCCATCTATCGTGCCGGTATGGATCGTCTTACCAGGTTTGCCTCCTAACTATTACTATAAGTCTTTTTTAAAAATTCTTACAGCTCCGATAGGTAGATTTATTAGGCAAGATAACCCCACTCATTGTGTAACTCACACCGATGGTGCCCATATCTGTGTGGAGATGGATGCTGCCAAGGAGCCTCTATCTCATTTTTGGATTGGGACTCCTGGTATGGGGTCTAGCCGAAAGCAAGAAATAGTGTATGAGACACTGTCGGCGTTTTGTTCTAAGTGCAAGATTTAGGGGCATAATGTAAAGATTTGTAGAGCTGGAGAAAAGAATACCGAAAACAAAGTTTGGGTTCGACAACAAGAACCTGTTGTTGAAGAATCGAATGAACCAACCATTCTTCCAGTTACTGCGGAAAAAGAAATTGAAGAAAATAAAGATACTGAATTAAATCTGGTAACAGTTGGAAATGGAAAAAGAACATGGTGAGGTGCCTGTTATTGAGTGTCCTGCTAAGGCGAGACAGAAAACTACGCTAGAGAAAAATGAAGTACGATTGGATATTTCTCCCATGCAGAAGGAGGCAGAGTTGAACATAAACAGTCAGGAAGTTGAAGTTGTCCAAAGAAACGAAAAGCATTTAGAGCAGATGGAGGATGATAAAGCACAGGAGGAGGAGTTCTTTTTGGAAGAGGGGTCGATGTTGGATCTGGAACCAGAAACACATGCGGAAGTTTTTCCGCAGGAGAAGGAATATCACACGGAAACAGAGGGTGAAGCCGGGAAAAGAAAATACCATAAGAGGCACTTTGAGAAAGTCAGGAGTTCCAAGAGGGTGCTCACTCGTGCTACAAAATGCTCTCTGTGACAAGGTCCATACTAGTTTGGAATATCAGGGGGATCGAAACCTCTAAGGGACGCTTAAAGACGCTGCTAAAAAAATATAAACCGAAACTGGCAGTATTGATGGAACCGTTTCAGAGTATTGACAAAGTTCAAAGGTACATGAGGGCTCTTCAGTTTGATAAGGTAATAACGAACGAGGAAGTTGGAGGAAAAATCTGGGCCTTTTGGATGAATAAGTTGGATGTTCAGGTAGTACGAATGGGAACACAATACCTGTCATTACGTATAGCGGATGGAGATTCTCAGTTTCTGGGTAATTTTATCTATGCGAAATGTAGTAGAATTGAAAGGCAGATCTTATGGGAGGAGATGAGTTCGAGTAACATGGGTATGGATAATTGTTTGTTTGCTGGAGATTTTAATATAAATCGTTTGGACTTGGAAATAAGAGGTGGTAAGCCAAGGTCTAGAGCTGCCATAGAGGATTTTAATAGATGGATTCACCAAGGTAGGTTGATTGAAATGAAATCACAAGAAAGAAACTTCTCTTGGTGTAATGGGCAGCAGGGCTTAGCTAGAGCTTGGGCTAAACTGGATAGAGTGCTCCTTGATCCTACTTTAATATCCGCTTTTCCTAATGCGATCTGTTATTATTTGCCAAGGACAACGTCGGATCATAGTCCCATGTTCATAGAGTTCCTTAAGGACCCTTATTCTTATGGCCCTTCTCCATTTCGATTTCAGCAAATGTGGATTGAGCATCCAGATTTTATGAGTTTTGTACAGTATGTGTGGTCTGAACCAATAGTAGGTACGGGACATGAGAAATTAGCTAGTAAGCTTAAGAAGATGAGAGTGGCTTTACGTGAGTGGAACAAGAGGGCGTTTGGGCAGACTAACACTCAGATAGCTATTCTTGAAGAGAAGGTTGAGGGTCTTGAAGGTAATCTGCAAGGAGTATGGGACGAAGAGGTTGAAAGGGAGCTTGTGGGGTCCTATAAGGAGTTGTCTTCTTGGAGTCGTAGGGAAGACATCCGTTTGGCTCAAATGGAAAAAATTAAATGGAAGATGGAAGGCGATCGAAATTCAAACTTCTTCCATGTTTGGTTAACTAATAAAAGGCGTAAAAGGATTCTGAAGTTGAGAACTACGGACGGGATTGAGTTTAATTCACCGGAAGAAATTCATCTTGGGGCCGTTAATTATTTTTCTGGGTTCCTACAAAATTCAAATCAGACTAGCTAGAGAAGTTCCTGATTTAACGCATTTGATCTCTCCGATTATTGAGGAAAAGGATATTGCTCGTCTTTGTTGCATCCCTTCGGAGAATGAAGTTAAAGAGGCCCTCTCTTCTATTCCTATAAATAGTTCTCCGGGGCCAAATGGTTTTGGTGCGGGTTTTTTTATGAGCTGCTGGGAGGTGATTAAGAGGGAGGTCTTGGCAGCTGTCTCGGAATTTTTTCTCTCTAAAAACCTTCCGAGGTTTTATTCGGCTTCTTTCATTGTACTTATTTCGAAGGTAGATATGCCTTTGGGATTTGATAAATTTAGGCCGATAAGCCTTTGTTCGGTCTTCTATAAAATTTGTTCGAAAATTATTGTGAATCCTCTGACAGACCTGCTTCCCAAATTGGTATCTCTTGAGCAAGGAGCTTTTATACCTGGGAGGAGCATATTTGAGAATATTAGTCTTACTCAGGAAATGGTTCATTCCCTGAATAAGACAGCACATGGCGGTAACATTATGATTAAAGTTGACATGGCCAAAGCATATGACCGGGTGGATTGGAAATTTTTGTTGGAGGTACTCCGGTGTTTTGGTTTCTCTCTTCCTTTTTGTGAATTAATTCATGCATGCATTTCGAATGTATGGTACTATGTGATGTTAAACGGAACGACGAAATGTTTTTTTCAAGGGGGTCGTGGGTTACGCCAGGGGTTCCCTTTTGCCTTATCTTTTTATTATTCTCCAGGAGGTGCTCTCTAGACTTTTGAAACATAACGTGATGATGAACAAGATTGGACATTTCTCACAAGCTCGAGGCACTCCTTAGATTTCACATCTTATGTACGCTGATGACATTGTAATTTTCCTGAATGGTGGTAAAAAGTCTGTGAATGAACTTTTATTGGTGTTTGAAAAATATGAAGCATGGTCAGGTCAGATGATTAATAAAGAAAAGATTGCCATATTTTATTCTCAAAATATTTCTATGGTCCGAAAGAGAGCTCTAAAAAGGCTGACAGGGTTCTCGGAAGGCTCTTTTCCCTTTAAATATCTAGGGGTTCCGATTGTCTTGGGGCACCTCATGCATGTGCACTTGGAGGAGATGGTTAATAAAGTCTGGAACAAAATCAGCGGTTGGAAAATGAAGCTCCTCTCTTCGGGTGGCCGTTTAATACTTCTTAGGCATGTGCTTTCTAGCATGTCTTTACATCTGTTTGCTGTTTTGCAAGTTCCCTAATCTATTATCAAAGCTTTAAACTGAATGATGAGTACATTTTTTTTGGGAGAGGTGAATGGTAAAGGGAAAAAATAGTGGGTGGCATGGGACAGTATTTGTAAGCCAATAGAAGAAGGAGAACTGGGTTTGCGCAATTTGGATGATATGCAAAAAGCCTTGCACATGCGGTTTGCATGGAACTTAATTCAAGGTAAATCTCTGTGGGCTAGTTTCTTTAAAGGAAAATACGTGGGTTCTTCTCCTTGGGCTCTCATTGACATGAAAAAATGAACGAGATTTTGGAAAATGATAGCGAAAAGTATTCCTGAGGTCATTAATAATTCAAAGTGGCGAGTTAGAGATGGGAACATTTTATTTTGGTATGATAAATGGAGAGATAGGGGTCCGATAATTGAGGATTTCCAGCTTGTGGGTAACCCAATGCTTAAAGTTAAGGATCGTAAGTTGTCTAATATTTGGGATGTGGAGTTGTTGAATACATTAGTGGGACAGGAAAATGTGGATGATATTATTGAGGCTTTGGCTGGATATAAGGGGGGGTCTGATGTGTTGATATGGACGAAGCAAGACAGTGGAAGTTTCTCCACTAAATCCGCTTGGGATTGCATTAGAATTCACGGTTCAAGTATGGAGTGGCATCCATGGATGTGGCATAAGCTGCTGCCTCTTAAAATTTCGGTTTTGATGTGGAAAGCATGGAATATGGCTTTAAGCGTTGATGATCGTCTTCGTCGCATTGAGATCCCAATAGTTTCTCGTTGTGATTGTTGTGACGAAGGTAAGTATGAAGACCAAAATCACGTACTTTTTGGAGGAGAGTTTGCAGCGAAGATATGGCGTCATTGTGGCACTACCTTTGGTATTCCAATCGGTCTTACTTGGAGGGAAACGGTATCAACTTGGTTTAGACGTGCGGCATCAGATTCTCAAGTGGGACTCATCTTCTTCCTTCTATTATTACTTGGCAACTTTGGAGTAGGAGATGCAAGGCTCGTATGGAGGGTAGTTTTCAGTCTATCAGTTCGGTTTGACATGTTATTAAGAGTTGGATGGGTTCAGTAAGTCAAGAAATGAAAAATGTTACTAAATGTTCGATGCGCGATTCACAAATTCTACAGGTATTGCAAATTTCGGCTTTGGTTCCCAATAGGCAAAATTTAAAGTTAGTTGCTTGGAAAAGGCCAGAGCAAGGGTGGTTTAAGTTGAATACAGATAGTAGTAGTCTTGGGAACCTAGGCTCTTCGGGGGTGGGTGGTATTATTAGAAATGATCAAGGAATTTTGATTCATGCCTTTAACTCTTTTACTGGATTCGGTTCAAATAATAGAGCGGAGTTGTTAGCTCTTATGCAGGGTCTCAAAGTTTGTAAGGATCTGGGGATAAATTTTGTGGAAGTTGAATTAGATTCTCAAGTAGTGATCTCGTGGTGGAATAGGCGGAGATGTGGTGTGTGGTACTTGGAGGATTTTTGAGAGGATACTCTTGCCCTTATGGATTCTATGGTATGCGTAGTTCGGCATGTGTATAGGCAAGGAAATAAAGTTGCTGACTGGTTGGCTCGGAGTGGTGCGAATGGTCTTAACGCTGAATGGCATAATCTCAGGGATGCACTAAGGAGTCTTCGAGGATTAATTCGATTGGATAAACTAGGTTTACCATCTTTGCGTAGCTGTTAGCGTCATTCTCAAGTGGCGTTTGGTAGTCATGTGGTTTTGGTAAGATTATACGTATTATATTTGTTGTGTTAACGTTTCTTGTGTTTGTTTTTCAGGTATGGTTTTTAGTTCGTACTTTTGTTAGTCTTGGTTGGTGGTTTTCTCTTGGTTAGAGGTTTCCAGTACTGTTTGATACCTGGTTTAGTTATTGTAACGTCAGGTGTCGGTCTATAACCACGATTTTCATCTGCCACAAGTGAGGGTATATAAATAAAATTGGGACGGGGTCACTCTTGGACAGGTGAATCTTGGCTCTTCTATAAAAAAAAAATGATAATAAATTAGATGAAAGTTACATCAATAACTTATATAATTACTATATAAAAATTAATAGATTACATTATTAAAAATATTTTTAAAAATATATTTAGGGGTTTGATTCGGTCCGATCCTGTCCAAAATTTATAGACCCCAGGACCGAACCAAATTTCTTCAATCCACAATTTTTGGGATCAAGACCGATCGGTACAATATTCGGTCTGGTCAGTTTTTTCGGTCCTGATCGAATTCTGTACACCCCTAGAAATCTGTGAATAGTAGTGAAATGGTTTGAGTTATGATATTTTATAGAGTTTTAGGAAATGAGCGAAAAAAAATGAATAAAAATATTATAAAGTTAAAATGTTGTTATAATATAACTTTTTAATATTATTTTATTTTGAAATTTGAAAAAATTAAATTTATTTTATGGTATTTTGTTTGGAAGTTTGGGAAAATTTTAATAATTAGTTAATGATTAAATAAAATAGTTGAATATTTAAATTTAAAAAGTGTATGTTTGAGTGTTATTTAGATTTTGAGATGGGATGAGATGAAACCATCTCAACATCCAAACAACCTTCAATCAATTTTTTTCTTCATAAAAAACACATGAACAATAAATATGATGATTATTTTTTACTTTGTTCAAATCAAAATTTTTAATGTGGCCAATTTTTTAATCTTGATAAAATTGCTCGTTATACATTGAATGGATATAAAATGGATCAATTACATCTATAATATCTATTTTTTAGAATTATAAATAAAAAATAGCATCTAATATATACATATAATACATACATAAACAAACATAATTATGGTTTTTGAAACGTGGCTTTTGTTGAGTGGGTGGAAAATCTACTATTCTAAAAATTTGAAACCTTTTTTTTTTTTTTTTTTTTTTTTTGAGTTTAGAAAAGTAAATAGGAAAATTTTTTGAGTTTAGAAAAGTAAATAGGAAAATGTAAATAAAAATTTTATATATGATTTATATCGGAGTTTGTGAAATTAGATAGGTAGAATTTAAGTGCTATTTTGCTTATTTTCAAAGTAACGATGTTCTACGTTGTTGTGAGATATTTTTATGAGTAATGCTAGAGAGAAGTCACTGTAGCAGTGCACACTTTACACTCACTATATAGCTGCTTCTAGTTCTCTACTTTTTTTTTTTTAGATTTGAGATATGTGTAATCTAGATGATGCCACATCATGTATACAAAATAATTGCTCCCAACAGTAGCTGCTATATATATTTATTCTATTTTTATTAAGACTTAATGCGATCCTTTCATTTGTGTCTCTTATGTTCTGAAACAGAAAGAGAACTGGAAAATCAGATTAGAAGTGCATGTCCCTGTCTTCATTAAAGAGTAATTTCTTCAAGCATAAATTGCAGAATTAAAATTCACACAATAAAAAATACTCCTTAGTTTTTCATTTTCATTGTTCAAAATCAAAAGCCCCAAAGTTTGATAAGCGCTAGCTAGAAGACTAATTTCCAATACACTTCCAGGTAATTTATTTGAGCATTGTCTGCATAAATACTAAAGTTCTAACCAATAACAAATACTCCTTAAACTTATTCGCCTCTCATTGTTCAAAATGAAAAACCACAATGTTGCTTTGAACTTCGATCAGTTCTAGATTGTTAATGTCGTGTTTTGCATACCCTTGAGCCAGACTCCAACAACTCAGGTATTCGCAACGGACCCTGCAGAAAAAAGAATGTAATGCGGCTTTGAGAGAGCGGCCTAGGGGTCGGTGAGCCTCTAATACCAAAGTCAGTAAGTATTCTTGGGGTGTAATAAATAAGTAAAAAAGTCTAGGGATCAGAGAGAGTTTTCTCGTACCTGAGATCAGCTATTTATACTACAACTTTGAAGGGCAGTTCATGCCGACTTCCATGGAGTCCGAGTTCCCTGTATTGTTCATTTTGTCAGAGTCTTTAAATGTGGCGTGGCTCCGTATCGGCTTCATAATTGTGGAGTGTGACTTGATTTACGGCGTCATTAATGTGGGGTGGCTCCCTGAGCCTCAATCTGGTTTATGTGAGTCGTTGATGCTTTGATGCAATGAATCGAGGGTCCTCCACATTTTCCGTGTATCCTATGCATATTCTGTACTCGAGGGAGGCCGCCGATGTGTCAGGTCGAGTTGTCTTGTCGACCAGACGGCGCATCTCCCTGGTTGACAGTTAGCTCCTTGCTTGAGTAAGATCCTTATTGGACTGAGTTTCTGGGCCGAGGTCTTGTGGACCTTTCCTGAGGGGAAAATTTCCCTTACACAGATATCACACAATGTTGCAATCAAAATCAAATTCCCAATGCCAAGATTATGAATCCAGTGCACTAATATGATGGATGCCGTTTAAGGGGCTTGTTTGGAAATAAATCTTATCCCAAAATTTTTATCTCATATCATCTCATCACATCACATGTCCTTCCCAAACATAATTCAAATATAAATATTTTCAAACTAATCATTACAATTTTCTCAAATTTTAAAAAAATAATAATAATTCAATTTTTTCAAATTTCCAAACAAAAATAATATTATAAAACTATATTCTAACAATATTTAAACTTTAGAATATTTTCTATTCAACTTTTTCTCTCTCATTTCCCAAAACTCAAAAAATACTCAACTCAAACTATTTCACTACTATTTATAAACTATCTTACTATTATTCACAAAATTTTTATCTCATCTCACCCCCAAACGAGCCCGAAATCTCATTGGTGTTCTTGTGAAAAACACCCCAGGCTATTACCAACAATGCTAAAGACAAGCAATAGACAATAAGAAAAATAAATAATCAGTCATATGACACAGAATATAACGTGGCTCGGCAACGTGCCTATGTCCAGAGAACTGCAGAGAGTTTTATTTAGGAACACTGTGGAGCAATACAATATCTTTCTCTCACTATCTCTCTCTAGCACACAAGGGCTATGTTTCTAACCTTTTCTCTCTGTTTCACGCCATTCTCCAGTGCCTCAAGATTAATTTTAGAACATATATTATATGTATAGGCTAGCAGCGGAAACTCTAAAAAATAGATTCTAACTTATTCACTCAAGCAGAGTGTTGCATATGCCTCAAGCAAACTCTCTATCCCACATTTGCTCGAGCGGTTTGTCAAGCGAACTCTCTGCCTTAGCTTCGCTGGAGCCAACATCAAGTGCAATTCAAGTGAACTTTCGGCTTGACATTTCCTCAGATTACAAACCAGGCTCCACAACCCAACAATCTCCCACTTGGAGACTAGTTCAACCACAATCGTCAACCACTGTCTCCAGCACAAGCCCTTCACCTCTACAGCTCATACCTCTTGTCTTCAAGCTAGGAGACCAACTAAAGCCGTGTACGACTTCAGCTCCTCACGTGTAGTTTTCTTAGTCAAAAAATCTGCAAGGTAACTCGCAACTCCCACTACTAGGAATACCTGGTCTCGTACCAACCCTAGCACACATCAGAGAACCTGTAGCTGACCCTTATCTAATATGGACAATTGATCCCACCTCCTATTGCCATTCTGTGGTTCTCTCCTTAATAACGTTGTACGCCACTAATCTTGACAGGGCTCTAATCATTATCATCCATGCTATCCGGCTTCTTTTCTAACAAAGAAAGATTGAGCCTCTTCCCGTTGAGATAATTTGTACCATCAAACTTCTCAAAATCCGTGCCGTTAAACTTCTTTCCCAAAATCCGTGCCATTAAACTTCTCGATCTCAGCCTTCACTTCGTCTCCTGTCATCGTTCTTCCCTAGACCCCAACCTTGGGGCTCTGATACCAGGTCTTGTGAAAAACACCATCATGCTATTACCAACGATGCTACAAACAAGTAATAGGCAATGAGAGAAATAAATAATCAATTAGATGATACAGGATTTAACATGGTTCGACAACGTACTTACGTCCACGAAGCTACAGAGGATTTTATTCAAAGAAAAATAGGAATACTATGGAGTAATACAATATCTCTTCCGCACTATCCCTCTCTAACACACAAGGGTTCTCTCTCTAACCTTTTCTCTCTCTTTAACATTGTTCTCCATTGCCTCAAGATTAATTTTAGAACCTATACATTACATATATATAGGCTAGAGGCGAAGACTCTAAAAAAAAGATTTTGGGTTATTCACTTGAGGAGAGTGTTGAACGCACATCGAGCGAACTCTCTATCCGACATTCGCTCGAGCAATCTGTCGAGTGAGTCTCAAGTGAACTCTCTGTCTAAGTTTCACTCGAGCTAATCATCAAGTACATCTTGAGCAAACTTTCAACTTGGCATTTCCTCAGCTCACAAACCAGGCTCCATTACCCAACAAGAGTATAGTTAGCTTTACTGTTGATTTTAGGTTTCTCGGATGCCAAGGAAAAAAGAGATGAATTTCAATGTGAATGCGGAGAATAAAGGAGGATCTCGAAATAACGAATGAGGCAATTAGTGTTAGAAAATGAATTGTGCAATTCTTTCTTTCTTTTTTTAATGGAGTTTTGTGCAATTTTAATACATGTAAATTTGGCGTACTCCCTTTAAAAAATGGTTCCATTATAAAATGTCAATTTTCATAAAGTGGGTATTATCATTAAAAAGTGACTTTTATATGGTGTAGCTCATTTCTTTTTTAAAATAACTGCATAAAGCTTGCACGTCTTAAATTTATATATATTAGTATTCAATAATATTTAGTTATAGAATAGTTTATTATTTTATAGATTTTGTCCAGGTGTTCTTGCAAGGATATCCACATGTACTACATCAACTCAAAAGTGCATTAATCAATGGATGCATGGAATGTATGATGGAAGGAAAAGGATCAAAATTATTACGTAGCACAGTGGTTATTAATTAAAAAAAAAAAAAAGAGCAAACCTTAATCTGATCAGTATGGTAGGAATTTTGGATTTTTTTAGAATCTTTAATTGAACTTTGAAACTTAGAATTCAAACAATATTAAATGTTCAGTAAATGCTATAATTTTATTAAATTTGTGGATCTAAATTAATTTTAAATTTAAATATAAACTTTACTTATATATACTTTAGATTTCAAAAATTGTATCTATTTTGATAGATATGGGCTGAAAATCAGGTTCTTGGTCCACAAATAGTCAAAACTCGAATGGACTTTAGAAACAGATTCAAAGCTCAACGGATTATGGGCCTACACCCCATAGGGGCCTACGGGCTGTTCGTGAGGCATTCGGATGGACGAACGGCCTGTAGGCCAATCTGTTTGCCCAACAGCCGGGCAGGACGGCGCCGAGGGGCTGTTCCACAAAGAGTCCCCACCAAGGTGGTTGCGGGGGGCAGAGTGGCTGGCTGCCGCCCGCATAAGGCGGATAGCGGGCCTGAATCAACTTACATACGGAGGGAAAAATGCTGCATTGGATTTAAAAAAAGAGAGAATTTTCTTTTAATTATTCAGTTAGAAGTTAAGCCCCGCAATATTCTTACCTTTGAATTCCTGGCGCGTTATTTTAAGCAAAATATCGTTGTTACGCCCCGCTTTGAACTCCGACCCTTAGGCAACGGCATCCCCTCCCTCTCTCTCAATCTCAAAGCCACACCCCCACAAACAAAACTCAAAATCCAAACTCTATTTTCCTCTTTTGATTCCGAAAGTTTGAATTCATTTCCAATTCCACCACCTTTGGAGCTTAATTCCATGCACATAGTAAAGATTTTCGCAAACAAGCAGGTACGTACCTTTCTCACTGTTCTCTTTCTTTAACGAGGAGTTCAGTTTTATCCACCTGGGTACGTTTTATTTATACCAACACAAGATGTTTACCCTCTTTTCCTTCTTCATTTTCGTTTATTTGTAATTTTTTTTTTTTCAGTTCCTTCTTGGTCATTTTTTCTTTTGTCATTGCTTAATTTATGATATTGCATCATTGGGTTCTTTGGTTATTCCATTATTTTCTACACTTCGATCATTAGTTTTCTGGATATTCTTTCACATTTGAACTTTCAAGTTCAATTGTGGAAATAAGTCCTGTGTTACGGTTTGATTGTGAGGGTAGGGTGGTCGTGAATGTTGCTGATACTGTAGCTGGAATGGAGTAAATATGGGGAACATGTGGTAGAATATTTGTTTGATATTCTTTCAATTTGTTGAACCCGTAATAATATTCATTAAATGCTGAAAAAGGAGCTGAAATTTTTGCCGTTGTTGGTGCCAGATGTAAAATTAGGCCTTGGAAGTTATAGGAGCAGGTAAGCCAATTGATCGAGTTTGTACACCTATCGACAGGATGATTGTCTGAGCATTAAGTTTTGAAACTCTAAGGAAATTGTAGAGGCATGAAGGAATAAGGCATAAAAGGACACAGAATGTTCATATGAAGCTATAAATAAAGTTGAACTTGTATTGAGACAATGACTAGGGAAGCCCCTAGTACCTCAGGTCAACAGTCCTACAAAGAAGCAGGGTATGTTCTGCCAAGTGACAGGACCACCACGGAGAGAAAGGAAAATAATATCTGTGTACAGACAGGTGAGGAATTTTCCACTAAGTTTTTGCGGGATCGCACTGCTCTGAGAAGATTGCCACTGATATCTGAAGTGGAACAGCACCAGCCAAAGAGAGTAGGTTTTAATCTCAATAAGAACCATCAGCTGGCTTATGAGGATCTCAGTGCCACTGTTGGGCTGCAAAGAATTGATTCTGAATGTAGTTCAGAATTCTTTGAGTTTGTCACAGGAACTGAATATGGGGCTGAAGCAGAGAACAAGACTTATACCAATAATATAAACAGATATCACTGGGAATATGGTGCTATTGGGCAAGTGCCTAGTAACTTTTCTGATAAGCCTGATCAAGTAACTCCAGCAATAATTGCTCCGCCCCTACGTGTAGTGGGGTCCAATCATTCATACTATCCTCATGGACCAGAAATCTCAGAAGCTTCTTTCTCTGGCAAGATGAAAATTCTCTGCAGCTTTGGGGGTAGAATCTTACCAAGGCCAAGCGATGGCAAGCTTAGATATGTGGGTGGAGAGACACGAATTATATCCATCAGAAAGAATGTCACTTGGGTGGATCTTATGAAGAAGACTTCTGCAATTTGTAACCAACTGCATACTATCAAATACCAGCTTCCTGGTGAGGATCTTGATGCACTTATATCTGTTTGTTCAGATGAGGATCTTCAGCATATGATAGAGGAATATCAAGAGCTGGAAAGAATTGAGGGTTCTCACAGACTGCGGATATTTCTTGTATCTTCAAATGAACCCGAGAGCCCAAGTTCTAAGGAAGGAAAGGCTACCCAGACACGTGATGCTGATTATCAGTATATTGTAGCTATTAATGGCACGGTGGACCCAAGTTCCAAGAAGAGCTCTAGTGGTCAGAGTTTGACAAGCCAGAACAGCCAATTTGGAAATACCTCAGATTATAGTCCAACTTTGCATCGAGACTCTCCTACATCACCATATAATTTAGAGATTAGGGATTGTAGTCCAAGTTCCTCAAATTTGGCAGGAATGTTTCCCAAGCCTGCTTCTCAGTATCTAACTGCACTTCAGATACCAAGCAAGTCATTCAACCAGTCCCCTCCTATATCTCCGGGTCAGCGTCGAGATCCTAATAATTCTAATTTGCAGATTTATGTGGATCGACCATGTGCAGATGGCAATCAAATCATCAATCTATTTGTTAAGGAAAAGCTACCTTGTGACAATCCATATTATATTGAAAATTTGTATTATCCTGATGCCTTGGCTTATTACAATAATCTTTCTCATCGGCCTACATTGATGAATTACCAACAGCCTAATGAATATTTGGTACAAACTGGCCATGACAACAAATCCCACAACAGACACTTTCACGACCGAAGCCCCAGAAAAGATTTGGAATATTCTCTATCATATGATCAAAGTGAAATGAATTATGAGAAACGAACGCTTGGGGAAAGTGAATTCCATTCAGACAAGTTTCCCCCTTCCCCGATGCTCCAATGGGCTTGTGGCCAGGGTTCAATGATACAGATGTTTCTCATAGCAAAATCATGCAAGTATTCTCGGACTCTCAGTTGCAGGAACATGGTGAGAGGTCCAATTGCTACCTCTCACTGTCCCCTTTGAGTGCTGTGAGAGAAAAATCATTTTCACTAGAAATCCCAAATTCCCCATTACAATGTGAAGAGAGAATTGATGAGAAGCCCCAAATAGCTGAATATGAGAATCAGCCTACTTCTGAGACACCTGAAGATTGCAAGAAGATTTCTGAACTGGATCAAGACCAGAAAGACTCTGAGGGAAATGTTGAAGTTACATCATGTGATAATGCCACAGAGTTTAAGAAGTTCCCAGACCTGAACTATCTCCCTAGTGTATGTCTATCCTTGAAAGAGCTACAAAACCTCAGAGGAAGGATTCATGTTTCACCAGTCATTTCTTCTAAATGTTCTGCAGAGAGCAGGAGGGAGCACTCCCTTGATTTCCAAGCAGATGAAACTGTTCCTGAGTTTTCAATTAAAAGCCAAACTTCTAACAAGGATAAGCAGTGTGCGACAACTGAGACATCAAGTATTCAAGCAGCATCTGATGGGTACCCTGGAATATTACATTTTGCATCATGGGGATTGGATGACCAAGAATCCATGGACCAAAGATGTGTAAGTATATTTCCCTTTCCCAGAATTAAGCTTGTACAGAATAATAATCTCATCTATGCCTTATTTCAGAAGTCAACCACAAGCACTGTTTTCTGTAGAGAGGCTCCTCTCTATAATTCGGATCCCCTAGATTATTCAGACCACATGGTTGACATCGTTGGACATGGCAGACCTTCTTATGATGAAGCCAAGTTTGGAGATGTTATCGGTGTCCAATCACAGCCATCATATTGTCGTCCTGACAACAAGAAGCTAGAATCAGTTATCATTATTGAAGATATAACTGATTCTACACGTCCTGGCACTCCCTTGTCCTCAAAAGTTTTCTCATGTACAGAGAATGAAGCCAATGATGATGTGCTATCTCCTAGGCAAACAGAAGCAGAGAATACCACCTTAAATTCTGAATGCGAGGTAAACAGTTTCCGTATGGAACTAGAGTTCATGTTTTATGATAGTGATTTTAGTTGTTAATTTGAGCTCATATCCTATATAGGGTGTGAAAGGTAATCGCAGAGATATTGATGACTCCATCACTGATGCTACAATAGCTGAAATGGAAGCAGGCATCTATGGTTTGCAGGTTCACAATGTCTATCTTCTGATTTTATGCGTGATTCAACAGCAGTCCCCTTTCCTATCAGATTTCTTTGTTTTCATTCCTAGAAAATCAAACAAAAATTTCCAGTGATTCTTTCATGTAAATGATGTGCACTGTGGCAATAAACTATCGTACTTTAAAATTTTCTATTTTTTTGAAGGAGTTTTATTCTCACCGACAGCTTCAATATCTGTTAAATTTACATTTTCCTCTGGATTAGAAATGATCCTAGGAAACAAAGGATTTGAATAAAAATTGTATTGGCAAGTAACCGAGTTATGAAATGAAACTGCATTTATGAGCATGAGAGTTTCCCAACAGATGCTTCTTCAACCAAATTTCCTATTTTTGTCATGGATTTTTAATCAAGTATGCAAGGTTAAGTGAATAATGCAGACTTTCTAGATTTAGAACTGAACGCGTGATGTCTTGTTCCTAGTGATTTGTGTTACATTTCCAAGAAGATTGAAGCAACTGCTTTAAAGTTTATATCTTAAGAAAAATAATGGTATCTAAATATTTTTGCTTTTCATGTTTTTAAGAGAATGATGCATTATGGCATCCAAGTACCACATGCAGTTCTTAACTAGAAAGGAGCTTGGTTTTATCTAATTGACTTCTTTGTCATTTTCTGTCATTTGCCTCTTCCTTTAATGTGTATTTTTCTTGGTTATTCATTTAACTACGCGTCTTCAAGTTACTGCCTTCAGAATGATTCAACATGGTTACATATTACAGAACTACTTATTTCATTTCCTTTTTGTTTCTTTCTTAACTATTGCAAGGCTTTCAGTTCGTCGCGGTAAGCAAATTCAGATTTGCCTAAACCAACTTGTAATCTGAAATTACAACCCTGTGATTGACTCCCTTATCCTATTTCTATCTTGCTTCTTCTTTTTCTTGCTATTTTGGTCCTTTGTTTTTTGGAAAACAAATGGTAAAATCTTGAGTCTATTTTGTTCCTGGAATCTAGAGTCTGTGTTTAACTGAATGCTTCGTATGCTGATCTGCAGATTATATCAAATGCTGATCTTGAAGAATTGAAAGAGTTAGGATCTGGTACGTTTGGAACTGTATATCATGGAAAGTGGAGGGGAACAGATGTTGCTATTAAGAGAATAAGAAAGAGTTGCTTTCAAGGCAATTCATCAGAGCAAGAGCGACTGGTAGGTCCTAAAATCATCAGTATTTGAACATATGAAATTCTGCTTTATCACAATTTTTGCTCATGGCTATATTTGTACAGTTCCCATAATATACAGAATTTTTAAACCTTAGGAAACAGAAGTTCTAAAATTATTAACTTCTCAATGACTTGAATGGCATTACTTGGTTTCATTATGTACATATATATATATATATTTTTAGTACTGGGTCAAAATTTCTTCTCTACCTGTTTGTATAGATAAAAGACTTCTGGAGAGAGGCACGGATATTGTCAACTCTTCACCATCCAAATGTGGTTGCATTCTATGGGGTTGTTCCTGATGGGCCTGAGGGAACATTGGCAACTGTAACTGAATTTATGGCCAATGGATCATTGAGAAATGTACTATTGAGGAAGGATCGGTGAGTCGGTACATATTTCCTTTCTCTTTAACCCCATATATAGATTTATGCAACCCTTAGAATTCTTCCTGCAGGGTGCTTGATCGCCAAAAAAGGCTAATAATTGCAATGGATGCTGCTTTTGGCATGGAATACTTGCATTTGAAAAATATTGTTCATTTTGATTTGAAATGTGACAATTTGTTAGTCAATTTGAGGGATCCTGAACGACCCATTTGCAAGGTAATTAATAGCAGAACAAAATTTTGATTGACACAGTTGTCTTCAGTATCACTCTTTATTGTGGATCCATATACAATCATATGAGTATTTCTATATTTTTTCAGGTCTTCAGTGATTAGTGTTTCTTAAACAATTTTTATCTTTGAGTAGTTAGATTTCAACTCACTTGGGATTGTAACTGCCTTTCAGGTTGGAGATTTTGGCTTGTCAAGAATTAAACGCAACACACTTGTCTCTGGGGGTGTTCGAGGAACCCTTCCATGGATGGCACCAGAACTATTAAGTGGTAGCAGCAGCCGGGTCTCTGAGAAGGTTCTAGACTTGGGATAGAACCTATTACCTTACACCACAGAGTTTTAAGTAAATTGAATAACAACCAATTATGCCTCAAAGAATGCAATAGCAATATCATGTGTTTTTCTTTTCTTTTCAATAGGTTGATGTTTTCTCATTTGGTATTGTGATGTGGGAGATTCTGACCAGTGAGGAGCCATATGCTAACATGCATTGTGGTGCTATCATAGGTAAATTCTGACCCATTGCTGAAATTAATGTATCTTTTTCTTCATCAGAGTTTAGTTCCCTATCATATATTAATAGAGCACTTTTCAACTTAAGATGATTTTGAAATGGCATGCTTTGGTATTCAATTTGAAAGAGTCACTTCAATTTTTTCTCCTTGACAGTTGCGAATTTGGTTCACAACTCCACATCTGGTGTTTTTTTTTTAACTTATGATTATAAGTTGTCCTTGGAGACCATCCTTAGGAGAAACATTGCCATTTGAATCCAATGATATATGGTGATTATGGTGACTTTTAGTGGCCCATTATGGGGATCCCATCTATAAATTGGGGGTAGAAACACGTCTTTTTGGCATGTAATACTAAAGCTTCTCTCAGGAAATTCTGGTGCTACCAACCTCTTTTTGAATCCATTATAACATTATAATCCATGTACATTCGTGTCACACGGATGACTCTTACCCATTAACATCTTGTTTGATGAAAGGTTCAATTTCTTTCTATGGACTACCTTCTATTGCAATAATAAGTTCATATGTTTAATTTGTTACAGTAGTCACTATAATGTTGACGCTAGGACAGTATTATCTCCCCCCTCCACCCCTCCCAGCTAGAGGCCCTACTTTGGAAGAGACATTACCTTTATTTGCTAGAATATCTGCATTTCTTCCTATTTGAATCCCTGGATTGTCTCTTGTTCATTGCCAAATGTTAGTTTAATCCCAAGACCTTTTGGCATGATGATCTTGAGCAGCATTTCAGAATTTTGGTCCAACATTGCTTTTTCTCACTTGAACTAAAATAAAATTTGAAAATTTTGATGTGGCCCTAGAAATCATGACCATCCAATATGAAAACAGACGGAGGCATTTTTAACATTTTCAGATAACCAATGTGTCCACCCGGTCCCCAAGTAGAAGGCATACAAATCTCTGTCAGTTGTGGAAAACTAGTTTATATATCTAAGAATTTGATTTTTATGGTAAATCGCTTGTCATTTTCTTTTATCCTATTTCTTGAAGACAGCCTATTTCAGTGAGTGAGTCTCTGCTACGATTTTGATTACCATAGTCTTGTTGTGAACTTTGCTGAAGGAGGAATTGTAAATAACACACTCAGACCTCCAATTCCAAAACGTTGTGATCCTGAATGGAAGAAGTTAATGGAAGAGTGCTGGTCCCCTGATCCTACAGCCAGGCCATCATTCACAGAGATAACAAATAGGCTACGTGATATGTCAACTGCAGTCCTGAAAAAGCGACGTGCTAGTCCTGCCAATAGATGAACCAAAAATCCTCATGTAAGTCACACTTGTACATAACCCAAAATGATCAATTAAAAAGAACATTAGAAAATTTTGTTTTTCATTTTATTATATTGTGCGGAGTCTTTAAACTGTAAAATAGCTTTTATACGACCGGAGCCATTAATGTAGACATTTATACGAATAAGATCCATATGTAGTTTGTACTTTTTTCTATTTCTTTGATGTATTAAGTTAAAAAGACCTGAAATGATTTGTACATGGTAAATTAATGTTGTTGTTCGAAAAGTCAGTTCTTTGTAAAACTTCTTTAGTTTCTCACAGGAAGTGATGGGGCTCCGTGGCTTCTCTATGGAGTTCATAATATAGGGCTGCATTTAAGTGTGGAGATTATTGCATTGAACACAAGTTGTTATAGATGGTTCAGACTCTTTGGAATTTTCCACTTGACACCCCTATAGGCTATACCTCTTCTTGGTAGAGGTTGTGTTGAGATATAAATTAAATAGGGTAAGGTACACCTACAACTCTTTTACAATTATTTTTACAAATCATTTTAAATCAACCAATGTAATTGCGCTACTTCATTAAAAGAAACAATTTCAATTTTACATAACTACTCTTTATTTTAAGTAGAGTTATAAAATGGTCGTAGACTAATTGTAAGTTTATTATTTTCCTTTGTATTACATTCTTAACACACCATCTCACGTGTGGGTCAGATTCTCTCTTATTGGGTAAGCTCAATACATAGAATATTTGATTAAATGAGGTAGAATGTATAGTCAAAGTTCAAATCCAGGATGTCTGTCATGATACCATAAGATTAAACTGATGGGAATAAGTATATTTTATTATTTAGTTTATATCTTAAAGTTCCCTCTCACGTGTGGGGTAGACTCTCACTTAATAGATGGGCTCAATCCGTAGAATATTTAATAAAATGGGATGAAGTGTAAAGTCCGATCTGATATCATGCAAAATCATCACTTGTCCTAAAAATTTAAACTGATAGGAAATGGTAGATTTAATTATTTATATTTATCTTAACATATACCAACTCTAGAAACTCAATTCTACTACCGACTCTTCTCTTAACCTTGTAGTAGTAAACATTTAGAATTCTGATTTTAGTTTCTTTCAGCCGAGAGTTCTATAATGTAGTGCAAATATTCCTTCCCTTAACAGAGATAGGGGTGCTGCATTTATCCTGCCCTTAAATACATATTTAAAATCTTAGGAGCTAACCCACAACCCTAGAGTCTTGCTTTTGCTACTCCATAAGTTGTAAATGGTGAGCAAGAAGGCATAAAATAAAAGAAAAGATATTTACAACTGTAAATTGCACAAACGTTACGTAATCGCTTTAAAAAAAGTGAATAAAATAGGAGAAACTACATAAAAAATTTAATTTTTTAATAGTGGACCTTACCCTTCTTCAAAATAATTACGCAGTGTTTATACACTTCACGATTATATATAAAATTACTCATTTAACTGTTAAGCATGATAGTACTCATAAATATTGTCAGTTATGAAATATAGAGTCCGTCAGCCAAAAGCATGTAAATAAGGGCTATGAAATTTACTGGTCATTCTTCTAACTATCGGACTATAAAATGAGTAATCATAGATCATTCAATCTAAAATCAGGCCCCTTTTGGATTGAGAGATGAGATGATTTTAGATGAGTTAAATAAAATATTGTTATAATATTATTTTTTAATATTATTATTGTTTTAATATTTGAAAAAATTGAATTATTTATTATATTTTGTGTAAAAATTTAGAAAAGTTGTAATGATAAGATAAATTGAGATTACTTTTTATTGAGCGATCAAAATGAGGCAGCAAAATGAAGTGACATAGTAGCATTACTCAATTGTGAATGATAAAATGTAAAATGAAGAATAGTATTGCTCTCTTTTATGAAAAGAAATTTTCATCCTAAATCTTGATATTTATAATCACTTCTATGTGACATGACATTTTAACTAATTATCATTTAAGTGGTTAGCAAATGAAGTCATTCAAAATATATCATATCAGCGAGTATAATAAAAGATAATAAGATAATTTATGATGAAAAGTAGCATTGCTATTTCGAGAAGACAAATGTATCACATAATAAAAGATATAGTATGTGATGCATTTTAGGTAGTTGTCGTCGTCTAATTACTTAAATGCGATGCCATTCAAAATCATGTATCATATCAGCAAATGTAATTAGGGATTCCAAGATATACGATGAAGATTTAAATTTTCCAGTGGATTCTATATTGGAAGACCACATATATCTTTGTGTTGAGTTGAATATGCAAAGGATAGAGATTGATTGAGATGATGAAGTTACCAGCTAGCTTATGCAATTAAGATTAAAGTCATTGGTGGGAAACAAATGAAGTGGCTTACAACCACCCGTTTGACTCTTGTTGTTAATTTCTTCTTCTCTTTTGAGACTGATTTTGAAAGCGTTTTCATTCTTCACAAGTCATAACTTGTTTAAATAACACAAATGTCAGTTAACATGCCCTTTTGAGATTTTACCTACACTTCTTTCTTTTCAAATATCCCTTGTGGGACGTAATGGGCAAATGACGTGATGTCTAACTTTTCCAACAGTACTGTATTCTGATCTACGACATATCATTTCTCCCTCTATATATCCTAATATTCGACCTGGTCTCCATATCCTCAATTATATATTTTACTAAATAATATTAATAATAGACTTTTCTATTCGTGGAAGGGAAAATAATAGAGAAATTGATCTTCAGTACAACTTGACAAGACTAGTTAGTGTTTGCCAAAAAAGGTTTTGCAATGTATCAGTTACTATTCACCCACTCACTCCATGACAACTTTATTTTTTCTTTATTTTTTCATAGGGTGTGGGGTGTGTTAAGATATAAAATAAATAATAAAAATCTACATCTTCCTATCAGCTTAAACTTGTGGGACAAATGGTGATTTCATATGGTATCAAAGCAGAGATCATGAGTTCGAACCCTGACTCTACACTCTACCCTATTTAATTAAATATTTCACGTGTTGGGTCATCCATTAAGGGAGAGTCTGGCCCACACTTGAGGGAGAGTATTAAGATATAAAATAAATAATAAAAATCTCATCTTCCTCTCATCTTATATAAGCTTTTGGGACAAGTGATAATTTCACAGGGTGTGTGCAGTAAATAATGGCTAATGAGAAGAATTTTTCTTGCTAAAATCATCACTATTTTTATAGAGTAACGAGGTACTTATGGGGTTTCAATATTATTAATGTAATATCCTAGATTAAAAGTACTGATTTCTCTAAACTCTTTCGCACTTATGAAAGGGAACAAAACATGCTCTAAAGACATGATCTTCATTAAGATGGAGCTTTGGAGTCAGAGTTATCTTATGTTTTTGTCTTCATATTTTTTTTTAAAAAAATAAAAATTATTATTTTAACAAAAATGAATGAAACACGGGTAACTTGACATGATCTTAACAGTTAAATCTTAGCGGGTGGTACATATATTAAAACTTATTGATAGCTAGTTTAGAGTTCATATTACAAAACCAAAAGATAATTTAGTATGCAATTAAGAGTAATAACCCTAGCTTAGTTATTATATATTCAATCCAAGCAAGCAAGTGGGTTAGAAGAGACTCGAACCACCCATTAGGCATTGATGAAGGAGGAAATATTAGAGGTAGCGCACATAACAACAACTAGGCCACCGACGGTGACTAGTATCAACCACTTGATTACATATGATCCACCATGAAATAGACATTATTAAAGCTTTTGTAAATGCTAAAGATCGATAATGATCATGATCAGGAACGGCTGACGTTCCATACATATATATATATATATATATATATATATTTATATCATGTGTGTTGATTTGAAACTCTTTCTTTCTGCAGATCAGACATTGGTGATAATATAATTCCAAACAACTACTTGAAGGCGTCGTGGTCAATAATGCCTTATTTTATTGTAGATAAGGAATCATATATCTCGCCACAAACAATGGTTACCAATTCACGACCATATTGCATCTACATAGATATATGTCATGAATGATTGAACAAAATGACAACAACACCTTTGCAAAGCTATTCAATCCATTTAATTGACACCATCACAAGACAGACGACTTGCATGGAAACATGTCTATCTATGATAAAAAAAAGAAAACATGACATGTTGCAAATTAGCTTTTCAACCCCCATTAACTTTGACACCATCAGGCAACTTTCATCGTGAAGTCAATTCTCAATTAGCTGCTATATATACTACTGCCTAAATACGTGTTGGTAACCAATACATAAACGTTTAAATGCTATATCTAATTGTTAAACTTGAATAAAATATAAATCATGGGTTTAGTGATCATCAGAGCTAGCTAGCTGACAACATTAATGTTACTGATCTCAAATTAATTTAATTTCATGATATTAATGTATGCTTTAATAATTAATAAGCTCTTGAAGTATATACTCTGAATTAATAAATAAATATACTTTGCCGGCATTTCCCATCTATCCATCTAAGTGTCTCATCTATGAGTCCACCAAAACCTGCACAAATCAAAGAATATATATACTTGCAAGAAACAGTAGTGGCTCATCTTATCCTCGATGTTACCCATTACAAAGGCATACTGCGACTTAACTTTTGATTATTATCATGTATCGATCAATCCCTATATATAATATCTTGATCTCTCCCCTAAATTAAACGATGTTAAAATGCACAAATTTTGGTGGATGTTCTAGTACTAGTGCTACTCACTCGGTACACTCCACTCCCCGATCAAGTAGTGCCAATTAAGGCTCCTCCCTCCTCCATGTTGCAGTGGGGATCTCTGCCACTATATATAGGTAAATTTAAAAGCGAGACTTCCATATAAAAACAAAAAAAAAAAGGTTAAGATGATGATGTACATACACTCATCAAAAGGCAAAGAAGCTAGCACTTGTAAATTTTATCTTACACTTAATTTGCTGATTGTGCAATTAAGTCAAGCACCATGTATGAAGAGATCATCAGTTCCTACTAAAAAGATATTGATTAACGCCTGGTCTTCCTTTGAGAGCCTGATCAATTATATATATATATATATATATATATATATATATCATTTTTCGCGTACGAAGTAAAAATCCCTTTTAATTTTTTCCTGATGATCATGATATTTCAAGTACTATAAAACGTATATAACATTGCCCTGCATGATGAGGAAAATAATTATAATATTCCACCAAAAGTACAGCAAAAGCTTCCTGATCTAATATTACATGACATGCTTTCAAACAGTTGAAATTAAAGAGCTTTCAAACAGTTGCGCGAAAGCCATATTCTAATTTCGGTCAACGAAGCTTTTCCGGTCCAGTTTCCTCGTCGTTTGTCATGATGACTGTACGTAGTTGCGGTATTTTGATGAAAGGTCTAGCCACTAGCTAGTGCTAATCTTTGGCTTGGCCGGGTTAGTCAACTCATTATATATATATATATATATATAGCATTACTATATTATTTTTTCAGGGCCGGATGATCATATTTCATCGGCAGGCAAATAGGATGAATATATATTGTAATTCTATAATATGTTGTAAAGCTTGTTTAATAATACAAATGGACAACACTTTCATTCTTAAACTCGATGTAGAAAGCTGAAACCTTAAAATAATGACCACATATGTTGGCGAGACGCTTGCCCGATTACCCACCATGTGTGAAAACTAGACATACCCATGCCAGTACTTCCTGTGATGTTCTAGCTGACGCATGTCGTGAGGTAAATTGAACCTGTGTCATTAGCCTTAATTGGCTTACGTGGGCATGCGTTAACCAATCGGTAATGGGTAATACACGTCATCAAGAGATCAGCCGAAAGGTGCAAATTAAGAAGCATATCCTGTAATGACCTTGTATATGTTGCATTGCTTGCATGAATATTGCAATATATATATATATATAAGAATCAATTAGGGGCGGCTTTATATCACTTAACTGTCTCTGAAGTAATCGTTGAACATGGGATATTAATAGCATCTTAAAAAAGCAAGCAAGCAATAAGAACGTACCGTCGAGGGCCGCCGGATCATAAATAAATGAGAAACAAGCTTAAGAAAGGAACTAAGTGCTAGCATTCGTATAACATAAAGCTTCATGGAAGGCCAATGGAAAATGTATAGGTCTTTTGTGTTGTGTAAATGGAATGGATATTTAGCAAGGGAAAGGGCGGATGCATGAGATAAAACTTCTATTACTATTGTATATAGTTTAAGGGTGTGTGTGGATGTTGAAGTGAGTTGAGTTGAGTTGAGTTGTGATGATAAAATATTGTTAGAATATTATTTTTTAATATTATTATTATTTTGAAATTTAAAAAAGTTGAATTGTTTATTATATTTTATATTAAAATTTGAAAAAATTATAATTATGAATTAAGATGAGTTGAAGTGAGTTTGGTAACCAAACGCACTCTAAAGTTGATCGCTTAATTGCACGTAGTGTTGTGTCAGGCTAAAGTAGTCATGTCAAGGTCTAGCTAAATCGTACGTAAGTCAACTCTAGCCATCTGTACAGTTTAATTAAATGAGTTAGACCAATCAATCTTTATTTGTTAATTACACATATATATTGTGTCTGTGCCGTGATGGCAAATTGTGACAAAAATTATTAGCTCTAAATGTCACGTGTTGGGTTTAGATCATAAATAAGTCAATCTTGACCCGATACACTTATTTAACACTACAACAGAAAGTGATTTTTTGGGACGAGATTTTCGTCCCAAAATAATGTTATTTCTTCACAAGATATTTTTTAAGAGGAAAAAAAATCATGCCAAAGTTGTTTCAATAAATAGTGTTTCAAAATATATTTTAAGACAAAAATATCAATTTTATCTAAAAAAATATCTTTTGGGACGAACTTAAGCAAAATCGTTTGATTGCATTCAAAAGGAATTTTTTTTTTTTTTTTTACGATTGAATTCCGTTCCAGAATAACATTCAAATAGTACAAACTTGACATTCGAATGCCAAATATATTCGAACATATCCTTCATGAGTGGTTGATCGATATCAGTCCGTTCAACCAAATAGACATGAAGCAACGTTCGAACAAACAATTTGATAGTCAAAGAGTAAAATATGTTTGAACATATTGAGTAAGACATTCGATCGGACCGTGATAGGATTGAACGTATCAATGTTCGAATGGTTTTACTTATCTTGTTCGAACGGTTTTTTGTCGTTCGAACGGTAACTATTTTATTTTATCCAATAATAAAAAACTAAATAGACATACATAATATTTTAAAAAATATATTACAATTTGTTCAATACCCATTAAAGTAGTCTAATAAGTGCAAACTAAATAAATAAAACAGTAGTACTAGCATTCTTCGTACAAAAATGCATCCCAAAATATGTACGTATAATCTAAATCAGTTGCTTGGATGCCTAAATTGTTGCATAAGCATCCGCATTTGGAGTTGCTCATCTCTCCTAACTCTTCTTGTTGTTGTTCTTATTGTTTCATTCGCATCTCCATGTTTGCTTGTTTCGCCAATTGAGCATGTAACTCATGCTACCTTGTAGTCAATTCTTCAATCGTAAAATTCATTTTCTCTAATACTATAGAGGTATTAGAGGCAAACCCAAACAATGAGAAAGAACTAGAAGGTTTTACACAGCGACCCAAACCCCTCAAATATCCCGAACGTTAACCCAGAACTTGTGTAAAAATTTTAATATCGCTTGTTGAGAAATTTTGATCTGATGCAGATTCAGCATGTAAGGCAACCATTTTATCCTACACACAAGAGAAAGAAGTAATATTGTTACAATATTCAAATATGTTTAATTAAAACAGATTATAATATTTACATAATTTTCACGGATTTCGAGATGAGTCCACTCTTCATTACGATCAATATGTGATGCAGCATATAATTTTGTCAGATCATACTTAGTATCTGACTTTTGCTACAAGAAACATTTGTTGAGAGATAAAGTCATTAGAATACCTCCAAATAACAAAATATATACAATAAAAAAAATAGCATTATCAATTTCTTAGAGAGGTGATAGAAATATCTTGAGCCTGCATGATAATGAATCTTCAACTTTGATCTATTTGTTTTGTTTATAGAATTTCGCTCCTGCATAGAAGTTATAAATATTAGAAAGTGAAAATTATAAATAGGAAACATAAAAAATTCATTTAATTTACCTTATATGATGAACTCTCAAACATGTCACAAAGTTTTTCTCAATTGGAAGGTCGAACATCCTGAAAATGATGTTGGCATGTATCTTACTTGTTCTCGAACTTATTATAATGCTCATGACACCTCGCCTTATATTTGTGGAATATATTTCACATAAGCTCATCGACAGTCTTACGCTTCTCTCTCCGACCAAAATTTAGTTCAAAGTCATCCTTGAAAAAATATATAAATAAAGATATTATCACCCAGAATATTCTAAATTTTGCATACATATTAAATAATATTAATATAAATTAATTATTTAAACATTACCAAACATAGGGCTGTGCAAATCTTCAAGAATTCCGACTGCATCCTACCTCTGCTCCGATTCCGACTCCAACAGATTTGAAGTGGTCGGAATGTGGAGTTGGAGTCGGAGTCGGAGTTGGAGTGACTCTGAGAACGACTGTTGGAGTCAAAGTTCAGAGCTCCGTGAAACTCCGAACTCCGGCTTTTTAAAAAAAAACAGATGGATTTAAAAAAAAAAAAAACTAAACGTCATCATTTCTTCACACAGGGGTAGAAAACGCAGAACCCCCATTCTTCCAGCTTCTTCCCTGAATCCCCTCACTCTCTTTCCCTTCTGAATCTCTCCTCTGAATCTTCTTCTCTAAGCCTATGTTCCCTCTCTGAGCCTCCGTTCACGTTTGTCATCATCTACGTCGTTCAGCCGTTGCGCATCCATTAAGTCGTAAGTGTACACTGTAGTCTGACTTCAAGCCCTAAATTAAAACTTTATGGCTCTTAATTTGCTTATTCTTTTTTTTTTTTTTTGGCTTTGGGGCTATGGTGTTGTTGCTCTAAAGTTTGATATGGAATTAGTATTTTGTTTTCCTATTCCCTTTTCTTCTTTCCATTATCAAATGAATAATTGGCATCTGGGTAATCTTTTTCCATTTTTAGGTGAGGGAAATTGTCTCTTTATCTTTTTGACCTCTAAATTCTCTCTCTCTCTCTCTCTCTCTCTCTCTCTCTCTCTCTCTCTCTCTCTCTCTCTCTCTCTCCGAATTTTCAATAAAACAAGCATGAATTCCTAGTGTCATTTGAATATATGTGTATATCTGATTATGGATTATGCATGGCAAGAATTATGTTTTATCCAAAATGTTTGTCCTTGAGCAGAAAGGAAAATCTGTCAATGTTGCTTGATCCACCTATTTTTTTATGTTTGCTATCATTTACAATTTTTTCTGTGGTGAGCTGTTGTTAGATGGAAATTCTGATTCCAAGTTGTCTCTTTGTTATCTTGGCTATTGATGCAAATTGTGTGCCGATGTGATAAATCCAACTGTTTGGGTAATTGTTGTTGCTAACGGTTTATTGGGTGGTCAAGACATTTTTTTTTTTTGGTAACATGCAGAAACCTTGTTAAAGCCATGCACATGATCTCATTACTCATAAAGTGTTAAACTCACCATCATATATAGTTTCCTCTTTTCTCAAGCACCAAGTGTCATCCTCATGGCCATGCCTTTTTATTCTTATTAGAAGTTCCAACTTCTTTAGAAGTAATGACACAGTTATGAGTTTTGTAATGTGGTTTCAATTTCTGCCTTTGGAGTGAGTTTGGGCAGTTTAAATGCCATTTCAGATGTGGGATTATCATAAAATGACCAACAAAGCAAGAGCCAAATGCTTTCAATGCTTATAATATAAATATATCAAGGTTCAACAAATCTTAAATTGAGTTATGGGTATTTCTGTGAGTAAGGTTGGATCTGGAATTGAGTCCTATTGAGTTTTACTAAAAATTTATTTACTAGTGCATATATTGATCTAATTTCTTTGCTTCTATTTCATTTATTTTCAGTACAAAGAAGTTGATAGATATGGATGCTACACCTAGTGGGACTCCACTATGAGATCCGGATGTCACAATTCCTAGTCCTACACCGACATCTAGACTCACTTCTAAAGTAGCTACTTCTTGTGCAAGTAGTTGATTCACACTCCCAGTAGGCATAGAAGATGAGAATGCTTTTAATGAGGAGGAGGAGATGGGTATTGGGGACGACCCGGATCTACCACCTGCATCTACAATGCGACAAGTACCACAACCTACTAAAAAAAGGTTGTGGACATAGAAACATTTTACTAAAATTCCTGGTGATCGTGAGCGCTCTTTGGCGAGATGCCACCATTGTGGGCAACTTTGTGGATGTCATTCGAATAAGCAAGGCACTTCTATATTGATACTAGGGGTGGCAATATGTGACACGACTCGTTAACCCAACACGAACATGACACGATAAAAGCTAGTTAAGTTTTAACCTTGACGGGTTCGGGTCAAAACGGGTTGACCCGTTAAGACACGATAGCTTAACGGGTTGATAACGAGTCAACCCGTTATGACCCGTTAAGAAAGTTAAAGTTACAATTATATCCTTATACCTAAAAAATAAAATTTTTGGGATTTTAATTTCGATATTTTTATTATTTGGATTGTAATTTTGGACTTGTAGTTAGTTATATATTTTTTATAGATATAGTGATTTTAACATTTATATAAAATTATACTAAACTTAACTAGATCAAGGGGTTAATTTTGGGTTTGTTCAATCCATTTACATAAATAGGTCAAAACGGGTTGACACGACACGACCCGACCCGTTATGGTAATGGGTCGTGTTAAGGTTTGAGATCTTGACACGATACGCTTAACGGGTCGGGTTAGGGTTGACCTATATAGTATAATATATATGTCTTGACACGACATGAACACGACCCATTAACACGATTTGACACCTCTAATTGATACCACATCTTAATGGTTGCCAGCATTATAAGATACACAAGGGATTGGCGGCCACTAATCAGACCAAGCTCAGTTACGAAACTTCTACGGCTACTGATGGTACACAGGTTTAGAAATTGGTCATCCCTCAATACAGTGAGAAGATGTTGAAGTCAATGCTTGCAGAGATGATAATTACTGATGAGATGCCTTTTACCACAGTTTACAAAAGAGGCTTTCGAAAGTTTGTACAAACTATTGAGCCACAATATACGAAGATGCGAGATTGTATGAAGAGGTATGTGAAGGAGAAGGTGGAGATGAAGAAGATGTTTATTACTAATGGCAAAAAAGTGTCATTTACGACTGACACATGGACGTCCATACAGAACGTTTGCTACATGTGTATCACAGCACACTACATTGACAGTAAGTGGAATTTGCATAAATGAATTATTGACTTTAAATAAATTGTTGATCACAATGGTGCATCCATTGGGGCGGAGATGGATGATTGTATAAAGAAGTAGGGAATTTAAAAAGTGTTGTGTATTATAGTTGACAATGCCCGTGTCAATAACACTGTAATTGATTGGTTCAAGTAGAATACAACAATGAAAGATGATGTCATTCATCAGCACAAGTTTATTTATGTTCAATATTGTGCTCATATCATCAACCTCATAGTTGTTGAGGGGTTAAAAGAGGTTATGATTCCATTACTAGAGTCTGCAGTATTGTGCGATATGTGAGGACTTCCCTCCAAAGGCTAGGCAAGTTTAATGCAATAGCATAACAACTTCAGATTGGATGTTCTAGTATGTTGTGTGTGGACATTCTGACTCAATGGAACTCTACATACATGATGTTGGATGTGGCACAGAAGTACTAAAGAGTGTTCAAGCAGATGAAAGTCGAGAATGGAGGCTTGAGATATGCTTTGTTGGAGCCAGCAGGATAGGGGCTCAGTTTTAGGAATCACATGATTGGATTAGTGTAAGGTATTTTGTTCAATTTTTTGAAAAAATTTATGACATAACTATGCGGATATCTGGATCCAAATATATGACTACAAACTTGTACTTCAGTGAGCTCTCGAGGCTTCACTTCCATTTGAAAAATAGTTGTGTTAACGTTATGTGATTGTTATCTGCTATGGCTATGAGGATGAAGACCAAATATAATAAATATTGAGAAGATAAATAGATTACTATTTGTGGTTGTGATCCTTGACCCCCGGTATAAGTTGGCCGTTATAGAATTTTTGGTAAATTCTATCCTCGGGGTAGTGAAGGCTGCATAGTTTATTAGAGCGATAAAAAGTGATATTGATGACTTATACAGTCACTACAGCAATAGTGGTCAGCCTTTATTCGCAGTCGGTAGCTCCTCATAAGAGGCCAACAGGGTCGACATCTTCCTTAGATGATCATGACCAATCTCATCTGGAGAGGGTACAGGCCATTTTATTATGCAACAGTATCATCAACTGATTGCAACGAGGAATATTATACAGTGTATATCTGAGGTTGAACGATATTTTATGAAAACTGTCAAGGCATCTAGTGGTGTATTTCAGTTATTAACTTGGTGGAAGATTAATTCCGCCAAGTATCCAGTCATTTTCCGTATAGCCCGAGATTTGCTAGTCATTCATGTCACTACGGTTGCCTCGGAGTCGACGTTTAGCACTGGAGGTCGCATGTTAAATGCTTATCTGATTTCATTGTCACCGTCAATCATGGAGGCCCTTGTTTGCACATAGAACTAGATAAGTGAAACGCCTATTGGACTAGATATCATTATTGTTGATGTCGAGGGCTATAGGCTTGAATTGAGTAACTTTATATGCTTTTAAATGATTATTTAATTATTTTTAATGTTTCGTTTATTTAACTTCTACTTTTTATGATTTTATAAACCTAATTGTGAACTTTAACATAATTGCCGATGACTGAAAGTCTAAGACGGACGCCTTTTGAGAGTTAGGATGGAGTCGAGGGACTATGGACTATGGAGAACCCACTTTATTACTGAGAATCAAATTTTACTTTTATTGTGTTCAATTTTTTATTATCAAATTTTTTTCCTTATATTGATTGCAACTTTCTATCTTCATTTCAAGTATGATCATTGAGTGAAATCCTTACTGCACAAGTGCACATGTTGTTAACTGTTTACAGTGTTTACTATTTAGAGTTTATGTAGTTATCTCTAAGTCAGTGTTCAGTGTTGTAATAAATGAGACTGTTATAACTTATGGCTACATGTTATTTAGTTTTTGAACTATTGTATTTAAGTTTTTTTATTATTTTTTCAATATTTTTTTTACAGGTTAAAAATTAGGCTTTGGTGAGCCCAAAAGTAAAAAAAAGGGTCTTGAGTTAGCCCAATAAACGGTCGGAGCTCCAACCTAAAAAAAAGGGTCTTGAGTTAGCCCAATAAACGGTCGGAGCTCCAACCTCTGTTAGGACTTCCAATCGGAGGTTAGAGTTGGAAAGCTCTTTCACATCTTGGGGAAAACGACTACTCTGACTCTGTCGGAGTTGGAGCTAAGTCCTAACCAAACAATGCTTCTTAATAAGTTCTTTCACATCTTGGGAGACTTACTGTCATGAACTTGTAGCCCAATGTGCATAAGTTCGTGTAAGAACACCCACATGTGATGCAAGCCAAACTGGTTGTCCCTCACCTTCGATATGTTCGTCAGGAATGTTAACCTTAATCTTACCCAATTTACGATATTTTTCCAAGGTCATACCTCTACTAGTGCCTCGACCTTGACGAGATTGTACTGTTAACAATATAAAATACAATATTCGTTGTAGAAAAAAAAGTAAATGATAGTTAGAAACGATGTAATATACATGAATGACCTTAAATAAAACAAAATAACTATTAGATTTTTACCTTATTCTATAAGGTCAATCTCTAGCGGTGAGTTAGACGGAGAGTTAGAAATATATGGATATGGGATGTGACTTCCTTCCTCTTCAATGGTATAATTTCGAAACACTGATACATTCATTACATAAAAGACTTGTCATGTGCACCGACAAGTAACGTGTCGATCCACCATCATCGAAACTGCATATTTGGAGAACAACAATGGATGTATGACTCTATCAAAATTATAATGTCGGACGCAAACAGATATAGTTGGATAGGTTGCGAGAATGATCTTACAATCTCAAATTGTTCACTCTAGACAATTCAAGAGTTATCAATCAACCGTTCAATAAGATTGATAACTTTTGAATGGGTCTAAGATTTATTTCGATGCAACATACAAGACACGAGAGTAATATACAATAAAAATGCAAGATACAAGAATATATCAAACAGCAGCTAAAAGAATTTCCGATTGTTTTATTAAATTTAATAATTAATTAAGATTTTAACTTATTCAAATTATTATTAAATATTCAATTTTCTATGATTTTCTTGTAAATATGATTATTATTAAAATAAGTTAACAAGTTATAACTTATTCTAAGAATGATTAAATTTTATCCTCTTTTTTCCTCGTCTTAGTTTAAGTATATTTTAAGCATTCTAAATATTAAAAAATATGTTAAGAATTAGTTACTTTTTAAAACTTTTTTTATACTATCCTTATTTTTATTATTAAGTATTTTTTTAATATTTTTTTATACTATCTGTATCTTAAGTATTATGTATTTTTTAATTTTTTTATACTATCCTTATTTTAAGTATTAAGTATTTTTTAAAAATTTTTTATACTATTCTTATGTTAAGTATGAAGTATTTTTTAATACTTTTTTTATACTATCCTTATGTTAAGTATTAAGTATTTTTTAATATATTTTTTTTTCCTATCCTTATTTTAAGTATTTAGTATTTTTTAATATTTTTTTTATACTATCGTTAGTTAAAGTATTAATTATTTTGTAAGTACTTTTTTAGACTATCCCTATGTTAAGTATTAAGTATTTTTTAAGCATTTTTTATACTATATGTTCGAACTGAATTTAATTTTAGTGTTCGGACATATATGTTTCACGTTGGAACTACTATTGCAATTAGTATATAATTTTGTGAATATTCATGTATTATATTTTATAACTAATGTTGCATATATATTTTATTTTTAAAATTTCAGGTTAATAATATCTTATAGGGGATGTAGGCATGGCAGACCAGGGTAATCTTCCATCGAAACAATTCGAGATAGGATTATTTTATTAGAGCATCAGGTGAAGATTTCTGATTTTCTGACTCTTATATAGGAGGGTCATTCCTTGACTTCAGTTTTCATTAATTGTGGTTGGATACCAATTATAGACCAGAAGGACGACGCATGGGACCTCGTTTCTTATATTGACATTGCCTCTGAGTTCTATAAAAAAAAAAAAAGCAATGGTGCCAACCCAGATAACAGAGGGGCATACACGATCTCGATCCAATGAGTTTCAGTTATATTTTCAACGGACAGACTCGCTGATTTTATTGGTATTCCTCAATTGCGCACTTCATATCCGAACGTGGTGCCCAGAAAGTCTCCAGGTTCAGGTGAACAGCTGAGGATGAGGGATCTTGTACAGATGAACTTGATGACCTCTCTGATCATGACGAGAGGCAGTTGATTGTTGGTCCATATGCTCCTCCCTATAATGGGGTGAAGAGCATCAAACAGTAGATCTATATGGTTTCTTCAAGATCATGAACTTGATCATCGCCAGTAACATTGATCATCAACAGTACAAGACAAAGGTTGGCATGGATCGGGTGAAATTTATGATACGCGTCACTCGTGGCATTCCTATCAACCTAGTGGGTTATATATTCAATAGGATTCGATCAGATGCCCAGTACATTACGACGGATATATTGTCATTCGGGATCTTGATCACACAATTTCTACTACATGTTGAGGTCCTGCCAGATATTGCTGAGCATGTCCAGGAACCGATGAGACCGATCAACTCCTCCACCCTGTCACAAAGCATTGGACACTCCAGACTTCATTTTCGTAGTCCTATTCTATACCCGGTCAAAACTCAGAGAGATACACACTCGAGATATCATGAAGTATTGGCCGGTGAGACATCCACATAGGCCGAGGCATCATGCGCAGCTACTCGTGAGGAAATGGCAAATATAGTGCGTGTAGAGATAAGCAAATAGACATCAACAATGATGAATTTAGTGCATATGGAAATCCGTATTGCCGTGTCTGACTTAGGTACAAAGATTAATGCAAGTATCTCTGACTTATATATATAGATTAATACTAGCATCTCTGACTTATGTACAGAGATTGATGTCATGTATGCGACTCAAGTCACGATTAGTGCTCGACAAATACAATTAAAGACACACCAAGCTACAGTCGAGGATGTGTGCAGAGAGTTGGGATCTTAATACTTTGTATCTTTTATTTACATTCTTTCGTTTTTGATATGGTCAATATTTAATTGGTTTTTTGTAAATTTAATTTAATTATGAATTAAATCGTTTTTATCTTTTCTAAATTAATTATTGATTTCTATTATTCCTATTATTTATTTGCTATTTTTTATATAAATTAAATGTTTATCCATAATTAAGTAAGGTTTTGTTGCCATCAATAGCTGTAAAAATTATGTAACCATTCGAATGGAATATATCACATTCAAACATTTCTTCATTACTTCTAGATATTTCTGCAATAAATCTCCGTTTGCACTCTTTATTTTACATTTGAACATTGATAACAAATTCGTTCGAACGATATAATAATATGTTTGAATGATAAGTCAATGTCCCACTAAATTTATTGACTTAACCCGACAATTTCCCATTTGACCATATATGTTCGAACATTGATTGACTTTGGCGTTCGAACGTTGTTGCATGTTGTTCAAACAGTAAGTCAATGTCTTGCTAAATTTTGTCACCTAACGTGCCAAATTCTCGTTCGACTATATATAACATCCGTTCAGATGTTTATTTAGTTTGTTTGAATATTTTTTATCGATGTTCGAACGGTTATTTTATTATGGATGAAATTTGTTATCCCTACATATTCTGGTCGAACAGTAAATACCTTCTGTCATTTTTTAAGAACAAAATTTTGTCCTTACGTCTAATTTTTGGGGACAGTGTTTCTTTCGTCCGAAATAAAAATCATCCAAAAACCAATTTTTGTTTTTAGTGTAATTAAATGAATCAGATTTCTCAATCTTTAATACACTGATTTTCATATCAAACGTGTATCAAATTCATAGATTGTGTAAAAGATCATCATCATATTTTACGATATTATATATATATATATATATATATAGACACACACCAATGACCTCCTTGTATATATGATGCAATCAACTTGAGTTGATATGATCAATTATCAAATGAGGACAACATAGATCACATGTTAGGACGTTTATAAATGTCTTGTACGTTTTTTCTTTAATACAGTTAATTATTTCGTATAGATACAGGAGCATATCTACACATAAATAGGTATATATATAACTAGATAGTTACAAGAGGACAAATATCACTCTGCTCTGTATATATTAGCCTTTTTCTTATCAATGCATGTGGCCAGTTGCTTCAAATTAATTCTAAGTGATAACTAAGTACTACGTATTAATAAAGATTTATTATACATCAACTACTATTCACTCTCACACAGCTCTACACTTATAATTTTTCATAGGATATAGAGGTATTTTTTATAAGATGTGAAATGTTGAGTAGTGAATAGTGAATAGTAACTGATGACAATAATTTTTCTAATTAATATTCGTAGCGAAAACAGTACACATCACATGCATGCATGATGAGGAAATGTTGGAGAAATACACAATGATATAATATAAATTACAATGAAATTAAAATTCAAACGAAGCCAGTTTGGACTGAGGCACAGAAATCTCGCTCTCTTTAAGGAGATTCAAGCCCTCTGCAGTGTACAAAGTCTCAAAATTAACCGGTACAGTAGAATTCCTCTTGAGTTGACTCCTCCAGGATACAACAGCCCAACTGATCGTCGTATAACTCAAACCAACTTTGCACAAGTGGTTGAGCTCAAAGCTCCTCTCAAAGAACACATTTCTATTATCTGAAAAATCTCTCAAAAAATATATACATACTTCGTCTCTCTCTTTTATTCAAAGAAAATACAATGTTTCAACTGATAAAGAAAAATAATAATATCACTATGCAACCAACACCATTCTATGTACGCCAACCTCTATTCAATTTAAGAGTATCCTCATTGACTTGACCAAATGCATCTTCAAAATTTAGCCGATATTACATTTTTTTACATTTACCTATTTCATTTAAATTCAATTCCCACATTGGATTAGCTATTCACTCTTAATATAATAATAAAATATTATTAAATTAATAATTATTCATTTAATTTATTTGTATCACATTTTATAATTCTACCATTTTAATATTAATAATAATTATATTCTAATTAAATGAATATTAAAAAATCATATTTTCAAAAGTCATTTAATGCTAATAACAAAAAATATTTGATTAAACTCTTTTAAATTTCTATCTAAATTTCTTAATTACAAACCAAATAGTATTTTTGCTTGGAGTGAGAAATTAATATTTTAATATTTACTTGGAGTAAGAAATTAGTATTTTAATATTTGAAGAATCAATTGTAGTTTTTCATCTTTGGCCAACCATTAATGTGGAATGTTTTTTATATTAATTATATAAATTTTAACTAATTTTTTCATTTGATCAATTTAATGTGAATGCTCTAAAAATGAAGGTAGACGTTAAACAAAAGATTCGGAACTGGGCAATCAAAAGAATAAAGCTGACACCCAAATTAATATAAATAAAACGGCTTAGCAATTAACACATGAGCCCAGAACTTGTAAGAAATAAAGTGACAAAACTAATGATAAAAAACATTTCCACCCCACAAAAGGTCAAACATAATTTTTTCTTTAAAAACCGTAGCTAACTCTGTAACGTATATTAACTCTTGAACCATAAAAGCTATTAACGGATTAGAATAAAACCACGTTAATGACCCTTCTCAATTTCTAATACTACCGTAATAGCACTAAAACAAAGGTTACAAAAAAAAAAAAAAATCTATTTATTAAAAAATACCAACATTCCTCCACTATTTTTTAATAAAATAAAAATAATAATATAAGAAAGATACTTCTAAACAAATAATGATTATTATGCATCATGAATGTGTGTTCTGCATTGAATCCTCATTTAATGAAATAACAACCTTTACTCCAGAGTTAGTAGTGGTCTCAGACTTGAACTATGACTGCTTAAAGGGAAATAAAGAATTATTACTCACACATAGCAATCCAGGTGTTGACATGAGCTTTATTAGCCAGCACATTACAACCTTGTGCTCATCTCAGTTTTATGAGTGTATTTGAGAATAAACTCAAATCTCATAGAGAGCGGCCTCATTCTCACACTCACATAGGTGAAATCTGTCAAGGGTGTTCTTGTAATTCTCACACCCTACTCATAAGAGCTACAGAATTTTATTAAGAGTTTCTTCAAAAACTCATCCTCCACAACATTACAGGATAAATGCACTCACATCATAAGAATGAGAAATAAAATAAATAGTGCATTTCTTATGACCATCATATGATCGTTTTTCCCATTGAACCCAGTTCTCAGGATCTCTAATCCCTAGATTAGGTATCCTCATATATGGCTCATGAATTTATGGGTTTTAATCTCATTTTCCTCGATGTATTCTAGCTCATTTCTCTTGTCAAAACTATGTTTAGTAGATCTACATTAATAACACCATCAATAAAAAAAAAACTCACAATATTGTATTTTTTTCTAAAGGATTTGGATTTACCGTTATAATAATAGTTTTGTACTCTATCAATTGTAGCTGTACTATCACAATAAATAAATATGAATGAAACTGATTTTTTCCACAAAGGAATAAATCTCTCAACATACGGCAGCCAAAATATGCAGTAATGCACTTAAAATCATAAAACGGCTTATAGAAAAAATAATACAGGCATCCAAATTCACCTCAGGATAACTATATTAAAACCTGGACGTTGAAAGGCTTACGGTTATGACACTAACGCCAAAATTAATATCATATACGTTTTATAAAACCAAATGGCAATAAAGACAATAGAGGCTACGTACATTTAATATCCAAACTTTCAGCTTTACTCTAAAAAACTCAAAGAAAAAGAAAAAACGTTGGAGCCAAGTATTTAAAAAAATATTATTTTCTAAAACCTTGACCCCCAATAATTTTTAGATTTAAAATGAAATTTTCTTTTTCATAGAAAAAAAAAACTCAAAAATCACTTCATTCCAATATGAAAAAATGGACTGCTATTTTTATTCCATATCTAAGAAAGACATAAGCATATGTGCCAAAATATTTAAGGAATAATGCACATAAAAAGAAATATTCTATGCTTTATTCTCAATATTCAATTTAAAGATTTCATCACAAGCATAACCCTTGCCCACAAAAACTCCATTTTTTACAATTACATATTAATCAAATTCTATAGTTTGTTTGAAGCACGCTTTGTTGAGTAAAAAACTCAACATCAAATTTTTCCTCATAGATGATGTATAGAGCACATCTTTGAGCATCAATATACGTCCATATGTGAATTTCAGCTCAACCTCACCACTCCCAAGAACCTCGATTTTACTTGAATCACCAAGCATAATAGTATTCTCTTCTTGAAAGGGAGTAAAATTTTTGAACCAATCTTTATCATAGCAGACATGCCTACTGGCACCAGAATCTGTCCACCACCCTTCAACAAATTGAATCATGTTAATACATGTGATCATTGCTACAAACGACTCCTCAGTTATGTTAATTTGAGGATTATTTTCTCTCTTTTGGAACTTATAAATTCGAGCAAAGTGCCCAATTTTACCACAGACAAAACAAGTTTGATTGTGTGAAGGGGTCCTTGGTTCTTATCATTTTGGCTTTGAAAACCCTTTTTGTGAGGTCTTTTGAAATCTTTTCTTTGCGGCTTCAAATAAGTATTTCTTGTATTTTGACTTTTGAGCAAGCTACCATTTTCAGAAATTAAGTTTACCTTTGTCATGGAATCCTCATTACTATTTTGAAACACCAAATCATCTTAGCCTCTAACTTCCTCCTTTACACGAATACGTGTGATTAAAGTCTCCAAGGATGTCTCATTTTGTTTATGGCGCATCGACTTTTGAAACTCCCTTCACGAAGATGGTAGCTTGTTGATGGTGCCACAAACAATTAGATTATCTCCAATCTTGATGCCTTCGGATTTAACTTCAGCTACGATCATTTGAAAATCTTGCTCTTGCTCCGCAACGGATTTTTCATCTACCATTTGATATCAAAAGAAGCGACTTTTCTTCGTGAGCTTTCACTTGTGCTTCAGTCATGTTCTCGGTAGTGATCTTGCTAGGTTTTTTACTGTGAGAACATAAGAAACGCTGAGAAGGCTTAGATAGAAGAGAACTTTGCACTTCCATCTCTTGAAATAAGCTCCTTTGAACCGAAAGGGCTTGTTGAGATCTCCAATGATGTCCGTGGATTTTTCAGTTGTATGCTCCATGCTGAATCTCTCCTTAAAATTGTTGAAAAAATACACAATGATATAATATAAATTACATTGAAATTAAAATTCAAACGAAGTTAGTTTGGACTGAGGCACGGAAATCTTGCTTTCTTTAAAGAGATTCAAGCCCTCTGTAGTGAACAAAGTTTCAAAATTAACCGGTGCAACAGAACTCCTCTTGACTTTACTCCTCCAAGATACAACAGTCCAACTAATCGTCGTATAACCCAAACTAACTCTGCACAAGTAGTGGTTGAGTTCAAATATCCTCTCAAAGAACATATTTCTATTATCTGAAAAATCTCTCAAAAAATATATACATACTTCGTCTTTCTCTTTTATTCAAAGAAAATACAATGTTTCATCTAATAAAGAAAAATAATAATATCACTTTGCAACCAACACCATTCTATGTATACCGACATCTATTCAATTTAAAAGAGAAGGTAGACGTTAAACAAAAGATTCGGAACTAGGCAATCAAAAGAATAAATTAAGACACCCAAATTAATATAAATGAAACGGCTTAGCAATTAACACATGAGCCCAGAACGTTGAGAAATAAAGTGACAAAACTAATGATAAAAAAACGTTTCAACCCCACAAAAGGTCAAACATAATTTTTTCTTAAAAAACCGTAGCTAACTCTGTAACGTACGTGAACTCTTGAATCATAAAAGCTATTAACGGATAAGAATAAAACCACGTTATGACCCTTCTCAATTTCTAATGCTACCGTAATAGCACTAAAAAAAAAAAGGTTACAAAAAAAAAATCTATTTATTAAAAAATACCAACAGGAAATATCAGAAAAACCGAGAAAGATAGATTATCAACCAAAATTGTACGTAGATACTGAGTTTATTAGACAAGTCTCAGTCAATATCAGCCTCTGGTCATGTTTTGAGAACTATTTTGATGCATACATGGGAATAAATTCATGCGCAAGTTTTTAACGTGAGTAAGGCATGCTATATATAATAGTCGTTAAGAGCATAAATATCATGCATAATTATTTAAAACAAAAGTAGATTTTATTATTAAAAATTAAATTTTTTATATAAATTTTCTATTTAATTTTTTTTTAAAGATTGTACGACATTTAGATATTCCACGACTGCATATATCATTTTCAATCCTGAGTTATCTTTCTAGTACATGTCCCAATTATCCGTTTGTATTTTTTTTTAATAAAAAATATAGATATGCAACTTTTTTTTATAACTATATTTTAAATGAGTGTCATTTTTATAAATTACATCACTTTTATATATATAAAATATCGTCACATTAAAATCAAATTGCAAAAAATACAGCTAGCAACGGGCTTTTATGTAAAAAAAAAAAAAAAAAAAAAAAAAAAAAAAACAAGATTATTCGATAAATCTGTTAAAAGTAGGTTTAGCTAAATTTGAGTTTTGACTTTTTATTTATTAAATAAAAGTAAATATAAAATTAATATAAATTAATTAAAAAATAAAAATTGTATAAAAATTCACTCCACGATCGAGTATAAGTTAAAATTATAACTTTATATATATAATTTTAACTATATAATGAAAATATAATTTGAAGTATTGAAAAAATAAAAAGAAATTATATTCCTAATTGGCTAATATTATATACTGGCAGTTTGGATCTTTAACTAGAATAATAATATATTATATATATATATATATACATATACACATATATATACAAAAAAAATATGGCTGAAACTATATATATATATCTTCTTATATATAAAAGCGTCTATCAGGAGGAACAGTTCAGAGCCTAAGACATGGCTGCTTGCACCTTCAATTCTTCTGCACCAACAAATGTGCCATGAAAACCATAAGGAACCCTAGCAGGCAATCTCACTGTTGCCCCTACCTTCATGCTTGAAGCTTCCACTATCACCAACTCCGATGTCTCTCTCTTCTCATCCCTCACAAACCCCACTATAAACCCCTCGTCATCATCATCTCCTCTAATATGAGTTCCCTCAGATTTCATCTTCTTGGGTACGTAAAATGGCTCTCCTCCGAAGCATCCCGTCCCATACAAAAATTTGGTAACCACACCAGAATTCAAATCAACCTTTGCAATGCCGGAACACTTGGGCCACGGCTCTGCTATCGCTAGGTACACGTACCGGGTCTTTTGGCCGAGGAGCTGCCTATTTACTTGCCCTGCTTCCAAGTTCATGCCCGACACGATCACCCGGCGCGTGGACTTCCCCGTTCTCATGTTTAACCTGATCTCCGATAACTCACTCTGAAGCGGGACCTCTCTCTGGTTGAATATTGAGTCCGGCGGGCTCATGCACGAACCTATGACAACGATGGTCTCGTCGCCTGTTTCAGAGTTTTCCTCCCATGCATTCCACAGATGGAAGCAGAAGCAATCGGGTACGTCAATCCATCGCATTCTCGACTCGTCGACGTCATTTTTCGGCAAAATTCCGAATCGAGAGGTCTTGTTCTCGTCGAAGATCACCGGAGACCCGCCCCGAATCATTTCCGATAACTTGAATATCACCTGGTGGTCCGGGAGTATGACAAAGTTCTCTGTCATGGCGAAGTCATGTATCATTGTCGGTCGCTGAAGAGAGATCGCCACGTCACGTGACTTATTACCGCACGTGTCGAACTTGAAGTACTTGAGGTACGGTTTTTTCACCACGTTGTAGCTCAGCGTGTGGAGCTCACCAGTAATGGGGTCCAGCTTGGGGTGCGCTATCATGGGGCAGTCCAGCTGATTGTTGAAATCGAACCGTCCGATCGTCTCAAGATCGCCATCATCCTTGATACTAACGTGGTACGGAAGGTCGTCCTCTGACATGGCTAATAATCGGCCGTTGAAATAGACGAGCCCGGCATTGGCAACACCTGAGCCTCGCGACCCGTCAACTAACCCGGCTCCGGCTCGGGCGAAGAACAGCGCAAGCCTAGCCAGTCCGGAGTGGCCATGCAGCTCTCCAATCGGCTTAGGAAACATGGGCCTCCCCATTGCGGCTTCTTGAACGAGCCGGCTCGTGCGCGTGTACCTACAGCTGTAGCTGGCTTTGTTCCCGGAGCCCAAGGTAACGGCGTGTATCATGCCGTCCCCGTCGAACAAATGGTGTCCACCTGACGGAGCGAACATGGGATTAGCCCCATTCCGCATGTAAACGCCGTAAAGGCATGCTGGGATTTGACCCAGTACCTCGAGCCCATGGTGAACCGGGCACTCCAGTACCGGGGCGAAATTACCAGATATCTGAATCGCCGGGTCGACCGTCTTCGGCAACTTATGGTTCTTTTCAAGTGGTAATATCAGTGAGGCCTCTATGAGGTCTAGGAGCGAGGCGACTACCTTTTGCAAGGGGTTTAAACGCGGTGGGTTCGTGGGTTTTTGTGGGGTTGACAGTACTGGCTGATCATTTTTGGGTGATGGTTTGTGTTCCACCAGCGACGAAGATGGCAGCGATGGTGGTGGCGGCTTTCGGGGGAGTTTTTTCTTGGCAGGGTTGATGAGGATTTTGGATGTGAAAAGTGGGAAGGGAGTTGGAGCATTTGATCTCCGTTTCGTGGGGGTGTGAAGTTGAGTGAGATTTTGGAGTCCAGAGGTTGTTGCAGGTAGGGTGGTGAAGTGCAAAGAGAATTGCATGGCTGGAATGGTGGAGAGAAATCTGAAGATAGATGATGGTGTGGGGGTTGGGAAGGGGCCTCAGGCCTGGAAGAAATTAATGGTGGGAATGGGATGCTTTGGTGTTTTGCTGGCCGTGTATAATGTGTGTGTGTGTGTGTATATATATATAGGAAAGAAAAAACGGTTTCAGTGGGCGCTACATCGGCCAGCTATTCCAGGTAGCAAATGTCAGACACGTGGCCAGTGAGAGATCGGTTTCATGTCTTACGTTATTCATTAAATACTTAATATTATCCGAAATATTTACGAGAACAATAATAAATATTTATTATTAAACGAGTAATATTACGTGTAGTTATAGACCGTAAGTGTCGTTCAATTATTTTGAAAAAAGAAGGATTTATTGTTAAAAAATTATTTTTTTCATGTGAGTTCTATATTTATTTATTTTTTAAAAAATAATTATACGACGTTTACACACTCACGACTGCAACTATTATTTCTCATTATTAAAATATCTCTAATTTTACACTAAATGAATATTAGATTTCTAATCTTTTCACGTGAATATTATCTCTCATTTGGATTTATTACAAGCCTGGTTTGAATAGATGACTATTTTATCTCATTATTATAATTTTTTTAAAATTTTACATAAAGTATAATAAATAATTTAATTTTTTCAAATCTCAAAATAAAAATTATATTATAATAATATTTTATTTCACTTTTAACAAAACATTCAATCTTATCTTATCTAAACTGTGTAACCAAACAAGTCGTTAGTGTGGAGCCAACAAGAGATCAGAAAATAAAGACAGCTTCTAAATTCTAATCCTCGACATGAATTGCCACTAAAAAGCCCAGTGGAAGCTCCACGATGGATATGTCCATTCATCTTCATCTTTTTAAAAGAAGGAAGAAAAAATAAATAAATAAGCAAATTTTGTATATAACTCTTACTCATGGCACTGAAACCAGTAAAATGGAAGATCCTTCAATATCTTTAGAAAGTTACCGACAAAATATTTTCTTTAGAAAGTTGAGAAATCATTCAGCTCTTATTAATATAAGCTCCTCTCGTGTTATAAAGGGATGGCATCTTGTAGTTAATTGTATGTGAGAAATCTCTAAAATTAAATGTGCAGTGACAATATACATGATTGGTCTATTTATAATATAATAAAACCAGTGAAATAGAGGAAATATAATTAATATCTAAATATAAAATATTTTTTAACTAAAATCTTTACAGAATATTGCCATGATTTTATTACAATCTTAGACAAAAAAAAAAAAAAAAAAAACTAATCTAATCAAGTAGATAAATATATGTTAACATGTATTATTGTCACACTAAAAACATATACTAATAATTTTTTAAAGAATTGAATCTACTATTTTTTAATTCTCACATCAATCTAACATAAGAATAGTGTAGCTTCACTACAATATATCATTTATTAGATAAAATAAATAATTTTTACGTTCATAGCACATCAGGTTTTCACATGGATGGTTTATTTTTTTCCACATGAATGATGTATTTAATTTGTCGAGAAATAAATTTATAAATTGTGAAATTAGTACTTGTCTAAAAATTTAAACTGATGAAAAAAGATAGATTTAATTATTTTATTTATATTTTAACACTCTCGACTCCCCTTTAATTAAATAGACAAAATATATTTAATTTATATTTTAACATAAATAGATTTTATAGAAAAAAAAATAAAGTTATTTGTGGAAGGTGATGTAAAGTAAGAGTGGCACGTGATGAGGACATGGAGCTTCAAAGCAAGAAAACTGTGCACTATGGGGAGGACAACACCCCCGGCACCGTACTGCCACCCCTTATGGGCCCACCCCACACGGAATGCATATACAGATACAAATGGCCCCCCACGTGGCGGCCCACATTGTCATTCCCCATAGCCCTCTCTGTTTTGTCTCCTTCTGTGCTTTCTCCTCTGACTTCTTCTCCCTAATCAGATTTCACCACCTTGTTTGAATCGCCACAACTTGCAATCCCATTCGCCCAAACACGTGTCCAAAAGATCGACCCAGACCACGTGTCTTTGGGGGGGGCCTATCTAACCAACGTGTCTTTTACCTTTGACTTATCTTTTTTTTTTTTTTTTTTTTCTTTTTTTCCTTTTCTTTTCTTTTCTTATTAAGAGTGATACACCTGTAGTGTCCATTTTTGTGTGCGGCTTAATGCAAATTACACTTTTCTTTTTTTTTAAATATATTTTAAATATGTTTGAACATTTTTAACAAATAAAAAATATAAATATATTAATAGCTACTTCCTTAATTATTAAAAAATAATAATTTTAAAAATTAAATACATAAGCAATCAAAATGAAGAGTCAAATTAAGGAGACATAGTAACATTATTCTATATAAGGATGTAACCGGTTTGGTCTTTGATAAAATTTAAGACCGAACTGGTATGTACCAATTTTATATTTTTAAAAATCGATTACGTACCGGTTATTTCCTAAACCGGTACATCTAATTTTATTAGTTCGATCTGGTTTTCCGATTTTGATAAAATACAAATTTGTAAAAAAAGTCTGTCTATAAAAAAATTTTGAAAATAAAACTACTTTAAAAGTAGTATTAACTGTATCATTATATGTAATTATTTAGTATAGTGATTTATATACTAATTTATATATAGACTTAAAGTATATTATTAATAATGATATAGTATTAGACTATTAGTATTTAAATTATAATTAATATATATTATAAACTAATGTTTATTAATATTACTAATTTACTAACGTATTATGTACTTATCAAAAAGAATATATTGAGAATTTATTAGGCCATAAAAATTTGCTAATAATATTTGCGTGATTTTCTTTCTTTTTGGTAAATAATATTTTAATGATCTTATTTACAATTTTGGTATATAAATTCAAATCTTTTGATATTTAGGATTTTTTTTCAATTTATGTGATTATCAATTTTAGTTTAAATTTTTACAATTTCAGTTGATTTTTAAATTAACTTATATTATTATAAATATTATATATAATATAAAAAATATTATATATAATATTAAAAAGATAATTTAAAATATATATTATATAGAGTCGGTTCGGTCTGGGCCTAAAGGACCTAGAATCGAAACCAGACCTGTTTTGGCCGATTTTGCCATTATGGAAACCAATTCCGGACCGGACTGGTCTGATTTACCAGTTTGGTTCTGTCCAGACAGGTCCGATTTTTCATTTTTTTTTTTACACCCCTAATTCTATATATAAAGATGTTAATTATATTAAAGAAATATTTATAAAAAATTTACTTCTTTATTGATTAGTTATAAATTTTAAATTTTAAATTTTAAAATAAATCTGAAAAAATAAATCTTTTGTAAATTCTATTTTAAGAAAAATTATAAGTATACGTAACTATGTGTAGCATTTTTGCTACAGTTTGTTTCGAGCACAACGAGGAAGAAAATGTCGTGTTTTGTGTATTTTTCTTTCTGCCTTCTGGGTTCTAAGCAAAAGAACAAAAAACCTCTTGTACTCAGAGCCGTTTCTGGTCACCCTGAAAATCTGCTCACTGCTCAGCAACGTTTTGTAACGTTTACGTAAGACAAGATTGTTGACTTTGTCTTTGTCGAAGAAAGAAAATGGTAAAAAAAAAAAACAGAATCATTCCTAGGATTCTTATTCTGGGACATCGTCGACTAAAATTGCCAAATTAATGTAAGAGTTGGGCTTAATGGGCCTATGTGGGTCCTACAATTTGGGCAAGAGGGTCCAGTCTTTAACGGGCATTATACCCTCCCAGATCAGTTGGGTAAACTTCCCAAGCATTTTCCTATTATAATGACATTATTTTCTTAGTGATACTATATATTACACTCTCATCTTATTTTGATTATATCAAGTAATATGAGATATATTTATCCTTATTAGATGATAAAGAAGCATGCAATAAAAAATTATTTAATAGTAATAAATATATCACATCTTATTTAATAAGATAAAAATAAGATAATAATATGATATATAGAATTTTCCTTTCCGTCCCGCAAGCCCACTTTAATGACCTCAAATTTGATAAATTAAAACGGATTTAAATAAAGAGACTTCTGTATAAACATAAAAAATAAAAAATAAAGAGCCTTTCACGTGGGCTTGAATAAAGAACTATGATGGACACAAACTTTTACAACTTGTTTTTTCTTTTCTTTTTTTCTTTTTCCCCTAATTTCATTCTCTCTGCCTTGAATCTTTATCCGGTTTTTGCTATGGTCAAAGCTACCAATGGGACGTAATACCTTGACCAGCTCATCCAAGTTTCCAACAAGTGGACTTTACAACGCATGTTAAATTAATAGCAATGCTACCGGGTGTACCATATCAGCACTTGTTTCCGTATGATTGGATAATCGCGCCACCCGGATTTGTTTAGAGAGTGATTAGAATTATGTAATAAAATAGTTTGATTTAGTATTTTTTGAATTTTAAAAAAGAAAAAAGAAAAAATTGAATAAAAAATATTATAAAATTAAAATATTATAAAATTAAAATATTATAATAATATATTTTTATAATAATATTATTATTTAAAAATTTGAAATAATTTGAATAATTTTTTTATTTTTTATTTAAAAAATTTGTAATGATTAATTTAAAAATATTTATATTTAAATTATGTTTAAAAAAATGAGATGAGAATTTTGACACCAGATATATTTTCAAAAGGGTAATGATATCCTTACAATTGGTTCACTACTCTTTACTACTTATACTATATTTGAATTTTTTTTATTTTTTATCATTTTCTTTTAAATATTTTTTTAACATTTTTAATCATTAAAAAAATAAAAAAATATAAAATTTTATTAATAATCACTTTCTTAACTATTAAATAAAATTAAAAATTTTAAAAAATCAAATATATAAAAAAAGTAACAAATGAGTATTAGAAAAATAGTAAATTCATCTTCCTTTTCAAAAATTCGTTAAGTTGCCGATATTCCGGCACGCATGTCTATGCCTCCGTAAACAAAAGTTCGAAATCACAGTACACGGCCGTTTAGGCGCGTGTAATGTTCTCGCTCTCAACATATTTAAGTGATAACCAACGTAGATTTGCTATATCAATTGATACGATGGAAGTTTGGTATAATTTAATATGGAGACTTCCTTTTAAAAAATAAAAAATATGGAGACTAATGTTACTCTAAATATATAGGACAATATGAAAAAATAGTTGCAGGCAAAAGCGAAATAACGTGAGATTCACATGACTGGCAGGTAAGAAAAGGATGGAATGACAACATAAACGCTGTACAGACCTAAAGTAAGGTTTAGGACAATATCCAAGTAGCCATTTCTCTATTTACAGAGAAAGCTCCAAGCAAAATATCCGCCTCAAAAGGATACTATTAGTGGCAGGATACTCGCATTGGAAGAACACTATCGACAGGAGAAATACTCGCACAAGGAAGATGCTATCAGTAGTGAGATACTCACACCGAAAGGGCATAATCAACGGTGAAATACTCGGACTAAAATGATGTTGTTTGAGGTAAAATCGAGTAAAATGTAACTTAAAATTAAATTACACAACAACAAAAGTTCTGATGACTAGCACTCTTAGTTGGTAAAAATGATAAACCCATTTTTACCTTGTGGGTCCTAACTATTGGATATATATATATATATATATATATATATATGTATGTATGTAGCCAGTTAAGAAAGAATAGTTGCGGGAAAAAGTAAACTTACGTGGGATTCACATGACTGGTAAGCGAGAAAATGATGAGATGACGCCATACACACATAGACCCAAAGTAAGGCTTGGAAAAAAATCCAAGCAACCATACATCTATGAGATCAAGATCGATAGAGATAGGTCAAGCGAGATATCTGCCTCGAAATGACACTATTAGTGGCAGGATACTAGCATCGGTCAGAGAAATACTCTTTTACTAGAAGGACGCAATCAGTGATGAGATGCTTACACCGAAATGAAATACTCAATGGTGAAATACTCGCACTAGAGGGATGTCGTCTGCAGTAAAAGCAAGTTCAAGAAGGAAATATTACTAACTGGGCATTGAGAATTGCACCCCCAAAAGGGTAAAGCCCCAAGCAAACAGTTCAACCCCTATTAATATCCTGCCAAGTATGCTTTAAAGGGATTATAAATTTATGGGTCTTTGATTACTAAAAGAAGTAATTATCTCTCTAACTTAACCATTGGAAACATGCGGGACATGATTCTCCAAAAGAAAAATTTAATTGTAAGTAATTTTATGTACTAATATGCGCACCAATTCAATATGATTGATCAAAAATTAGATTTTATTAAAAATAGTGCTAATTTAAATTTAGAATATAAAAGTAACAACATTAATATGCAGATTGATATATAAACTTGTTTTTATATAACAAAACTCTCATCCGAAACTTTGTCTTAGTTGCAAGTTATAGAGTGTGTAGAAGGCATCGTTGGAAATTGCGTCAACACTAAGGCCTTATTTGGATAACAATATATTCTTATATATTTTCTTCACAAATATTACTTAAAATATAAAATACTTTTCAATTTTAAATTTTAAATTTTTCATCTAATAATTATTTAATTATTATCCAAACATAAAATGATTTTTTTTTCTAAACTTTCAAACAAAACACAAAAAATAATACAACTTTTTCAATTTTCAAAATAAAATAAAATATTTTTTAAAAAAATTAACTTTATTATATTTTTAATCAATTTTTGTCTCTCATTTACCAAAATCTAATAAAACATATTAATTCAGACAATTTAACTATTATTCACATATATTTTAAGATATTCTAAGTGTGCAAACGAATACTAACAATCTCATCATTAGATCATTAACAATGGTAGAATTATGAATGAATAAATATCCAGCTAAAAGGAAAGACAAGTCGAATCGAGATTGTAACAAACTCTCTAGAATCCAAAAGGCACTACTTTGTAACAAACACCCGTTGATGATCGAGATTGAAACAAAGGAAAACTAAGTACGGAAAAAATCTTACATACCCAAAACATCTAAACCTAGATTGAAAAATCTTGAGCTAATTCTAATAATTGATAGATAATTTACGTGGGACGATAACATTATATATAGAGTATTCATTTTGATATTTTTTCACTTTTTGTTTTTCAATTTTTGGAGTATAAATTGTTTTATCCTTTTTTACTGATTCAAATATCTTTCTAAGAAAATTATACAGTCTATTAAATAGTACCTATTCAGTCATAAATCTTTTTTGTCACATTTTTTAATATTTAGATCTCGTTTAGATGCTATGATAATATGAAAAATTTGTAAATAATAGTAAAATAATTTTTAAATAGTAGTGAAATAATTTGAGTTAAGATATTTTATAGAGTTTTAAAAAATGATAGAGTGAAAGTTTAATAAAAATATTAGAAATTAAAATATTATTAGAATATAATTTGTTAAGATTATTTTTATTTTAGAATTTAAAAAAGTTGAATTGTTTTTTTGAACTCGAGCCCACCCACCGAGATTGTAGCCCTACAAAACCTCTCGAGAAGGCTAAATGCATTTTTTTTCTTCATATATTTTTTATATCCTTAAACAATTTTTTTAAAAAAATTACGATATAATTAAAAAAATACTTACTTAATCATTAAGTAAAGAAAAAAGTGTGGGTTGAAACTCTCAGGACCCAGTCTTAGGATCCCAAGCTTTTCTTTTATTTTTTATATTTTGTTTGAAAGTTTGAGGAAGTTATAATGATTAGATAAAAAAGTTAAAAATTTAAAATTTAAAATTATTTGTATTTGTAGTGTTTGGATATTGAGATGAGAATGTATGATATAGAATGAGATGAGTCATGAGATGAGACCATCTAACAATCCAAACAGGACGTTAGATTTCAATATTATAAAAAATAGTGCACGAAACTATACACTGTATAATTTTACAAAAATGATAATTAATATCCCGTTAAATATTAAATTAAAAGTAATTATTCTTAAGGCAAAATCACCTAAATTATTCAAATATAAAACCACAATTTTATTTTCCCTAGAAAATATAATAAAAAGATAAACCCGAGCATTTATACCAATTTTGTGCAGCGTGTTATTGCACGCGCCAGAAAGTAAAGACTGATTCCTGAAGGACTGAGTGAGGAGGATTGCGTGATAACGATAACCATTTGGATATGGTGGGCGTGGCTGACGCACGCGTGTCCGTCATCTCTTTGGTCACTCCTTCTTATCAAAGAAACGCCACGTCACCATCTCTCTCACTTCAACGGTTCAACCGCCAAAGGTCCCAATAAAACGAATCAAATGATATTCTTCCTCGTATTCTCCTCCGGAACCCAGGCTTCGAGTCAGAGAGAGAAAATGGAGAAAGCTATCAACAGACAGAGAGTTCTGCTCGACCACCTCCGGCCTTCTTCTTCTATTTACACCGGAGATTCTTCAATCTCTGTATGCGCGAATCCCTCTCAACTTTTTTTTTTTTTTTTCAGTTGCTTTCTCTGTTTCCGGTTCGATCCGTTTTTTTCTATGCGTTTCTTGATTGACTTCTTTTCTTGCTGGATATTTCGGTGAATTTCGATTTTAATTTTCTGATATTTGGGTTTTTTTCTGTCGTTCATTCACGTTTGATTTGATATATGATTCCGAGACCTTGAAATTTGAGTTTAAATGTCTACCTTTAGATTCGTAGCTACAATCGTAGCCTATTTTTATAGTCTAGTTTCCAGCAAAAGAGAGAAACGATTGTTTGGCATGTTCGACCTCCAACCAGACGATTTTCAAATTTATTCCTCAAGCTATGGCGCTTGATTTCCCTTATTCGTTTTTTATATGCTTCATATTATTTCTGTTCCCCTAATTTAAATAATTAATTTTCGATGATCATTACCAGGCATCAGCTTGTCTTGCAGGGGATAGCGATGCGTACCATAGAACTTCGGTATTTGGGGACGATGTAGTCATTGTGGCGTAAGTTGCTCCTCCTTGCAAATCATCTTTCCAAGTTAATATTGGGTTTTTAAATTATTGAACTGTGAAATTATCAACCAATTTGGTCTGTCTTGATTCGTATTTCGTTGAATTTGGTATTATTACACAGAGCGCATCGGACTCCAATTTGCAAATCCAAGCGTGGTAGTTTCAAGGATACTTATCCCGATGATCTCCTCGCACCAGTTTTGAAGGTGCATATTGTGCTGTTCCCCTCCCCCCCCCCCCCCCCCCCCCCCCCCCCCCCCCGCTGTTTCATTTCAAGTTTTTAGGACTGGCAAAAGCCTTTACCTTTTTTTTTTTTTTTGAGTATATCAGAGTGTTCTATCTATTCATGGCTTAGGTTCTTGTAATTGTTTGGTGCAGGCATTGATAGAGAAAACCAATCTGAATCCTAGTGAAGTTGGGGATATTGTGGTGGGTACTGTCTTGGCCCCAGGATCTCAAAGGGCAAGTGAATGCAGGATGGCGGCATTCTATGCTGGTTTCCCTGGTATTGTTATTTTTATTGTTTGAAGACGTAAATTTGTTAAAGTTAAAGTTCTCATTATATTTATTGCTCATATATTTCACATTTTTCTTGTGTAGAAACTGTACCTGTCAGGACTGTGAACAGGCAGTGCTCATCCGGGCTTCAGGCAGTTGCTGATGTAGCTGCAGCTATAAGAGCTGGATTTTATGATATCGGTAAAGAATGCGTTGTTATTATTTATATATATATATATATTTGTGTAGATAAACCCTTATCCTTAAATAACTTGATTTAGGAATCGGAGCTGGCTTGGAGTCCATGACAGCTAATCCAATGGCATGGGAAGGGTCTGTCAACCCAAAAGTATACTCTCTTGCCGTGCTATTTCTTATATGCTGCTCTTCTACCAGATCATAGGGTTTTGACATGATCTTCCATTAATTGGCAGGTGAAGACCTTTGAGCAAGCTCAAAATTGCCTTCTCCCCATGGGTGTCACCTCAGAAAATGTTGCACACCGTTTTGGTGTAACTAGGCAGGAGCAAGACCAGGCTGCAGTGAGTTGAATGAACCTTTCAGCGTGGCATAGTGATCTAAAGCACTTTTTTTTTTCTTTTTTTTTTTTTTTTTTCTATTGATTTTCTTACACATGCTGTTAGGTTGAGTCACATAGGCGAGCTGCTGCTGCTACTGCCTCTGGTAAATTTAAAGACGAAATTATTCCTGTGCCCACCAAGGTATCCACTATTATTTCAGTATTAGCAGAAATTTTTATGCCCAAGCAGTATCTGTTGGCTTATGGTTTTCAGTTGGAGAACTGATTTCTGGATCACCTAAATAGATTGTTGACCCAAAAACGGGTGAGGAGAAATCTGTTACAATCTCTGTTGATGATGGGATTCGGCCTACCACAACAGTGTCAGATCTGGCAAAGCTGAAGCCTATTTTTAAGAAAGATGGGAGCACCACTGCAGGTATTGGATACATGATTGATGTTACCCATTATTTGTGTTCATAATATTGTTTAATTGAGCCTATCCATTGCATCGTTTTGGCTCTTCTTTCATAGGCAATTCTAGCCAAGTGAGTGATGGTGCTGGGGCTGTACTTCTAATGAAGAGAAGTGTTGCATTGCAGAAAGGACTACCCATCCTTGGTGTATTCAGGTTTGCTATTCACGATAAAACTCATTCACTAATCTGATAATGTGAAAAGTGATGCATAGATATGCCTAACAAGAAAGGCCTGTTATATATAATATTATGCATATTTGCACTGGTACTTCCACCCACTGGTGCCTAGTTCATTGTTTCAATAATATTCTGTGTACTTTTTATTGGCTTTCACTAGTTTTTCTCGAGTACGCAGCACTCATTAGTTGTTTTTGGTAGGAACAAATAATCTTATGGACATTTATTTCAAGCAGCATCATCTACCAGAATCCCCTCACCAACTAAATAACTGAATATAAAATGAAGAATCGCTTTGTTATGTCAAAGGCCTATTAGGACAATGTAGTGAAGCAATAGTTTCTTCCATGCATTTCTCTTTTAATTTAACTTGGTTTGTTAGAGAGGTTCTCTCGTAACCATTGTGATGCAAACTGTTGGGTTGAACTCATCCTTAAAAACTGACTTTTATGCAATGAGAGGGTGCCCAAGAGCTCATATACTCATGGTCAAGCTTGCACTTAAGTGATGTGGGACACTTGGACCATAACATAGCACTACACTCTGTAACCAGCGGCCATAGCTCACTTTGGTGTCATTGACCTATTGTTAGTCCTTTCTCTTTTGGAAACTTCACTCATCTATCAGTATTCACTAACTTAGCACTATGCCTATACATAATACCAGCACATTTTAATCTAGCCTCTAGGTCTACCTTTGAGACCCGACCACAAAGCCACCAATCATTTGATCCCATACTTAGTTCCGTCTGATCCCATACTGAACGTGATGATTGACCCTAATATCAAGTGATACAAAATCCTTGAGTAGAACTCACCCTTGAAAACTGACTTGCAAGGAGAGGGTGCTCGAAAGCTCAGATAAGCATGATTAAGCTTGCACCTCTTGGGTCGTAACATATTGCATCTTATTCCCTGCCCTTGGTGCTTGAATTCTGTGAGTAATACCCATTTGAACTGCTGTTTGCAATAGTGTTTGGGATACCCTGCTTGCTATCTAGCATTTCCAGTGGAACTTTCTTCTTAACCATTGACCTAATAATGCTTCATTTAGTGCACAAAATGGCATGCAATCATTTACAATCTTTATGTATATTTTATAAATTAAATGACACAGACTTTCTCGTCAATAGTTTCCATTAAAATCTCTCCTAAAAATAGTATTGAAAGATCTTGAAGCATATATTCTGTTCTATAGGAAACTTAGGATGCTTTTGCCATTGGATTTGCCTCTTGTTATGGTTTTTACACCGTTCATTGGCAGTACCAAAAATTATTCTGGAACTCAAAACTTCAAGTGAAGAGGTTCTTGACTTCACTTATCATGTCTTGTATGTGATGAGTTGGCCTGTCTTGGAGATAATTGAACACTTATCATGATTTATTGGACTCACTAAATTCAAATGTGTTTTTGAGATGCCACTGCCCCTACACCCATCCCTTTCATGGCTAGCCCCATAAATTAATGTGAAACAAGTGGCATTACTTTTTATAAGCAAATAATCTACTTTTTGTTGGTCATGCAGGACGTTTGCTGCCATTGGTGTCGATCCAGCAATCATGGGTGTAGGCCCAGCTGTTGCAATTCCAGCTGCAGTCAAGGCTGCTGGTTTAGAGCTTGATGATATTGACCTTTTCGAGATTAATGAGGTATTAAATTTTGAAAGACATTCTAATATTGGATTCAGGCCTGTGAATATATAATTACTCGAGAATTTGCAATGGCGCAGGCATTTGCATCCCAATTTGTATACTGCCGTAACAAGCTGGGACTTGATCCAGAAAAGATCAATGTGAATGGAGGTGCTATGGCCCTTGGGCATCCTTTGGGTGCAACAGGTATATACTAAGAATTTGAATTAGCTTGGGTTATACGAACCACAATTTTGAACACACTTACTTTTTACTGGAACTATTAGAGGTTTTCTAGGGCTGGGGAAAAAACTGAAATTGATTGGCCAACCTGCCTTAGGCATGGGTTCAGTGTTGGGTAGGAAAATAAAAGGTGGGCAGGGCCAGGCTGGGGGTTAGTGGGGTGTTTGAGAACCCGATGGTTTCAGGCCTAATTTTTTTGGGACATGTATTTTTAATGTTGGGGTTTGAGAGGATGTTGGAACCTATCTCTCTGCCACTCCATTGCCTCTCCATCTGTCACCCACAATTTCATGTTGATGATACGCCAATGAAGTTGAGGAAGCACAAAGAATGGGTGGGTGGAGGTGCTGTGCATGGGGTTACATGATCACTACAACATATAATTAAGCAGCTGATGTATATGAGAACCATCATTCACTAACGATTCCAAGGACCACCATCCAACCAGCCAACTGACACTGGTTGGTATTGATGCAGTTCAGCAACGGTGAACTGACCATTGGTTGTAGGGGTGATTTTCGACAGTCAAACTAACCTTTGAGGGGATCAGTACTTGGTACACAGCTGTACTGCATTCATCTTTATCACAAGCAAGGAGGTTGACAGATGGTCAATTGCACTCTGAGAAATTCCAAATTTTGCTATATATACACACATATATATCAGATAAAAGCATTTTTTTTACAAGTCGAATAAAATTTTATTGAATCAAGTTGTGATATCCCATACTGAGTGATAAGGGTAGGAAGGAGAAGTTGTTGCTCTTTATAATGGTTTTAATGGGGCTCCAATTGTATTATTGACTAGTCCTTTTGGAGTATAGGCCTAGATGTGGCTTGGCCTCCCTTGGGGTATTACAAACTGTATTAGAGTCTATCCCAACCAGAAATGTGGGACTTGAGCCATGCCACCTAAGACGGACGGGCTTGACGAGGACGTTGGGAATTTAAGAGGGAGATTGCGATACCTCATATTGAGTGATAAGGGTAGTTGATGTATGGGATTTCACATTGCTTGAGAATGAGAAGTTCTTGCTCTTTATAATGGTTCTAATGGGGCTCCAATTGTATTATTGACTAGTTTTTTTGGAGTATAAGCCCATAGGTGGCTTGGGCCTCCCTTGGGGCGTTACGCAAGTGCTATGAAGAGACGAGCATTGGAGCTGATATAGTATTTTGTTGAACTTCTTAAGTAATTGATTATTAGGTCCCAATTGTCTCATGAAGTGAGTGATTAGTTTAAGCAATTAGTTGGGTTGTACTAGGTTTTACATTATGGGCATCAAGTCATTTTATAGGAAGTTCTCATCAAGCTAGAATACCAATACTGGTTCTTTTAGGAAAATGGTGCTTCTCTGGATGATAGCCAATTTTCTGCTTCATTTTGATTTATTCTTATTTTTAATTCCTATTTTTTTGGATTGTATTGGAATTACTCTAAAAGCAGGTGATTTCCGATTCTTGTTCAGAGTGCTAGTTTATTGGTTAGAGTTACTTGACTTGGGGGATTAGACTGTTAGATTTAAGTCAATCATTTTGATATTGTACATTCATCGTACTTCATATGTTAATTACTTGTTATCTTGATATGCTAGTCCAATCAGATTATCATTTATTTAATCATAATACAATTAGTTGTATTTATTTGAAATTATAATGAGCTGCCAATGCTAAATTGATGATTGAGAAGGTAAAAGCTGAGCTAAGATTCATTTTGGTTAGAGCACACAAGAGTGCTGTTTATTTACATAGGTTTGCCTTCATGCTAGAACCACGGAATGACAAAGCAACCTCACTGTTGGCACAACTGATAACCAAGGAGTTCAACATGTGTACATATGGTTGTTCTCAATAAGTGATGCTGGATTCAAGGGAAATAGTTTGATGATTATTACTCTTTACATTATCCCTTGATTCATATATGCAGAGGGCAAACTTTGGAGTATTATATTGATTTATGCTCATATGGTTTCAAATTGGTGAAAGATAATTTAGTAGTTGGAGCATAAAATGCCATGAAGCTGTTCTCAATGCTCAATGAAGAAATCTATTGAGATTATTGTTTGTTTCAGGCGCTCGCTGTGTTGCTACTCTATTGCATGAGATGAAGCGTCGTGGCAGAGACTGTCGCTTTGGAGCGATATCAATGTGCATTGGTACTCTCTCTCTCCACACCACACGCACGCTCACATTTTTATGCATACATGCCCATGCATGTGCGCACACACCACATATAAATAAATATATGTCTACGTGAGAATGCATGCTTATCTGCTGGAATTTGTGGCTTACTACGAGTGTATACGACTGAAATGCAGGCACAGGAATGGGGGCAGCAGCTGTTTTTGAAAGAGGGGACGCTGTTGATGAGTTCTCCAATGCCCGGAAAGTGGAAAGAAACAGCCTTTTATCCAAGGATGCTCGGTAGAATATTTATGTGTCACCTGTTGCAATTACTAATAATCTCATGATTAGGATTGAAATCCTGGTAGAAAGTTGTAATAAACATGGAATTATTTTTTTGTTGAAAGATCTTTGGAGATCAAAGGTTTAAAGTAACTTGCGGACTGTGTCTCTCTTTCACACGTACTCTTCATCTAAGTGCCATCCAATTAAGAGTCTTCTTGTCTTGCTTGCGTTCCATATGGTAGTAATGCGATGCCCTGCACGAAAAGATTATTGCGATGCCCTGTACGATAAGTACTTCAGTACAAAACTTCCTTTGTTATCCTTGGCAACTATTGCAGTTACTGCATTATTCCAACTTGATCCCTCCAAAAATTTATCAGAAAAGTAAGGTAAGGCAATAAGGCTAGGGGTGATAAACGGTCTGGTCGGACCGAACGAACCAACAGGACCCACCGTTTCAGTCTGGACTGAACCGGACCGAGACTTGGTCCGGTTGGTCTCGGTCCACATTTTAGAGGACCGAAAAGTTTCGGTCCGGTCCACGGTCCAGATTTTTTCGGACCTGACCGGACCGAATGAAAAAAAAATTAAAAAAAATATTATATATATATTTTATTTAATAATTATACAATTAACAATATAAAATTTTAAATATGTTATTAATACTTGTTAATATTCTATAAATTAACAATATTTTACATATATCTTCATCTAACCTATCATTATTAACAATATAAAATTTTAAATATGTTATTAACACTTGTTAACATTCTATGAATTAACTAATATATAATATCAATTAGTTAATTATATAGTAATTATATAAATTAATAGTATAATTTTCATCTAATTTATTATCATTGACCATATAAAATATTTTTTTATTAAGTTTATTACTTAATCCACATTAATAAGTCATTTGATGCTACAATAAGGCATCAAATGGCACGTATTCTTGGGGCTGGCTGCCACACTCTATACGCCATCTACAAACATGTTCTCTACTCATCTGTCACGCATCCATTTGAAGCCGACTGTACGTTCTTGATGTACTGCAAATATATAAGATTGCATTTCTTTAATAAATACATAAAACTAAGATACACAAAACATGGATGTCAAGGCAAATTCCACACATACCTTGTAAAGAACTCCTCTGTTTTCCTTGTACAAAGCCGAAGTCCATTTCTGTCTTCGCTGTTCCATCTCCTCATTTGATATCTGAGCATCTATTCTCCTCTTCTGAACATCAACATTGATGATATCTCCATTCTCAATCAAACCAATCGGACCACCTTCCTGCAAACGATTCGCCATACATTATTTTGATATGTGAATAATAATCTGGTAGGATTCTCATTTTTCACCCTAGAGCACCAAAAGTTACACATTTTTCTAGTTGCACCATCGGTTAAGGTCTAGCTGTTAAGATTGTATTTGGACTGAAAAATGAGAAATAAGTGGTACTTTGTGAGTGAACAATGTAACTCCACCACTTCCCCCCTTTTAATGTAGTTAATAATCTAGATGAATAAATGGCTAGTGCACCTGTGCCTCAGGGCATATGTGGCCAACAACAAATCCATGCGAAGCTCCTGAAAACCTACCATCAGTCAACAAAGCTACATCCTGCAGCAATCAAAAGCAATAGCCAAACAAACATGTCATTCTTGGGAAACATCTGTCGTCAAATAGTTTCATGTATTTTGCTTGAAAAATACCATATTGGCAAAATGAACATGAAAAGGATATATCTGGGAGTAACCAATTTATCAGTTTTTACTTAGATATTTGACCTTGAAGAAACCCTATAAGTTGAGTCATCTATAATTTGAACACAACAACGAAGCATTTAACAAGTCTCAGAGTCTGGAAAACTAGAGGATACTGACACTTGACTCATATCTAGACAAGAACAGACCACTAAAAAACTAAAAATTGGGATTTAATACCAAACCTTTCCAAGACCTGCTCCCATTATTGCACTTGTTGGAGTTAACATTTCGGACATGCCTGGTCCTCCCTTAGGCCCCTCTCCTCTGATAATGACTACCCTTCCCTGGAACATGCAAACATAAACAAGAAATCATATATTACACCCAAACCGGAAGGAAGGTGGATCAGTATAATTTTGAAATAAAATGGATGTCTCGTGATGGAGCATTTATTTATTATTAATGATAAAAGTTAAAATGAAGTCACGCAGATCAAGTAATTGTTGTAGCATATAAAGAGGATTGGGATGGAGAATAGAGCTGGAATCATTGAACTTGCCTTCTTTTTTATTATTACTTTTAAGTTTGCTATAAATATTGCAAGTAGAGAGAGAACAAAATAAATACCGACGTAACTCCCACCCCAGTGGTGGCAAAGGGATTATTCTTTGGTTTTATTATATTAATTAAATCTCATCTTATCACAAATGTTAATAAAATTGCCAAGATTCATTTTTTGGTAGTATTGCATTTCTGATTTCTTTCTTTTTCTTTTCCTCCAGAATTTCCACCTAGTGCTGCTGTACAGTCATTTGTTTTCCAGTGAAAAACATGGCAAACAGTCATGAAGAGAGAGAGAGAGGAAAACAGAGTAAATTATAAGTCCAACGGTCGTATTACATCCTGAATGGGGAAAAAACGCAAGATAGAACTGCATTTGTTGAGTTGAAATTTCATTGATCAACAACAAAAGCAACAGAAACATTGCAATCAGTACATCTCGGGAATGGAAACTGAAAAAAAAAAGTCAGCAAACCTGTCCTCTGGCCAAGGGAGGGAAACTTGCTGCATTTTCAGCCAATGTCTTCCCAGTGACTGTAAAGAAAGTACATCTTGGTTGGTTGGTTAATATAAGAACAATACAAGGAATTACATATGAATGCAATAGTAAAAATGAGTGTACCGGTCACACAATCCCCGTCTAGAAAATTATGCTCCAAAAGGTAGCGAATGACAGCAGGCGTTTCTCCAATCTATTAAAACAACAAAGCATAGGAAATGGTGACAAACAAAGCCATATAAAAATATGCACTGAAAAAGAAAACTCTCTTGCAATGGCCATTCATAGAAGTTGTGAATTTACGACACGACAAGATAAAAGACAGACCTTGTGTACATCCTACATGACATATTTGCCACTAGGCTTAAGGTCTACGAGGAATGGAACCTCGTCGCTGACCGTCTGAAAATCATCATGTGTTAATTCCAGATCAACAGACCTGCAAAGAATTTCACCATCAGCCACTATCATGTCATTCAATCAATGTTATTCATGGAAAATCTGGTATCAAAGACCCCTCACCTTGCAATAGCAATCAAGTGTAACACAGCATTTGTAGAGCCACCTAGTGCCATAACAATAACCATGGCATTCCGTATGGATTTTGGAGTGATAATATCTCGTGGTTTCAAGTCCATCTTTAGTAATTCCAAAAGATATTTTCCTGCTAAACGGCACTCATCCAACTTCAATGCGTCTTCAGCGGGTGTCGAAGAGCTTTTAGGGAAAGAAAACAAAAAAGAGGATAAGAACAACAATGCTACCTGATTGCAATTCAAGTGATCAGACTAAGATAAATGTCTACCTGTAAGGCAGAGACATTCCCATAGCTTCAATAGCAGAAGCCATGGTATTGGCAGTATACATCCCACCACCAGCCCCTGCCCCAGGGCATGAGTTATGGATTACAACCTTCCTTTGCTCATTACTTATGGACCCACTCACAAGTTCTCCATAACACTGCACCGATAGTTAAAAGACATACGAGTTGTAATGTTAGCATAACAAATGAATGAGTTACAACATTTACACGACTCAGATTATCCTTATTTTTCACGAGCCTATCGTATGAAAGTAGAAATTAGAAAAATTAACTAAATATGACCTTTGCATATAATCAGATACACAATTAAGGAAAAAGCTATTCAAGCAAGACCAATAAATAATCGATTACAGTATGTCAAAAGCCGTTGGATATTTGGTAATGCAATAGCATAAAATATAAAATAAAGAGGTGCCTTTCTAAGCACGGCTACATATACATAACACATATACAACCAGTCACAGCTACATGACTTGCAGTCCCTACTCTACAATGCCAAAAACAATCGATGATTTGTACTCTTATAGTTTTTAGGCAACTGTTTTCTGTTGTCTGAAATAATTACTTGTCCTAACTCATAGGTATAGTTCATTCGAAATCTACCCAGGAAAATTGCTCTATGTTTCGAAATACTGTGCAAACAAAATAAAAAAGCACTCCAGATCTCTATCAATTCTTTTTTAGTTCTGTTCAACGTGAGAAAGACTTCAGAGAAGGCAGAAAAAGAAAATGCATAATAGTAAAATCTAGAGGGTTAATATTACGACAAATGATAGTTACAGTCGTGAGCGTGTGCAAGCGCCATGCAATCACTTTGAAAAAAGTGAATAAATACGGGACTTACATGATAAAAAAATTAATTTTTTAATAGTGGACTCCACTCTTTTCAAAGCGACTGCACGGCACTTGAGCACTTCACGATTGTACGTAGCATTACTCTAATATTATACATCAATGAAACCACATATAACTATAATCTACAAGTAATCAGTCTCAGTTGTATACCTGAAAGGCAGACGCTATATCATAAGAATGGCCTTGAAAACGACCAGGCTGCAAAATAAACAATTACAGAAGATACTTTAACATCACATAAAACAAAAATTCCACTGTCTATCCAACCACAACTGCAATGTCAAACATGTCAATTAAGTAGTTAGCCCTGCATCAGAATTGCGCGTAAAAATTTAAGATATACAAACATAATGTCTTAATCATTAATATAGTAATGAAGATATAGAAATTTGGATACAGGTCATTCCAAGTATCACCTTTTTTTTTTTTTTTTTTTTTTTTTTATAAGTAGGGCATTCCAAGTACTACCTAACAAAATGGGATGAGAAAGAACTGAGGCAGATGCTGAAATGATCCCTATTTTGACCAAAGAAATGTCCTTTTTTAGTTTTAAGTACAAATTTTCATCTTAAAAGGGACAAGTCTTTACATTTAACAAAACAAAACGAGGAAGCACTGACCCGGATGCTGGATACCATTTCTTATGCCAATATTCACTTAATTAAGGAGTATTGCATTGAAACGAATGCTAAACCTCGCATGTTTGGAGTGAAATAAGAATTTTGTATTTTATCTGAGAATTTAAAATATTATATTTTAATATTATTATTGTTTTAAAATTTAAAAAAGTTGAATTGAGATTTAAAAAAATTAAATTATTTATTATATTTTATATACAAATTTAAAAAATATATAATAATAAGATAAAATAAGAATAAAATTTTATACCTCGTCCCACCCACAATAGCTCCATCATAAACCATAATACTTGGTCGATTAAGCCGACCCATTGCCATAATTGTGCCTGGCATCTGCAAAATATTACCAGTATAAGATTCAAGAAAGATTGTACAATTCACAAGCAAACAGAGGGCCCAACACACACACAAGTCTACTAAAAAAGACATTAATAATAATACTGAGTCAAAAGCAACAGTGATTAGCTGACTATATTCTATAGCGAGCAGCAGTACTATAAAACTATAAACCAAAAACAAATCTGATCACATGGGTAAACTCCTCCCGAGAGAAGCTCAGAAAGTCAATAATGAAAAAATAAATAAAACAAAATACCCGGCCTTTCTTGTCAGAAACGAAGCTGTGCAGGAAAGTTGATGAACACAGATGAAGAATTAAATTAAAGTAGAGGAAGGAAGATGAGGAAGAAGATAGAGAAGATGATCATTAATTAACTGCGGTACAAATAGTATTTATACACAATGCACGCTCAATGAGAGAATCTGTTTATCCACTTTCAGACTGCTTTCTAACAAGACTGCCAGCAAGACAAACCGTCTGAAACTAACTCCAGCTGGAGGAACTAACAAAAACGATTGTTTCACTCCCCATTACCTTTACGTATACTCCCTCGATAGTAGAATTAACACATGAAATATTTAATTAAGGACAGATTTGAAGAGTGAGATGAGCTAATAATTTTATGAATAGTAATAAGATAGTTTGTAAATAGTAGTAAGATAATTTAAGTTGGATATTTTTTAAGTTTTGAGAAATGAGATTGAAAAAATTGAATAAAAAAATATTATAAAGTTAAAATATTGTAAGAATATAGTTTTATAATATTATTTTAGTTTGGAATTTGAAAAAATTAAAATTATTTTTTATTTTTTAATTGAAAATTTGAAAAGTTGTAATGATTAATTTAAAAAAGTTGTAATGATTAATTTGAAAATTTTGTATTTGAATTATATTTAGAAATACGATGAGATGAGATAAAAAGAGATTATATAAGAATTTTATGTCTCATTCCGTGCCTCAAATTTGCCCTAAATGGGTTAATGTGTAGATTCAGGATTCGAAATCAACGCCTCCATTCTAACACTATCTGAAATCATAGCTTTAAAAGAAAAATGATATACACACAGTACTTCTAATATTTCTTAATACACCCTAGTATTCCTCAAATGATAAAGAACACATATAGATGAGCATAAAAGAGAAACAAGGTAATGTCAATTTAAGAGCTTAATGTCACCATTATAACAGCCGCCCAACTCTTTACATCAGTTTTCAATATCCACCACAGTCGAGCTCACTGATAGCGTTCTTCAAGGGAACAAACACACTGAGGCTTTGAACAATACGAAGTGCCTTCCATCCCATGTAACTCAACACAACATAACAGCAACCAACATATATTGAAAAGCCAATAACTAAGGGTTACAAAAACGTGAAAAGGAAAATAGGAAAGGTCAAATAGGAAAAGAGAGTTACATATAGAAAGGAAAAGATGAGAAATGAAACACAATTTATTTTGCGTCATAACAGAAAACACGAAGACGTAATAATCAATAAACCAAAAGCAGTCACCAAAACCCATCACAGAAAACTCAAAACCAGCAAAAACCCAGTAACCAAAAGCTCCCAAAACTACTCCCTAAAAGATGGAGAGTTGCCTGAGTAGATGCATGTTGCAGGTGTTGCCCTCGTACCAGACGGGCGAGATGCTAATCTGGGGCTTCGACAGGTCATCCTCGGAGAGGCCCACGCCATGGAGGATCGCCTGAGACCCACCCTGGGACGTGGGATCCGTGACACGGGAGCTGTACTTGTTGAGCTTGAGGGTTTGGGTGGTGGGGAGTGGGGATGAAGAATCCACGGTGACAGATGGTGGAGGTGGGGACGACAAAGAGGCTCGGAGAGAGGAGGTGCGGTGACTACTTGGGTGGCGACTTCGATGCCCATATTTGGAGGGAATCAGGGCAGGGCGCGGGGTCGGGGCTCCTAGAGTGGCTTGCATGGCGGCGGCTCGTGGGGTTTATGGTGGGAACTGGAGCCCTTTTAATTTTTGTCTTTTCTGAAGAGTTGTGAAGTTGTTGGCAGTTTTGTGAGGCTTTTGATCAAAGAGAAATATCTACTTTTTCATTTACGATCGACAGATAAAATCAGTTAAAACACATGATTGATCACGTGAGGGTTATTTTTATATATTTTTGTTTAAGTAAACAAACACGTGGCCATTTCCTGAACCATTGCACGCATGTCAGCCTGTCAAACAAAGACCAGGGATGTTTTGTTGGAATTCCAACTACATCATGGCATCTTCACGATATATCAGTTTCCATATATATATATATATATATATATATATATATATATATATATATATTTTTTTTTTTTTTTAAGGCCAGTTTCCATATAATTCTCTCTTAAAAATCGTTTTATGTAACTGTGCAGACGTGAATCCAATAATATTTAGTTATTAAATTATTTAGATAATAAATAATTTGTACAAATTCTAAAAGAACAAGTCTCATGCAAGTATTTATAAAAAAGTGAAAAAAAGAAATATTCTTTAATAGTAAGATCTATTTTTTTTTTTACAGATGATTACTTGTATGAACTTTGTATATTTAAGACTTATATATAGTATTATTCTAATTTAGTTTGTAGATTTGTTTATTTTTAAACCTTTTCACTTTAATATGGATATATATAATTACTAGGTATTTTGGACTCTAGAATATAAACATACGATATTCACATTTTATCACGTAATAACAAAGTCATGAGAAATTAGTACTTGTATAAAATAGCATGACATTCGTTGATAGAATGAGAATTCTACAAATACTGAATTCTACAAATAGTTTGAGAGTATAAATTAAATAAAACAAATGATCAGATAAATATTTACTTAGTTCTAAATTAAGGCCATATACATGCAATTCTGATAAGGGGATAACTCATCTACAGCAAATTAATAAATAAAATAGGTTATAATGTTGAGCACTACAACAAAATCAGCTTTTTGTTGCGACGACTTTTGCCGCAATAAGCATAAAAAATTGTCGTAAAACACAAATACTGACAAAATCTCATGGCTGCTGGTTTGCAGATAATAAAACGCTAATTTAAGTATGAAATTCGACAAAAGTATAATTTGTCGCAAATGTCTACTTATTACGACAACTCCAGTCGTTGCTGATAAGAAAAAAAATTGTCAAAAATATGTCTATAAGATCATTCAACATCGCACACTATACTTAATTGCCGTGCAGATATGTTGCCACAAAAATATTTTTTGCATCAAGAAATTCTGTCACTATTTCCTTTCTCATACAAATAGTGATTGCCACAATAGATTACTATTGGCTACATACGTCACCACAAAAATTTATCTCCTGCAAAGAGGCATCATCAAAACAAGAGTTTAACCACGAGAAGTATCATTGTAAATTGGTTCTATTAACAAGTTGATACCGCTGCTAAAACACACTTACCGCAACCAGACATCACTAACAAAAATTTCTCTTCACAAAAAGTTTCAATGAAAAAGCTATAATGGTCGATTCGATCCTGCATGCAGGTCTAAAATGTTATCACTAAAATATCTTTTTCTGCAAGGATATATTGTGGGTAATAGAGCACTCCAGTTACATATATATATATATATATATATTATATATATATATTGGATTGCATTTGAGGGAGAAATATTTACTCCTCATTACATATTAGTCAAATTTAATGCCCATATTTGCTACATGTAAAGGTCTTTGGCCATCATTTTTTCAATGATTTTTATAGATTTTTAGCATTGTTATAATGATCAATATGACATAATGGTCATTAATGACCCAAGATAGAATGTTCACACAATCTGATATACTTTGTTGATAACACTGCTACAGAAATGCCATCATCATAAAAACTGAATTGATATAAACTCTATCAACTCCAAAACTAGCTAAAGCACTTCCATATATACACACATAGTTTATATATTACTTATGTTATCATTAAACATGATCCACATAAAATGCCAACTTCACAATCAGCCAATATAAATAACATAGTAAAACAAGAATTGCATGGTGAATAGTTTGATTTACTGGTCAAAAGCATGAGCTGTGGTCTTAGCTCAAAAACACATTTCCTCCAATTCACTTAGTCTCTCAGGCAGCATTGTGTCTTTAAAATAAAGTTGATTTCAGTCCCCTGGCTAATTGATCGAGACCTGTTGCATAAAAATAACAAGAAAACATTATCCATTACTATCATGTTATTAATAAATTTCCAAACTAGCATACTGGAATAACTCTAAGTAGAGATAGCTCATTAGTAACTTTCTACCCTTAATGATAGTTTATGGATTTATTTAATGATTATGTAATATTTAAGAAGTTTTATTTTAAAAATTCAATAGATTTAACCACTTATGTAATTGTGTTCTGTAGTGTCGATGATAAATCTACCTTTCTTTCTTGACCAATGCACTTTTTTATAAAAAGCTACCAAATTCGGGGCTTGTTCATTCTTTATCATCAAAGACTTTGTTAAGTACTCCAATCACATAGGCAAGAAATAACTCTTTGTCTACACAACAAAGCTCAACAAATACACAGAAATATAATATTAGCAGATATATTGAAGTCAACTGCTATTTGCTTCATAAGTGAAAAGCAAATAACAACAATTGGATATACTTGAAAAAATCTTACATGATTGGGCTCCATTGTCAACAAATGCCAGAAAAATAATGAAAATAAGTTTTCAGATAAAATGCTTTGCCCAGTCAATGAAGGGTGGGATTAACAAGATAATTTGAAGGGGAATGCATAATTCAAAATGACTCCAATATAATTCCATTGCATATCACATTCTTGCATAAGTTTTCAAATAAAGTGCTTTGCCCAGTGAACTATAGAGTAGTTGCTTTGTCTCCAGAAGTTAGAAAAAGTTTCACTCTAGGATACATTACTCTAGCTTACACACTACAAGAAAAACGAGTTTTTGTGACCATTTAATTGCGGTGAAAAGACTATTTGTGATCAAAACAAACTCATTTTAGCTGTAAATAGTCATTTCGTTGGAATTAACTGACTACAAATAAGCAGTTTTCTTGTAGTGACATTAAAGTTCAATTCTTTAGAATCATCAACATCAGATCAATGCATCTTATTCAGCCGCAGTTCGATAAAGCAAAAAAACCAATTAAGCTTCTATATATACCAAAAATCATAATTGAAATCTATAATACCCATATCCAAATTCAGAACAAAATTGATAATCCGTGAATTAAAAGCAATACATATATAAAAATAACTGAGTCATAACTTTTAACAAGTCAATCTGTTAAATCCATTTTGCATGAGCATCTAATCTGCTTAAAAAAAACCAAAAAAAAAAAAAAAAAGCAGCACCAAAAGCTAATATGCTCTACGGTTGTGAAGATCCGAGGAAGACAATGAAAAAGCAGCACCAATGCAACACAGAAAATCGTAGGGACAATCCACAAAACCCACGGACTGAGCTTACCGGCTTGAGAAAGTAAGCTTCCCGACTGATTCAATTTTTTTTTGAGTTGGGACGGAAGATTCCAAGAAGGCAAGCCCAGGGCAGGGGAAAATGTTACGAAGTGGAGTTAGGGTTTGTTATTTGGGAGAGAAGAACAAAAAGAAAGGAAGCCAACTGATCCATTTTTTTTTTTTTTTTTAGCATCAAGCAGGAGGAGGCAGCGACAACATCAAGCGATGGACATAGCATTATTCTTAAATTTTATTAGTTTTTGCGGCAAGTTAATATCGTCGCAAAAACTAAGTTAGAAGGCAAGTAAGTTTATTTTCAGCAATAAATAGTCACTGCAAAATCTAATAACATTGTCACAAAAACTAATAACCGAAAAGTATTTCTGGTAAAATTATTTGCGGCGAGAAAACGTCGCCGAAAAAACCAAATAACATTTTCTCAAAAACTAATAACCCACGAAAGGAGAGCATGTCTATTGAGTTTATTTGTGGTGACTTTTTGTCGGTGTAAAAAGTTATTTTTTCGCCACAAAAAGTTTTTTCTCACAAAGTTTTACTTACCGACGTGATTTCGTGGCAAAGGCTAGTATTTTTTCGCCACAAAAAGTTTTTTCTCACAAAGTTTTACTTACCGACGTGATTTCGTGGCAAAGGCTAGTATTTTTTCTCACAAACGGTTTTCATGTCATTAGCACGTTATTTGCCACGATCCTATATTGTGGGAAAAGAATTCATGGGAAAAATCCATATTTATTGAAGTGAGCATGATTATCAAGCTCTCTCTACAATGGTGTTTTTTTTTTTTCTTGTACCTAGCTCGCATGTTACAAGCTTCTCTCTTTATCTTACGAAGGAATATGCATGGCTCTCAAACGAGAAGAATGTCATGAGAAGGTAAAAGAAGACCCCATGCATCCATATGTTTCTAGCCATCCCCTCATGAATCTCTAAAATCTATTTTTTATTATTTTGTATAAACGTGAAATCAGTACGTACGTAATTATTCCGAAACCTTAAGTGATGGATTTTTATTATCTATTGTATAGCTTGACAATAGACATCCTTAATTTCTCCTGTATTACAAAGCAAAAATGATTGACGTGCACGCAGGCCATAGCGCATATATAGTTTGTTGCCTGTGTATATATCGCGATCGATTCATTACAAAAAGCGTTTTCTTTAATTAGTGTCTCATGATCATCTTTTATACAAAGCGTAGGCTAAGGTGATCAATGTAGCACATGACTAATAAATTCGCAATGTGATCTCTAATTTTAGAGAGGCTCATCAATCACTACGCCATGCCTGCATGTAATATCCTCCCCCATGCATGCAATTACCTATATGCATAAACGTACGCGTAGGGGATGTGGTCGGAAAAGGTTTTTTCTCACCAAACTGTTCCGTAGGAGATAAAATTGGTGACATTAGGCCTTTTTCCTACTAAAGCACCAACTCGTGGAAAATACTCATTTTTCCCACCACATCACCTGCGGAGAAAGGCCATGAATTTCGTGGCAAATGAGTGACGAAGTCAGAAGATTGGTGAGAAATGCAACATTTTCCCATGAACAAGCTTGGTGGGAAAAACTTCTTCCACCCAAAACAAAAAAAAAAAAGAATTTGTCGCAAATACATCTTACCAAAAATGTTAAAGGAATTAAAACAAAATTATAAAAGAAAAAAAAGAGTAATCTTACATAGATTTATGTGTAATAATGCTACTGTTCCTTTTTTGAAAGTGTCCAACTTGTAAGACACTAAGCTCTTATATACAACCCATGTTTTTGGGCTATGACTATTGATATTATCAATTAAATTTATGATTACCTCTAAATAACTCATGTACATTATATATGTTAAGAAGGAAGACGGAGACAAGCATTGGATTGCAAGAGCATACCTTTTGTATTAAGATTGTACAAAATAAATAGACGTACAATGAACTAAGTAAGGAAATATATACATAAGGAAAGTGGACTAAGATGATTGAGTGCTAAAATTAAGCTAATTACAGAAATTGTGGAAATCTTGATTCTATGCATGTATGGGAAGAAATAAGTCTGTCAATACTCCCCCTCAAGTTGGTGCATGAAGATCCGTAATGCCCAACTTGCATGAAAAATGATGAAAAAGTTCCTGTCCCAAAGCTTTAGTGAAGATATCCGCAAGTTGCTCATGTGAAGGAGAGTGTGGACAGCTTTGAGAAGACCTGAGCGAATTTTGTCACGAATGATATGGCAATCAATCTCAGTGTGTTTGGTACGTTCGTGAAACATAGGATTGTGTGCAATATACAATGCAGATTGATTGTCACAATGTAGAGTAAAAGGCTCGGGATGAGAGACACCAAGTGTAGAGTAAAAGGCTCGGGATGAGAGACACCAAGATCAGTGAGGAGCTGTTTTAACCAAGTGAGTTCACAAGTTGTGACAGCCATAGCGCGATATTCACCTTCAGCAGAAGAGTGAGAAACTGTATTTTGTTTCTTGGTGCGCCATGAGATCGGGCTGGTGCCTAACTAAATAAAGTAGCCAGTGGTGGAGCGGCGGGTGATGGGGCAGCTGGCCCAATCAGAATCTGTGTAAGCAGAAACATGGGTACTGTTGGATGAAGGAAAGAAGATACCTTGACCGGGACAGCCTTTGATGTAGCGAAGAACTCTGGTAGCGGCAGTCATGTGGGGAACCCGAGGAGCATGCATGAATTGACTGAGTGTGTTGACAGCATAAACGATGTCGGGTCTAGTGATGGTCAAATAGATGAGATGGCCAACAAGGTGACGATAAAGACCAGGATCAGGAAGGAGGTCACCATCTTGAGTAGTAAGCTTCAAATGTTGCTCCATAGGAAAAGAAGCAGTCCGTGCACCAAGTTGTCCACTGTCAGAGAGAATGTCGAGGGCATATTTTCGCTGATTAAGAAAGATGCCTATGGAAGAGCAAGCAACTTCGAGTCCAAGAAAGTACTTTAGGGAACCGAGGTCCTTTGTCTTAAAATGAGCAGAGAGAATTTTCTTGAAAATCTCAATCTGAGAGAAATCATTACCAGCAACCAGGATGTTATCAACGTAAACAAGAACAAGAACAATGCTGGTGGAACTGGTGAGAGTGAATAAAGAATGATCGGCCTGAGATGAATGAAAACCTGCATCAAGAAGCACAGAGGTTAGTTTAAAAAACCAGTTCCGAGAGGCTTGTGTGAGGCCATAGAGGGATTTTCTGAGGCGACAGACGCGGGTCTCTCCCTTAGGACAATATTCGGGCGGTGGGATCATGTAGACTTCTTCATCAAGATCGCCGTGCAAGAAGGCATTGTTGACGTCGAGCTGATGAATAATCCAATTTTTGGTAGTGGCAACAACCAATAAGCAGTGGACTGTGGTCATTTTGGCGACTGGGGCAAAAATCTCATGGTAGTCAAGGCCTTCAACCTGAGTGTATCCTTTGGCAACAAGTCGAGTTTTGTACCGCTCGATGGAGCCGTCAGCCTTGAGTTTGGTTTTGAAAACTCATTTGCACCCAATGGGTTTCTTACCAGGAGGAAGGGGCTCAAGAGTGCAGGTGGAATTAGCTTCTAAAGCACGAAGCTCAACAGTCATGGCCTCGCGCCAGTGAGAGTGGCGAAAGGCATCAGTATAGTAAGAGGGGTCAGTACAAGATGTAAGAGCATTCAAAAAGGTAATATGTGAGGGGGAAAAATGAGAATATGAAAGAAAAGCAGACAAAGGGTGAGCAGTACCTGAAGCCGGTGAAGCAGGTGTAGATGCCGTGGGCTCTACATGTAAGGTGGGACAAATATAGTCGTGAAGGTAGGCAGGTCGAGTAATAGTGCGGCGAGGATGGGGAGCTGGTGGAGAGAGGGTGGGCGAGGTCATGGGGGTCGGGGAATCAGGGGAGTCAGAGGAGTCAGGAGAGTCAGAAGAGACCGGAGGATTGGGAGATATAATAGGTGCAGGGACGGGAAGAGGAACAATAGGAGTGGGGAGAGATGGAGTGTCATGAAGATCTTGAAAAGGGAAGATTTGTTCGTGGAAGGTGACATCTCGGGAGTAGAAGACGGACTGATTCTGGAGATTGTAGAGCTTGTAGGCTTTATGTGTGCTTGGGTAGCCAAGGAAGACACATTTAGTGGCACGGGGAGAAAATTTGTCGCGATGAACGCTGAGAGTTTGGGCATAACAAAGACAACCGAATACACGAATATGATCATAGTTGGGAGTTTTATCGAACAAAATTTCAAAAGGTGATTTATTTTGGAGAGTACGGCTAGGAGTGCGGTTGATGAGATAGGCGGCAGTGAGAACACAATCACCCCAAAAAGGTAGAGGTAAGTGTGCTTGAAAACAAAGACTGCGGGCAACATTTAGAAGGTGACGGTGTTTACGCTCCACAACGCCATTTTGTTGGAGAGTTTCGACACAGGTACGTTCATGAATGATGCCGTGTCTGTGTAGGTATGTTTGAAATTGATGGGAAATAAATTCTTGTCCATTATCAGTTCTAATAATTTTGATATTGGTGTTAAATTGATTGTGGACAAGAGCGAGAAAGTGCGTTAAATGAGTGTAGGCCTCAGATTTATAACTCATAAGATATACCCATGTGGTGCGAGAAAAATCATCAACAATTGTGAGAAAATAATGAGCGCCACATAAAGATGCCGTGCGATAACCACCCCAAATATCACAAAAAATGCGATTAAAACGAGAATCACTTTTATTGGCATGAGAGGAAAAATGTAATCTGGTGTGTTTGGAACGAGCACAAACATCACATTCAGGAATAGTACAATTAGAATTAAAAATACTGGGAATATTAAAACTGGAGGGATGACCTAGACTTTGATGCCATAGAGTCTTATTTGCAGTAGTTTGAGCAGCAAAAATGATGGGATGTTCGGGGCAGTACACGTAGAGCCCATTGCATAAATTACCTGCTCCAATCGGCTTCATCGATGGAGAGTCCTGAAATAAACAAGAATGAGAGGAAAAAGTTATGAGACAAGAATTATAAAGGGCAATTTGGAAAACTGATAATAAGTTGAAGGATATAAGTGGGACATAAAAAACATTGTGTAAAGTGAGAGAGGGAGAGAGACAACAAGAACCCATCCCTTCGGCTGGGATGTCCTGTCCTGTTTGGAGCCAAATATGGTGAGGAGAGGCAAGGGGCTTCAGATCGGCAAAGGCATCCCGTTGGTGGCAGATGTGGTGGCTCGCACCACTGTCCACCACCCAATGGAGGCGCCGATTGAAGGAGAAATCAGATGGGGAGAAGAGATTACCAGCAAACGATGGAGGAGAAGGGTCATTTGAAACTGGCGACGGTGCGAGAAGGTGGAGCAGCTTCTGATACAACTCTGGAGGAAGGGAAACCAGATTTGCAATCAACGAAGGAGGAAGAGAAGACTGAGTGGTAGTCGACGGGGCTGGCCCTACGATGGACGACCGTGATTTGTTGGTGCGAGGCTCTCGGCCTGGAGGATACCCGATGAGGGTCCAACAACGGTCACGTGTGTGCCCATCTTTGCCGCATGCGGTGCACTTCAGAGGAGGCCGTGATCGAGCAGTGGTGCAAATAGCCATGACCATGGTGTAGAATGCGGGGGTTTGAATATTGAGAAGCCTCTGTTGTTCTTCTTGAAACAAGATGGAGAAGATTTTGCTTATGAAGAGAAGTGGATCCATGGCCAGAATTTGGGTGCGAAGAGGAGCAAAGGAATCGTTCAGTCCAAGGAGGAATTGAAAAACACGTTCATCATCAGCTTGTCGTTGCATGTCTTTGAGATCAGTCGCGGTTTGGAGATGGCTAAGTTCATCCCACAACTGTTTGATTTGGTTGAAATAATCATGGACATAATTTATGGTTTGGTGCAGGGATGAGAGGGCCGTTTTAAGTGATAGATGCGGGCATTGTTTCCATGGCAGAAGCGGGAGGAGAGATCGAGCCAGACGGCGAGAGGATCGGTATGATATTCAAGAGAATTGGCGAGGGAAAGGCTGATGGAGTTGAGGATCCATGTAAGGACCATATCCTTCGTTTGGTTCCACTGAGTATATTCGGGTTTGGTAGGTTCAGGAGGTGTGAGGGTGCCATCGACAAAGCCAAGTTTATTCTTGGCATTAAGGGCTCTGGTCATGGCTTTTTGCCATTTTGGGTAGTTGTCACCTGTGAGAAGGCCATTGACGAGAATTAAACTAGGAGAATCTGAGGGGTGAAGGAGATATGAGGAAGGAATGAGTGGGGTGTTGGCGTCGGCCATGGGAGAATGTCTGGATCGTTGTTTAGGCTGATACCATGTTAAGAAGGAAGATGGAGACAAGTATTGGATTGCAAGAGTATACCTTTCGTATTAAGATTGTACAAAATAAATAGATGTACAATGAACTAAGTAAGGAAATATATACATAAGGAAAGTGGACTAAGATGATTGAGTGCTAAAATTAAGCTAATTACAAAAATTGTGGAAATCTTGATTCTGTGCATGTATGGGAAGAAATAAGTCTGTCAATAATATACTTGCTTTGAGGACAAGCTCGTGTATCCAAGCCTTTGGTACTCAAGCTTGAACTGAAAAACCCCATAAACTCAAGTATCGAAGGCTTTCAACTTAACAGACCATCAATAAATAAAATCAACACCATATCAAATTACTCCAACCAAAAATTCAGATAACCACTACAAGAAAAAGGGCCTATTGCGGTGATTTATGGTCTACTGAAAATAATATCGCCGCAATAAGCAATTATTCACTGCGATTTTTGGGTCGATGCTGCTTCGAAGGGGCGCTTTTTATTTTTACTTTTTACAGCAATTTTAAACACACTTGCGGCGATTAAAATTCGCTGCAAATATATTTTAACTTCTGCGGCGATTTTAATGATAATTGCGGCGATTTTAACTGCTGCAAAAGGTGAAAACCTTATAACGACACACAATTTCGCTGCAATTGTCATTTTAATGTACACGGCACCAAAACCACAGAAAATTAGTACATTTCCCCCCAAATCCCAATTTCACCTTCGTCCCCAACTTTCTTTTTCTCCATTTCTCTCTAGCTGCACATTAAGCAAAACCCACTCAAAATTTTCGCTAATCAACTTCCACCGAATGAAACCACTAATATTGGCACTGCTCCAGTCTAGTGATTCTTGCGTAAGCAATGTATGCGACTCCACCTCATCGAAAACCCACTAATCAGCATCTTCATCAGTTTATGCCAAGTCCACACCAGTGAAAAAAGATCCATTTTTTTGACACCCTAAGGCTTTGTTCTTTATCATCGTCGGCACGTTTCCTAATCAAAGTGGGTTGGAGTCGATTTTCCGTCCCTAAGGCTATTTTGTGGCAAACTAATTTGGACGTGAAAATAAATATGCCAACAATTCTTTTTTGCGGTGATATTTTTTGCCACAAAATTTATATTGCGGCGAATGTTTGTTCACCGCAAAAGAATAAATGTGATTGACCCAATTCTCGACAAACTTGAAAACGCTGGCAAAAATATATTGCGGCGATCCTAATCGCTGCAAAAAAAACTACGGCGATTTTTATTGACGGAAAAAATATTTATTGCGGCGATTATTTGAGAACGCTACAAATAATAAAAAGCTATTTATGGTGATTTTGGTGTATTAGCGACGAAATAAAACGCTGCAAATACTCTTTCGTAGCGCTATAAGGCTGAAGTCCCAATGATATTTGTGGCGTATTTTTAGAATAATTGCAATGAAAAAAATCGTTGCAAATAAAAAATATTTGCGACGATTTTTGGGTTTCGCTGGCTAAACTTTTAAGTGAGTCAACAATTTCGACGAAGCTGCGGTATAGCATAAATCGCTGTAAAAGGTTATCTACAGCAATTTATGGGGTTATTTGAGGCGAATGTCAGCGTCGCAAAAGGCTTTTTTTCTTGTAGTGAACCAACATATATAACATAATTAATACAGTAATTTACAATTCTGTCCACTGAGTTAACCTGTCAATTAAGACCATGAAAATACATCAATGTTTGGAAACAACATCCAAGTACAGGAGGGAATTACCCAACATGGTCAGTGATGTTCATAACAAATTCTCATGCCTACCTAGTAGGCCTGCAACCCAATGGACAACAACCGGGTTTGGGCCCAGTCAGACCAGACCCAACATTATTTATGCGCCAACTCGATCTGATCCAACCCGCACTGAACGGATTGGGTCGGGTCTTTTTATTTATTTAATTTATTTTTAGTTTTTTTTTTTGCCCGTTACATCAGACTTAATTAGAGGCCTAAGTCATGCACAGAAACATGAAGTATGGGACCAAACACCAAGAAACATGAAGACGAAGAGATAAATATCTCAAATCTCACCTAGATCTTTAGATCCAATTGACAAGAGCAAAGCTCTGGAAGAGAATACTGCCAAGAAATGCAAGAAAGTGAAGTGCTCTGGCTCATGTTGGCCTTGGTTTAGAAAAGTGCTCCATTTAGAAATGATGCTTCTACAAGATCCCTGAAAGCTCCTCTACGTGAACTCAATGGGGTTGTTTCCTCTACTACTGCTTCGTTCTCTTACCTTGGTGAAACAAGGATCACTTTCATCTATTACTAGCTTTTTAACCAACAGAGATGCACCAAAGCAGATGATAGGCAAAGGTACATGCCTCTGCTTGAATAGCCCAAATCCTGGCCTACCCTGAAGCTGTGCTGCTCATCAAATCCCAGCAACCCAGAGCATAAGGGAGAGTTAATTCTTCCAGACCCATTTCTTTCTTTTTTTTCCTTAATTTTTTTATTTTGTAAAGGTAGATGATTTTCTCCCATTTTTGTGCATGCAATCGCCCCAAAGAAAAATAGCAACTCTCCCAAATGGTGAAATATAGCAAAAATCAATTCATAGAGACTGACGGACTAACGAACTTAGTCTAGAGAGAGAGACAGAGAGAGATTACCGGTGGCAAGGCATTGGTGGTGCTTGGTGTGAAGACTAATGGACTGAAATGAAATGGAGTTGAAGAGGGCGACAGTGGGTAGGGTTTCGCAATGGGGAGGAGATTCACAAAGGTTTTCAGTTTCGACGGTTTTGACATCTCTAAACCCCTTATTAAACTTTGACTCGATGAACCCATATTTATTCGGGTTGGATGGATCGGGTGTTACGGACAGTGCGGGCCAAAGCCCTTTATGCACAGGCCTACTACCTACCACACAAATTCTTATGCTTGGGACATATAGACATGTTACTGCAACAAACACATGCAACTCTTGTGTTCTCCAATTCATCTCCATTCATGTCATTCTACAAAGTGTCAAAAGTCCACAAAGCATAGTGTCTCATAGTAAAGAAGAAAATCAATAGACTAACTTCTATATTATAAGCCCAGATAGAGCTAAATTGTTGTGTTGTCATCTTTCATAATCCTATTGCCCCATTCTTGAGGTGGTTTAACCTTTGGAGCTGCAGCTAAGTATTATTTATTTTTCATCACTCCTAAACCATACTAGTCATTGCTTACATAAAACTTGTCTAGCATACCACAATAACCAGCTATATAAAAGCCCCATGTTTCTAATTCATACAAAGCCCCCCCAGAACAATACCTTTACTTTCTGCCACATATATATATATATATATTAATTTTGTTTATTTTTCCTGGCCTATAATTGATACCACAACAACAGTATTCACAAACTGAACAAGATTATTGAGAAACTAAAAAAATAAACATGATCTACTTTTCTCATGACAAGAAAGATATCACTTTCAACAAGAAAAACTAGGTCATCTTCCATCAAAGTACAAAACAAGATTAAAGTAAGTTGTATTTGTGAAAGAGAAAGTTAAAGAAAAAAGGCATTCAAAAGATGTTAGCCTTTTCACAACCTTAATAATTAAATGTATAGTTCCAAATGGTTGAGTAATTCATCCTATATTCAGGCCTACATAATTTAAAATAAAAGGTTCTTTGAATTCAGCTAAAATGCCTAAAACTCAATGTATCAACTGAATGATATTGCGTAGACACTAAATTTTGAACCTCATATAAGGGGACTGAGAGATAAACATATATTTTTGAACTAAAAACCTTTCAAATAAACATATAAAGAAAGAAATAAATAATAGAATTAATAACAATATAAGCAATTAAAATATAAGCTAAAACAGAGTTGCTGCCACGTAACTCTTTCTTCAACATACTGCTAGCTTTAGTAAAACACATTGGATTTGAAGCACCCACAATAATATTTGTAGCCTCAAGCATAATTTTAGATATACGAAATCAAGTTCCATTTATTTCGTTACATCCAAAAGCATAACACAACCCAACCAAGCATACAAACAACATCCAATATGAGTGAAGTTAATCCCAACCAAACCAAGCATACCAGCAACAAACTCATTACAACTCCATCATTCAATCCCAAAACTTCAAGAAAATTCATCAATAAACATAGTCTAACTCAAACATAATCACGCATTTAGAAATCATTTCCATGGTCACACATCCAATATGAGTGAAGTTAAAAAGTAAATATTAAATCCATCAACTACAAGTAATCCAACCATTACATTACTCCAATATTTAGCATCAATTCATAGGATTCCACTTCACACTCCCTTATGCATAATTTAATAATTTCACGACCCAACAACATCACAAACCACACCAGCTTTCCTCAGTCTACCACATCAACACAATCAATTTATAAAACAGATATGTACATAATTTAACACACACAACAAATCACATAAACAACCTAGAGGAGATAAAGGGAATAGTTGTTATACCATAAACAATCTAGACGTGGCTACAATGTTGCTCGGGGCTGTAGTTGTTGCTTGCTGCTGCTTGAGGAGGTGTCCAATGGGTGGCCAAACAACCACAGAAGTTGTGGCCAAACGCATGCCCGTGGTGGTGGTGCATCGTGGTGGTTGATGGCGTGGGTTTCCATGGGACTGACCAAGAGGAGGGGTTGGGTCATGGGGGGACTTTGATTTTAGGAGGCCAGCCGTGAGACATGGGAGGAGCAGTCGTGGGGTTGGAGATGGTTAATCTCGTGTGCGGTGCATGGTACTCAGCTAAGGGAGGAGGAGAACTGTGGGAAGAGAAAGGTGAGGACGGGTCAACTGCCTTGCGTGGGGGGTGGTCGGCATGCCAGTGCTCTTGGTGAGGCCGTGCTGCTGCCATTCACGGCAACACTAGGTTGCTGTACACAGGGAGACGAGAGAGCTTGAAAGGGAGATGCCAAGAGAAGGAGAGAGAGGGATCCTCGGGTCGGGAAGGCTGAAAGGGAGGAGGGGTTTTTATCGATGGTGAGACACGATGGCATTGGGTGGATCGACGGCGGCAGCAGCTCTTGCGCCATGCAGATTTAAGCCGAGAGGGTACGGCGAGGGGTGGGGGGATTGTCGGTTGGAGTGAAGAGGACAGAGAGAAAGAGGGGAAAAAGTGAGCGAAGGCTAGGGTTTAATCCTAGCCCTTAATTTAGGATCCCTAATTTAGATCTAATGGTGGAAATAAAACACATAAAGAGAACTAATGGAAAAATTATTTGATCGTCGAATGTATTTCTTGTCAAAAAGTTAATATTTATTTGCGGCGACACAAAGTCGCCACAAAAGTTAGTTTTACCCACGATTTTGAAATTGTGGAATGTGAAGTCGTGGCAAAAGAACATATTTTTTCCAACGGAGCTAATTTGTAACAATAGGTAAGTATTTTCTATTAGCTTATATCAAGGAAAAAGAGTTCGTGGGAAAAGGAAAATTTTGTTGTAGTGACACTTAATTTCCCTTTCCTTTTTCTCCCAAAGAAAAAATATGATCTGATCGCCTTCTTCTTTATGCTCGTCGAGATATTCTCGTCCCTGGCTAGCTTAATTCCTCTCAACTCGACCTACTCCCACTAATTCCTTCCATAAATATTCTCCTGTATATAGGTTGGAAGAAACTAACAAGATCTAAAGCTTTTTGGCAACCAAACAGCCACACCTGCCGGCTTACTGATTGATAAAGTCGCGAGCTAGCTGTTGATCTTTAGTACTGTAAATGAAGTGTTTCACACTGCCAACTCTTCAGATAACTTGCAACAAATGAGAGGGCGGCACTGGGCGACCATAGGAGCTCCGATGCCTAACTCAGAGAGATGTAGTCTCAATATAAGAGTGCAAGTAATCATAAATTATCTATTACATTCAGGTTTTATTTATAGAGATGCTAAGGATGTAGATAACCATTAAATTCAAGGGCTCATCATGAATAATCCATTAATAAGTGGACGAGATAACTACCCTGATCTATTGGCGTTATCATATCATGTGGTTTTTGTCATGGGCCCTTGGACCATAAGTTTCCCAGTCTTGGGCCCATAGGTCGAATCTGTCCTCTAGTCGTGGGCTTATTGCCATGAGACCTAAACGTCCATTACAATTACCCTGCTTATTTTCTTTGTGTCAACACATAGGAAATTAATTTGTTTTTAATTCGCATGAGAATACTTTACCCCACTAGCTTGAGGCAATCAGGCGGTCTCTCAGATTTCCTTTTCTCTTACCCTGCTGAGGGTCCATGTTAACTAAGGTGTAGGTTTGAACTTCTCGCCGTACCTAAAAAAGGTGGCCCATGTAACTATTCGTGCACTTTTATTCTCTCCTATTCAAAAGAATGGTAATCGACGATGCTGTCACCAGTTTTGTTTCCCAAGAACCTCCTCATCATTGCTTTTCCCCCTTTTTCATCTTCTTGATTCATTTCATTTCTTCCACCCGTGCCACACTTCTTGTTTTTACTTTCTCATGTTCTCTCTCATTTCCCTCCCAGTTTCTTCTTGTTATTTTCTTGCATTATCTCTCATTTCTTTCCAGTTTCTTCTTGTTACTTTCTCGCATTCTTTCTCATGGCTAGTCGCGGCTCCTCATGTACTCCTAACCAACATTCGGCCCAGACTCCTGCAAGAGCCTCGTCCCAATCTGCCACAGAGCCTTCCGAAGGCCAAACCCATCCATTCTTTGAAGGATTCACGTGGTGTTCCACCCTCACAGAGTGGGACCTGATGAAGTTAAAGTCCACCTATCACATCCCAGATTCAGTGGAGCTCTCCATTCCAGATGGAGGATGCATCGATAAGGAAGGGTACGCGGGATCTGTTACTCTCCCAGTTTGTGCCCTAGCGCACGGTTTGCAATTCCCCTTTATTCGCCCAGTTCGTGATGTCTTGGACTTTCTGGGGTTAGCTCCCTCCCAACTTCATTCACATGCGTGGCGTGTTCTACTGTGCTCATGTGTAGTCTTCCGCATGACCTTGGAGCCTTTGGGGGAGACATACCCAGATTTGACCGCCAAGGAATTCCAATCTTTTTACTCCGTCAAGGATTACTGGGTAACATCTTTAGTTTCCGCATTTGTTCACAACACTTGGTGGTGTTTGGGCCCTTTCACTCTAATGCGAAACAATGGTAAAGAAAAGTTTTCTTTATTTCTGGTGGAGGTTGGGAATTTCCTGCATCTGAAATGCACCTTCAAGATTTCCCAATTCGTGCGAATTAGGGTAAAGTCCCCGACGATAAAAGTCTCTTGCTAGAGCTAATTGACAAAGAACCTCTCGCATTGATATAGTCATCAACTTGGCTAAAGAGAATGACGACTGTCTGGGGATCGAGCAACTCCTAACCGTTGCCAGCATCGATAGGTTCCTCGTGGTGCCTAACCATGCCCATGTCAAGAGGCGTAAACTTAAGGTTGTGGCACCTCAGGCAAAGAGGCGTGCTTTTCATTCTATTGAGCCTCTCCAAAAGTGCCCCCGTCGTAGTGAAGACGGTGAGGGTGACACTACAGACTCCGTCATGGAGGCGAATGTGGAATCAACAAGGGTCGTGGCTTCTGATTCTAACATTGTTGTTGGGAGTGAGACGCCCAATGCCTCTCCTTGAGGGTGTCGCCACCAATATCACCAGACTTTGACGACCTTAATGGGCTCATGGGGCAAGCCCTTGTTGACCTAGTGACGAACTTTGACTTTGACTTGCCCTCTAAGAGGTCCGATTTAGTAAGTACTCCACCCTTTGAGTTTCCTTCCCTTCTCTCCCTGACTTTGACTCCTAGTGGCGGCAAAATATCTGAAGACAATTATGACACATTTTCTATGGGTGTGTCTGGAATGGCCATGCCTAAAGCTGCTGAGCCCCTAGCTGGCGACACCCAGATCGACATCGAAGGCAGCGACGTTGAAACCTACGGGGGCAAGATTCCACACCAAGTTCCTTTCCTGTGGCCATCTAAGGGGTTGAAACCCCGCTGGTAGATCAAGAGAGGGTCTTTATTCCCTCCCATTTTCCCTTTTGGTCGTGATGGGGACTCCATGACTCCCCTGGAGGGGTGGATTCTCCTTGGAAGAGGTGAAGGAAGATGAAGAAGCTGATCAGGATGTAGTTAGTGATGAGAGTCCTGATGACCATGGGGAAGAGGGCCAAGGTGAAGGCCAAACTGCGTTTGTATCTGAGTTGGCGTTTCCAGCCGCCCTTTTCCTGCCTTTGATGCATTCCTCATTAGGGGGAACTCATACAGCGGTTAGAGCAAGTGGGGTTAAGGGTGTTACGCCCAAGTGTCCCTAACACCGGATAGAATAGAGATTATTCTGCAGGCTAGTTTCAACAAATAATTCCCAGAGATGGAAGACAAGAAAATCACCTAAAATACAGAGGAAATGACTTTAATGTTCAATTCAAAATTGTCAAATCCAAGAATGACGAAATCAACCCACAAGCCGTGCCGTAAGAAAATCGACCATATCAGAATTTTATCAAAAATAGCAAAATCACAATAATCACACCAAAAGTAAGTACGTAATAAGAAAAGTAATTTACCAAAAATCTGGTCCAAATCAAGTTCAGAATCACTTCCTAAATTATAAATGAAATATTACCATAAAAGACAAAATATAACTAAAAATAAGGATTTAGAGGGGAAAGCAGTGGGTTTTGGCCTCAAAAAAGATGCACACTGAGCATATTTGAGTGACCATGATGTGTGAGCCAAAAAGAGCTTTCCGAATTGGGGTCATATACGCAATTCTGATACCTATAGCCAAAGTTATGGCCAAAATACCAAAATATACCCAAAACTACCCCAATCAAGGAAAGATCACGCTTTCCTTCTATCTTTGCGCTGATCTGCCACCTCAAGATATTTCAATGGAGTCAACATATAATCCGACAACTCAGCATCATCTAACTCAGATCCTCCTGCATCAGTCCCCCTCCTCCCTCCAGGCCAGTAGCGAAGATGTCACAATGCCTAAAGAATCTCTTGTCCCCGATATTGACTTACTTTCTAACTGATCTTTTTATCTGATTGTGGGTTGTTCTTGCTTGTGATGACCATCCCATTTGGCCCTTTATGTTGTGCAGGGCATGGATGACTTGGTGGCTTGGATTTTGAATGATCGCACCCACTTAGAAGATGAGGAGTGAGAGAGGCGAATTTGAGGGTTCTTCGCCAACAAGGAGGTAACTCGACTTCTGGCAGAGAAGAATGAGGTGGAGTGCTACTTGGAACAGGCTAATGGGCACATTCGTGCCTTAGAAGCCAACCTTGAGTCTCTCAGCGACGAGTCGTGTGAGCTTTGCGGTGAATTGCTTCACGCCCAGTCCTTCCAAGCTCGTGACGGTTTTACTCTGCAGCTGTCAGAGTCGAAACGGGCATCTTCTAGGGTCCAAGTATCCCTCTTGAGTGAGGCGCTGGCCTCCTCTCAGTAGTCGCATGTAGAGGTTGAGCAGCGCTGCTGGGAGTCTGCCCAAGCATTTTCTTCCTCCAAGGAGGAGCACAAAAGACTTGCACCTGAGCTGTCAAAGGTGAAAGTGTCACATGTAAATGAGTGTAGGTAGTTCAACCTTCAAATGTCTGAGGTATAGGGGAATTATGAAAGGTTTGCCGCCTATAAGAAGAACAAGGAGGACACTGATGCCACGCTAGATAAGATGAACAGAACCATGATGCACTTGGACTCCACAATCAAAAAACAGAAGACGAAGCTACATGAGTTGGAGTCCCAATTGGCTTCTGCCAATGGTGAGTTGATTCGTTTGCATCCTCAGGTGGCTGCTGCCAAGGCTGTTAGAGATCGAGCCTTCGAGTACGACTATGGGGCTGGTATGACTCGCTTATGAGCCCATTACTGGCAAACCCTTAGGCCAACCTGAGGAGGCTAGACCTGAGTGCCTTCAAACCTGACGCAGCTTCATTCCAATTTGTGGACGGCCTATGGTGCAACACCATGCTCGACTCCTTTCCTGCCTCACCTTCTTCCTCCAAGCCTAGCGGGACTTCGACGTTGCAAAAATAGCATCTCCTCACTAAACCTCCTTATCGTTAATGTTGTTTACTTTACTCCTTACTTTACTTATGTTTTGTTTGCTTGACAATGTTGGCCCTCGATTTGGCCCTTTTTGTACATTGTATAACTTTGGCCCTTAGCTTGGCCCTTCAATTTTGATGCACCCCTTTCTGATGCGAGTCTTTTGGACTCGATAAGGGTCGTGGGGCCTTCTGGCCTTAACACCCATCTGCGAGTCTTTTGACTTGACTCTGGTCGTTTAGTGTAGGGGTCATGGGGTTTTTTTACCATTAAGCCCAGTCGTTGCATCGTGAGTCTTTGGACTCTACACTAGTGGCTAACTGTTGGTGTCGTGGGGTCTCGTTGCACCGTGAGTCTTTAGACTCGACACTAGTGACTAATTGTGGGCTCGTGGGGTTTTTTGACCTCCACTCTCATTTGTTGCACCGTGAGTCTTTGGACTCGACACTGGTGGCTAACTGTGGTGGTTGTGGGGTCTTTTGACCTCCACGCCCATTCGTTGCATCGTGAGTCTTGGACTCGACAATGGTGGCTAACTGTGGGGGTCGTGGGGACTTTTGACCTCTACACCCATTCGTTGCACCGCAAGTCTTTGGACTCGACACTGGTAGCTAACTATAAGCAAATGCTTGATCCGAACAGTCATCCACCTTTATTGACTTGTCTCTTATCAACCAAACATAAATTTTGCAAAAATATCTAGGGGTAAAACCTCTTTAGATGCTCGACGTTCCAAGGGTGCAGCAACTCCTTTCCCTAGCTATCCTTCAGGCAGTAGGAGCCCGACCACGTAAGATCCTTCCCATCGTAGGTCAAGCTTCCCCTCGTCTTGGGTTGTCACTCCCGCCTCCTTAAGCACCAACTTGCCCACTTTGAAGGACCTAGGCCTGATCTGCTTGTTGAAGTAGCGATCGGCTTTTCTTTTGTTGAGGATGTTTTGGATCTCCGCTTCTTCCCTCTTCTCTAATAGGTTGAGGTGTTCCTCGAGTGCCTCATTGTTTTTAGCTTGGTTGAAGTGGTTGGTCTGGTATGTGGGTAAGCCAACTTCTACAGGAGCGACTGTCGGGGTCTTCACAGTTGTCCTATAAGCCCGCAGAACCCCTGGGAACTCTTCCGCCCATTCTCCCATCTTGTTGCCAAGCTTCTTTTTTAGGATCCCGAGTAGGGACTTTTCATTGACTCTGCTTGTCCATTGACTTGTGGGTGTCTTGGTGACGAGTATTTTACCTGGATGCCCAACTCTCGGCACCATTCCTTGTAATGCTCCGAGTCGAACTACTTCTCGTTGTCGGAGACTATACTGTTGGGATGCCAAACCTACACATGATACTCTTCCACAGAAATCTGGTGATGGTCTTTGCTGTTATGGTTGCAAAGGGCTCTACTTCTGCCCATTTAGTGAAGTAGTCTACTGTGACGACTATGTGCTTTACCCCGCCCTTTCCTAGCAGAAGGGGGCCAACCAGATCAATAAGGGATTGGGCAAACGGCCATAAGGCACTAATGGAGAGCAGTTTCTCAGGCGAACAGTGTGGAATAGGAGCATAGACCTGGCACTAAGTGCAATTTTTTGCAAACTATTTGGCATCCCTCAAGGCATTGGGCCAATAGTAGCCCGCCTTGAGAGCTTTCCTTGCTAAAGCCTTTTTGCAGGAATGGTTGCCCAGACGCCTTCATGTATTTCTTCCAAGATATACTGTGCTTCCTCGAGTGAGATGCACCTTAACAAGGGGCGGCAAAGCCCTTGTTGTATAGGATTCCATCAATTTTAGTAAATCACGCCACATTCCTTCTAATTTTCCTTGCCGCTTCCTTCCCTTTCGAGAGCCAACCGGTATTTAGGTATTCCAATATTTCTTTAGTCCACTCTAGCCTCGAAGGAGCAACTTGGTTCACCTAGACCCCAATTGCTGGAACCCATGTCACCCTCCTTTGTACTTCCCAAGGCAGGTCTGTGTCATCTCTTGCAAAGGTAGCTTTGGCTAGCCTATCTGCTATTGAGTTATCCGCCCTTGGCACTTGCTCAAGACTAAAATAAGAGAGCTAGTCGCTGATTTCTACTACCTGGTTTAGATACATTTTCAGTTTTTCTCCTTTCGTGGCATAAACCCATTTTACTTGGTTTACTACTATTTGGGAGTCAACTATGGCTTTAATCTTGCTGGCGCCTAAAGTCTTCACAATTAAGAGTCCTGCTATTAAGGCCTCATAATCGGCTTCATTATTGGTGATTTTGAAAGTAAGCATGGTCATGTAGTAATACGCCTGACTTGCCTCGCCAACGATGTAGATTCCTATGCCTCCTCCCTTATGGTAGGTGGATCCGTTAACAAACTCTACCTAGGTTCGGCTAGGACGTGCCATTTCAATATTCGTCGGAAAATCGTCTAGGTACATAGTCGATATCAAACTCGCTGAGCTCTAATGACTATGCTACCAATCATCCAGAACTGTCCGGCTTCTGTAGTATTCTCTCGAAGGGATTGTTGATGTCGTGTTTCGCAGCCCAATCAGTACCACGGCAGCCAAGCTCACAGAACCTACGGCTAAGAGGGAGAATGGGCTAGGGTGACGTCCGGGGTCACTCTGATGCCAAAGTCAGGGGAGAATACTTGGGGTATAAAGAAAGTTAAGTAAACTGAAAAATAGTAAGGGTTCAGAGAGCCTTTTTGTGGGAGGGATGGTTGTTATCTATACCTGGTTTGGACCCAATTGCCGAAGGAGATTGTGAGGTGTCAGGTCGTGCTTGTGTTAGACCTGGTACCACCCTCTTGTCATGACAGTGTGTTAGGACTCGGCTCAAACTGCCGAGGGAGATTGTGGCGTGTCAGGTCGTGCTTGGGTCAGACCTGGCAGCCAAGCTCACAGAACCTACGGCTAAGAGGAAGAATAGGCTAGGGTGACGTCCGGGATCACTCTGATGCCAAAGTCAGGGAAGAATACTTGGGGTATAAAGAAAGCTAAGTAAACTAGAAAATAGTAAGGGTTCAGAGAGCCTTTTTGTGGGAGGGATGGTTGTTATCTAAACCTGGTTTGGACCCAATTGCCGAGGGAGATTGTGGGGTGTCAGGTCGTGCTTGGGTTAGACCTGGTACCACCATCCTATCATGACAGTGTGTTAGGACTCGGCTCAAACTGCCGAGGGAGATTGTGGCGTGTCAGGTCATGCTTGGGTCAGACCTGCTACCACCCTCCTGTCGTGGCAGGGTGTCAGGTCATGGTTGAGCCGTCCTATGATACCTTTAGCAGCATGTCGTTGCGTGCTGGGTTTCCTAACACGTATTGAATGCAATGTATCTCAGGCCTTGCGTGCCCACGATCGGACACGCCCAACCGCCTGCGTCCAACGGCTATAGTCTACAATGTAACTTATGGCAGGGCTTGACAGTTCACCAAGTCTCCAGGCGATCACTGTCTTATGGTGGGCTTCTTGGCGTGGCCGAGCTCGGTGTCAAAGCCTTTCCGGATGGGCCTATGGCCATGGGCTCGGTACGTGATTTCTCAGTCTGGGCTTATGGCCTACTTTGGTTTCCGCCTAAGGTCGCGACTTGATCTCTTTGGGCCTGGGCCCCTCTTTCATAAGGGTCCCCATCACAGGGATGCTCCGTAAGTACTTTTATTAGGTGGGCCTGAAAGCACAGTCGTAACCTCCTGACGATCGTCACCAATGCAAATGCCAATATTTCCACCCGCGGGTACCTGGTCTCGGCGCCTCTTAGTTAAGGGTACAAATCGATCGGTCCGGTCCAGTTCGGTGATGGACCAAACATTTTCGGTCTATAATTTTTCTGGATCGGTAGCTATCGGTCCGGTCAGTCTGTTCGATCCGGCCAAATTATTTTTTTATTTTTTAAATTAATTAATAAAAATTTTATTTAAAATACTAAATTAAAATTAAGTGACTTATTAATGTGGATTATGTAACTAACTCAATAAAAAAAATATTTTATATGGTTAATGATAATAAATTAGATGAAAATTACATCATTAATTTATATAATTACTATATAATTAGCTAATTGATATTATATATTAGTTAATTGATAGAATATTAACAAATATTAATAATATATTAGAATTTTATATTGTTAATGGTAATAGGGTAAATGAAAATTACATAATAAATTGTACAATTATTATATAAATAATATATATAAAATATATCTTTATTTTTATTTTTCATTTGGTCCAGTCTGGTCCAAGGTGGAAAAACCCTATCGGGACGGACCAAAACTTTTAAGTCCTCTAAAACATGGATCGAGACCGACCGGTCTTAGCCTCGTTCTGGTCTAGTCCGACTCGAAATGATCAGTCCGATCGGTTTCTCTGGTCCAAACCGACCGTTTATCACCCCTACTCTTAGTGCACGACTCATGTAGTATATCAACACTTGTGTTTGCTTCTTCTTCTTTGATTAAGACTACTGAGACGAAGTGGGGGGACACTGCAAGATACACATTTAAGATGTCCACTTGATTGGGCTGTTTTAATAGAGGCGGGTTGGCCAAATGTCGCATTCCTCATTCCATGGGTGTGCTTTTCGCAGGAACCTAAAGAAATGAAGACACTTGTCCGTAGACCTCAATACGAATCTATTCAAGGCGACTACCCTACTTGCCAGCCGTTGGGCATCATTAATACTTTTTGGCGATGCCATATTTAAAATGGCGTAAATTTTTTCAGTGTTTTCCTCAATGCCTCCTTCAGAGACGATAAAGCCTAAAAACTTTCCCGAGTTGACCCCGAAGAATTTGCGTAGCACTGCGACTAATTCTCTAAGGTCTGCTAGGTGCTGAGTAGGTTCCTTGCTCTTCACCAATAAGTAGTCGATGTACACTTCCATAGTTTTGCAAATTTGATGCTTGAACATTCGATTGACCAACCGAAGGGCATTACTCGATAACAATAAAGGCCTCTATCGGTGATGAATGTCGTCTTCTCCTCATCCGCCTTATTCATTCGGATCTGATTGTACCCCGAATACTCGTCCATAAAGCTCAAAACTTTGTGTCCTGCCGTGGCATCTACAATGACGTCAATACGTGGCAGTGGGAAATTGTCTTTGGGGCAGGCTTTGTTGTGGTCAATGAAGTCTACACACATCTTCCACTTTTTGTTATCTTTCTTAACTAGTACTATTGTGACGCCCCGACTCCCACGTACGGAAACACAAGAATCGTGACGTCGGGATGATGACGACACGGTCACGCATCCCAACGATAGTGCCAAGTGTGTGTACATGCAATAGTGTACAATGAACAACGCAGTGGATAATTTAAGCAAGCAACTAAGTACCATAATTTTTTAATACAAATTTACATAAGTAAAATGTTTAAAGAGAGTTAAACAATTATCCCAAAATAAAATATAATACAAGTCCAAATAAAATTACGAGTGATCCCATATCACTGCTCGGGCAGAGCCGAATCCTCAAGCTCACCCTTAGCATCATCTGCATCGAAATTTGAGTTACCATAAAATAGTACCGCAGGTAAATATAATCCAAACAACTCTCGAGAATAAAAATGCATTAATGAAACCAACAATTATGCATGCATAGGATGAAATATGCATTATGTCCAAAATATCATTTTCCTTGAAAATGAATATTTTTCAATGCACGCCAAAAATCTCATTTGGCCCAAATATATCCACCAAAACATTTCCAGCCATTTTTCCTGAAAATTGCCCAAAACAATAATCCACCATTTTCCCAGAAAATGGTTCACATAAAAAATCATTTTATCCAACACATGCTATTTTTCCAAAAAATAGCCCAATTATCCATTTTAACCGTATGCTCCATGATCTCCCCTAGGGATCATCCGCACACCCTGGCTTCATTCGTCACACCACGGGTAACGACCATGCGTGTGAATTCATAACAAGAGATGCCCAGTTCTACGCCCAGCGCGTTCGTCGCCAAGCATCCTCTAGCCCCCGCCAGCAGAGGGGCCACGAAGTCGGCACGAGAGCATTATCATCTCATCTGATCCCATTGTCGCCCAACGACAACCCAATGGACCTCACTCAGTATATTCCGCTCCAGAGTGACCAGAGGAGCTCCACCGAGATAATGCCCCATCTCGGCTTAGGGTCGTGATACGCACACACCCAAAATCCATTTCTCACATGAAAACCTAGTTTTCATAAAATACACATGAACATATATGCAATCATGAGAAAACCCAATTTTCATTTACAAACATGATCATGCGTGCAAATATGCAATGTACATGATACGACATAATATCCAACAATCAACAATTCACAACACAATCAAAACACATAAACAACTCCATCATCCAATCTATCTGACCCCCTTATTCCTCGGACTCAGTCCGGCACAACCAACTAAATCACAATAAAATGAGTTAGTACAAAAATATATTTAAATCATGAAAGTTCTTTGGAAAAATACTTACAATGCTATAGTATAATTTTTGAAGGATCACAGAGGTGTTAGAAGTGGCGGCACAGCAACGTAACAGTGCAAAATGCACTGTGGTCGTGGGTATCAAAAACTCACTTTTGAATAGGGACAAACTAAAACTCGAGATTACTAGAGAATGGTTTAGGGATGTCGGTGAAGCTAATGGTGGTGGTGGTTGGCCGTGGGTGACAGCGTGGGAGGTGTTTGGAGGCCAAAAAGCTCAAATCGGAAAAGTAGATGGTGGAGCTTCACCGGTGGCAGATCGGAGCTGGGATGGGTGGTTTAGGTTGCTGGGAGGTCAACGGTGATGTGGTGTCAAGATGGCGGCCAATGGTGGTGCGACGGTGGCGCACGAACACAAGAGGTGCCGCGGCTTGATGCTGTGCATGGAGGCTCACAGCGATGCAAGAGGGGCTGGAAATCGGAGGGTGAGGTCGCCGACCGGAGGGGAAGAAAACGGGAGGAGTGGTAACGCACAAGGGCAGCGCACGGCGGCGCTGAGGGTGGAAGAGAAAAAAAAAGACGGGGAAGAGAAGGAAAGGTGTCGTGCGCACGGGGAGAGAAGCAGGGAGAGAGGAGAAAAGAAAAAGATGGGAAAAACAAAAGAAAAAGAGGAAAAGAAAAAAGGAAAAAGAAAAAGTGAGGGAAAGAAATGAGGTCCAATCCTCACATCTTAGGTCACACAAATTATTCAACGAAAAAGATTTCAAAACAGGAAGTTAAATAAAATAATTTAAACGTAGTGATTAAATGAAAATAAAATAATTAAATCCAACAATAAACTAATTTAAGATAAAGAGCAATTTAAATGTATAACAATAATTAATATATAGAAAGCATATCAAAGTAATTTTCACAAATTAAAAATCATAAAAAAAAATAAACCAACTAAAAATCCGATAAATTCAAAACAAGAGAATCAATTTTTAAATTAATAAAAATAATCCTTCAATTAAAAATACACTAAAATACGAGGTGTTACATCCTTCCCCCTTAAATAAAATTTCGTTATCGAAATTGGTAAGGTCAAACATTAAAGCGAGGACAAGAATAAGATTCGACTAAGAGCAGACTTAAGAAACATACCACCAGGGTCAATCAAACAAGTACAAATATTGCTCCCTCATCTCTGCTTCTCACTTCCAAGAGAAATCTTGAGCCAACGGATCACCCCATGACACTTTCACCAAAGATATCGTCTTGGACTTTAACCTTTACTCTTTCCAATCCACAATCTGCGTCGGGGCAACTTCATAAGTAAGGTTAAGCTGAAGTTGGATGCGTTCAAGGTCAACAAAACGTGGTTCTTGTTCTCCAAACTCTTCTTCAATGAAAACACATGGAACACATCATGAACTTCCCCAAAATAGTCCGGCAATGCAACTCTATAAGCAGCAAGCCCAACTTTCTCTACAATCTGAAAAGGGCAAACATACATCGGACTAAGCTTTCCATTCTTACCAAAGTGCTTAACGCCTTTCATAGGAGAGACTTTGAGGTAAACCCAATCACCTACCTCAAAGGATAAGTCTCTTTTCCTTGTATCTGCATAACTCTTCTGACGACTTTGTGCTTCCGCCATTTTAGTCCTTATCAACCAAACTAAATCTTTCATTTCTTGAATTATCTCAGGCCCAATCAATTTACTCTCGCCAACTTCATCCCAACACAAAGGTGATCTACACTTCCTTCCATACAAAGCATCATACGGGGCCATCTGAATGGAGGAATGAAAATTATTATTATAAGCAAACTCACTAAGCAGCAGATGATTCTCCCAACTCCCCTGAAATTCCATGACACAAGCCCGCAACATATCCTCAAGAGTCTGAATAGTGCACTCTGATTGACCGTTAGTTTGGGGGTGATATGCAGTACAAAACTTCAACTTAGTGCCTAAAGCTGCCTGCAAACTTTTCCAAAAACGAGACGTGAACCGTGGGTCCCGATCCGACACAATACTCTTAGGTACTCCGTGCAAACGCACTACCTCTTTAACATACAACCAAGTCAACTTACCCAAATAGTCGGTATTATTGATAGGTAAGAAATGGACACTCTTGGTCAATCGATTAACAATCACCCAAACTGAGTTCTTTCCACTCGGGTCCTCGGCAAACCCACAACAAAATCCATAGAAATATCATCCCACTTCCACTCAGGAATAGAAAGAGGTTGAAGTTTACCAGCAGGTCTTTGATGATCAGCCTTAACTTGACGGCATGTGTCACATTTCTCAATAAACATGGAGATATCCATCATACTCACATTTGTCCCCAGTGGCACATCACGCCCAGTATTCCTAGGGTGGCTATGTTATCCAAAATCTCCTTTCTCCACAAGAGCCTTAGTACAACATCCAGTAGATTCTAATGATTAGTAACTCCATACAATAATCTGTGCTAACCTCAATCGACTCCTATGCTATAACTTCTAAACCTTCATTGTATTCTACCTTTGGTAATCTAATGGACACTTCCAAAGCTAACCATCAATAACATAATTGGTCCAACTGAGTGATTAATCTCCATCTACAAGTATCGTCTCAAAAATTCAAGTCACCACTAATTTCTCAAAATCAGTACAAAATTTGAACTCCTAATTACAACCAAAATATCACGCTCTTGCTATGCACTCTAATAATTTGCCACATGCATAAAATCTGTCCTTATAAAAGAAAAAGACATCATCGAGTACAAGGTGGCTCCATACCTACTAACCAGAAAACTCTTACCACATTTTGGTAGAAAGTACTCACTTTCCCAAAACCATGAGTTATCACTCATATTCCTCAATTAACTCCCGTTGTCTTAATCAAAATCAAGATCAATCAACCTCAACATCCCAAATTGAAAACAAGTCATATCACCCCAAAATACACCCGTCTCATCTAAGATAAGGAACATACACTAAAAGGCTCGATTCCAACCTGACCAACCAATAAGAGCGCCTATAAACTCCTACCTGACAACCTAAACCCAAAAGCTCATCATCTACATTCTGAATAACATCTAATCTAGCGGTCACTAAACTCACTACAAACCACCATTGACTTCACCAAAACATCCAAGTCAAAATCTCTTGAATTTAATACACTATCGTATCAACTCCTCTTCAACATCTACTAAAGTCACTTCTTCCAAGCCAAAAATTAGACTAGGACCTGTACTCTCTGAAATCTATACACTCACAACTATTACACGTCGATCTCATGCACCCTTAGCCAAAACCAATAATCCTCCAAACGTGCAAGTGATCCATCACTACCATTTCCATCATCTGGACCTATATCCTCGAAATCAATAAGAATCATTTCCTAAATTTGCACCATCTATTATCCTTAAAATTGATATGGATTAAATCCTTAACCTGTCACTTTAACCACGAGCTAAAAAAAATTATTTTCCGAACTAGATCAACATCTTCAATCCTCAAAAAATACACGAACTAGATCATTACCTTCCATCTCTAAAGAAATTCTCTCCTGAAAAATTCTCATATCTGTAACTCAACTCTGATCAATCCTATTTTAATGGTTACCAACTAATTAATCGCTAGAATAGATCAAGCTAGCGTACCAAGTCTACAAAACTAAGAACTCAAATCCTATTATAATTCAGCCCTTCAACTCTGCAATTCTAAAACCTTAAACCAGATAAGAATCATTTCCCGAAATCCTCAAGATCGATGACCTTAAATCTAAAACATTCACCATATAAAGCTTGTAAATTCGAAAACCCCAAATGTTATCAAACTGCTTATCAAAGTCGGCAAAATCGAAAACTTCTAATCTAAGTAATCCTTCAAATGCTTGTTGAACCTACCACCTTAAATCCAATAAGCTTATTTCCTAAAAACTATAGGGCCTTAAACCTTAGATGAACTTCTCATAAATCTAACCTTGAAGTTCGTTGAACTTACAACCTCCTACCCTATAGACTCATTACATAAATTCTACGGAACCTAAGACCTTAATTATCCTAAGCGATTTAAAACTATTCCCCTCCTCAGTTGCGACTTGAATTTCTACTCCATAGAGTCCACCCTGACCATGTCGTTCGAGCCTTGATATTAAAAACAAATCAATCACCAAGAGTTCAGGCCTACTACACTAAATCTTCAAGCCTAACAATGGCATTCACAGTCGTACCATCTTCCTGCCATAGCACAACCTTTAACCCACTTTTCAACTCCGAACAAAACAAACAAAATAAAATAAAACAAAACAAAACAAAATAAAATAAAATTCCATAAATAAATAACATACAACAAAATGAATAAAACAAATGAAGTAGTACACAATAAAATAATTAAAATAAATAAAATAACCTACCATAAAATAAAACAAATAAAATGAAATAACATACAATAAAATAAATAAACAAATAAAGTAGTATACAATAAAATAAATAAAACCAATCAAAACAACATATTTTAATTCAAATAATTTCAATTTACAACTTTTAAAATTTCAGGTACCTCACCTAAAGGACATGTGGTTTTATCCAGAGCCAAACTGCTCTGATACCACCTATGACGCCCCAACTCCCACGTACGGCAACGCGAGAATCATGACGTCGGTATGATGACGACACGGTCACGCATCCCAACGATAGTGCCAAGTGTGTGTACATGCAACAGTGTACAATGAACAACGCAGCGGATAATTTAAGCAAGTCAACTAAGTACCAGAATTTTTTAATACAAATTTACATAAGTAAAATGTTTAAAGAGATTTATACAGTTATCCCAAAATACAATATAATATAAGTCCAAATACCATTACGAGTGTTCCCATATCACTCCTCGGGCGGAGCCGAATCCTCAAGCTCACCCTCAGCATCATCTGCATCAAAATCTGCGTTACCATAAAACGGTACAGCAGGCAAGTATAATCCAAACCACTCTCAAGAATAAAAATGCATTAATGCAACCAACAATTATGCATGCATATGATGAAATATGTATTATGTCCAAAATATCATTTTCCCCGAAAATGAATATTTTTCCCGAAAATGAATATTTTCCAACGTATGCCAAAAATCTCATTTGGCCTAAAATATATTCATAAAAACATTTCCTGCCATTTTTTCCTGAAAATGGCCCAAAACAATAATCCACAATTTTCCCATAAAATGGTTCATATAAAAAATCTTTTTATCCAACACACGCTATTTTTCTAAAAAATAGCCCAATTATCCATTTTAACCGTATGCACCATAATCTCCCCTAGGGATCATCTGCACATCCTGGCTCCCTATGTCACACCATGGGTAACGACCATGAGTGTGATTTCGTAACGAGCGATGCACAGTTCTGCGCCCAGTGTGTTCATGGCCAAGCATCCTCTAGCCCCCGCTAGCAGAGGGGCTACGAAGTCAGCACGAGAGCATTACCATCCCGTCTGATCCGGTTGTCGCCCAGCAACAACCCATGAGACGTCACTCAGTATATTCTACTCCCGAGTGATCAGAGGAGCTCCACCGAGATAATGCCCCATTTCGGCTTGGGGTCATGATACGCACGCACCCAAAATCCATTTCTCACATGAAAACCCAGTTTTCATTTACAAACATGATCATGCGTGCAAATATGCAATATACATGATACGACACAATATCCAACAACCAACAACCAACAATTCACAACACAATCCAAACACACAAACAACTTTATCCTCCAATCCATCCGACCCCCTTACTCCTCGGACTCAGTCTGACACAACCAACCATATCACAATAAAATGAGTTAGTGTAAAAATGCATTTAAATCATGAAAGTTCTTTGGAAAAATACTTACAGCGCTATAGTATAATTTTTGAAGGATCATGGAGGTGATAAAAGTGGTGGCACGGCAACGTAACAATGCAAAATGCACTGTGGCCGTGGGTCTCAAAAACTCACTTTTGAACAAGGACAAACTAGATTACTAGGGAATGGCTTATGGATATCGGTGAAGCTAATGATGGTGGTGGTTGACCGTGGGTGGCGGCGTGGGAGGTGTTTGGAGGCCAAAATGCTCAAACCGAAAAAGTAGATGGTGGAGTTTCACCGGTGGTAGATCGGAGCTGGGGATGGATGGTTTAGGTTGCTGGGAGGTCAAGGGTGATGTGGTGAAAAGATGGCGGCCAATGGTGGTGCAACGGCGGTGCACGAACACGAGAGGTGACGCAGCTTGATGCCGTGCGTGGAGGCTGATGGCGGCGCGAGAGGGGCTGGAAACCGAAGGGTGAGGTCACTGGCCGGAGTGGAAGAAAACGGGAGGAGTGGTGACACACAGAGGTAGAGCATGGCGGCGCTGAGGGTGGAAGAAAAAAAAACGACAGGGAAGAGAAGGGAATGTGTCATGTGCATGGGGAGAGAAGAAGGGAGAGAGGAGAAAAGAAAAAGAGGGGAAAAAGAAAAGAAAAAGAGGAAAAGAAAAAAAGAAAAAGAAAAAGTGAGGGAAAGAAATGAGGTCCAGTCCTCACATATTGTGTACACAAATGATCCAACGAAAAAGATTTCAAAACAGCAAGTTAAATAAAATAATTTAAATGTAGTGATTAAATGAAAATAAAATAATTAAATCCAACAATAAACTAATTTAAAATATAGAGCAATTTAAATGTATAACAATAATTAATATATAGAAAGCATACCAAAATAATTTTCACAAATTAAAAATCATAAAAAAAAATAAACCAACTAAAAATCCGATAAATTTAAAACAAGAGAATCAATTTTTAAATTAATAAAAATAATCCTTCAATTAAAAATACACTAAAATACGGGGTGTTACAACTACATTAAAGAGCCACTCTGGTGGTATGTTTCTTTTATAAATCCTACCACCAAGAGAAGGTCTATCTCCTCGACTATGGTCGTGCACTTCTTCGTATTGACCAACCTCCTCTTTTGGCGCACTTTTTTTTGCCTCTAGGTTGACGCAAAACTTGTGTTCTATGATGACATTGTCAATCCTTGACATACGTTATTGGCTCCAGGCGAACACTTCTCTGTATTCGATCAGCAACTGTTTCAACGCCTCTCTGTATTGCGGCAGGAGCCTCGTCTTGACCCTCTTGGTGGTGTTTGGGTGTTTCGAATGTAAGGCTACTACCTATAGTGGCTCATTTGCTTCGACCTACATCAAGTTGTTCTCATCTCTCGATTCTATGTCCTGGCCGACTTCGACTAAGGGCGAGGGTGGCATCCTTTTGTCTAGACTATTCGCGACAAACACACTAGACGCCTTCGCCTTCAGCTCCTGAGCATAAAATTCCCAACTAGGATTTACTCTCCATGAACCTCGTTGACGCCTGTTTCGATCAGGAATTTCATCTTCAAGTTGTAGGTAGAGGTGACTACCCTTAAGTCGTTCAGGGTTGGTCACCCCAATATGGCGTTGTAAGACAATGGAGCTTTGACCACTAGGAAATCCGTCATTGTGGTAACTATGTAAGCGCCTTGGCCCACTGTGACTGGTAGCATAATGGCACCCCATGGGTTGGACAGCTTCTTCCGAGAATCCCTTCAGGGGAGATGGCGAAGACCGTAGCCTATCAGGGCTAATGGCCATTCTAATGAAAGAATTCCGAAACAAGATTTCGGCTAAGCTCCCGTTGTCAACAAGAATCCGCCTGGTCGTGTAGTTGGCTATTAGGATGGTGACGACCAAGGCGTCATCGTGGGCTATAGGACCCTTTGGCAATCTTCATCTCCGAATGAGATGGTAAGGATGGTGTTTAGTCTAGGGTGTTTAGGAGGCTTATCCACCATATACACCTTGTGATACCTTGCTCTCTTAGCGTGAGCATTTCTGCTGGACATTGTTACACCCCCGCTAGCGAACTCTCCCGCTATAGTGTGGATCTCCCCAAAAGGAGCTTGGTCTTGGTCACGTGACTGTCGAGGGGCGTTGCGTCCACGTTCCCTCTTCTGCTTCTATCGTCGGGGACTTCTACTTCGTCTGGGTTCACGCTCACGACCTTCTTCTCTCCTTGGCTTGAGATACTCGGCCAACATTCTTTCGAGCTCCCTGTTTCCTACCAAGTTGGCAATCCTTTTTTTCAACGTTGAACAGTCTTTTGTCCAGTGAGTGTCCGACTGATGGTACTTGCAATAGCGTTGCCCTCTCGCCGGTGGGCACACTTCCTTCATCATCCCCCGGTCGTTTTCTTGTACACTTAAATTATTGTGGATGAGGCGGTGGCCTTCCTCTCGTTGATTGGAATATCTTTCACATATCCCATCTCAATGACCCTGTCCGGTCTTCTTGTCTTCAGCGTCGTTTGGGTTCCTAGTCTCCGGTTTTACTTCTTGCTTTCTGGGCTCTAGAAGAGCCTGCAATATGTCCTCGACATTAACGAAGTCGTCTACCCTATCCATGAACTCCCTCAAGGTGGAGGGGGTCTTCCTGGCCAGCTCAGTCATAAATGGGCTCCAAGGCCATATGCCCCTCAGGAGGAAGCTAGTGTAATCTTTTCATCTTAATCATCTGTGGTCAACTTCTCCTTGTTGAAGTGGGTTAGATATGCTTTCAGGCTCTCTCCTTCTCTTTGTTTAATGATAAGCAGATAGGCGGCTAGACTTTGGCACCTCTTACTTGCCATGAACTACGTTAGGAACTGCTTGGCCAGTTCCTCGAAACTGCTAATGGATCTCGGATGCAAAGCCCCAAACCATACCCGTGCTATTCCCTTTAACGTTAATAGAAAATTCCGGTAAGCTACCTCTCCGGGAAAGCCATCGAGAGTCCTGTGCGCTTTTAAGTTCTCCAGGTGATGTACAGGGTCCCACGACTTGTCATACATATCAATATGATGAACCTTAAACTTGGGTGGGAGAGGCACTGCCATTATTACCTCGTTGTAAGGAAGGTCATTCCGGTTAAGCAATTGTTCCAAGAAAGAGCCCCCCCCCCCCCTCCCAATTCTTCTCGCCATCTCCTCATATTTGTCAACGAGACTACGCAATTCGTCGTGTAGCCTCTTCTTTTCCAGCTCTTCACTGTCCATGGCTCCTACATTGTGTGCATCTCCTTCCACTTGCTCATTATGGACAGGCAGTGTAGCGGCGTTCTGCCGCTTCAACTCTTCATTCTCCTTCTGTAACTGCTCAATCACTGTCATGGCCTTTTTCAACTTCTCCTCAGCTTCTACCTCCGCTGCATTCATCTCTTGATCGTGGGTTGCTTGAGATCGCGTAATAGTTGGCATGTGAAAATCACGTTGAAGTATGTAAATATCCCACAGACGGTGCCACTGTAAATGACGTGTTTCACACTGCCAACTCCTTGGATAACTTGCAACAGATGAGAGGACAACACTGGGTGCTTGTCTATGCCGTCTTCTCATCTATTACATGTTATCTGAGAAGTTGACGGTGTGAAACACATTATTTATAAGTACTTTATATTTTACTCCTAGTGGGCAGTATGCTCCAACTAGAACAGTGCGTACGTATGTTCAAGCTGGCTATACACGTACCGCTGCCTTTTACTTAGAGGTGAAAAAAAAACCAGTGAACTGGTAAACTGAACTGGACCGGACCAAACCGAACCGGTGGGATGGTTCGGTACCGGATTTGGTTCGATTCGGTCCAATACCAGTTTCATTTTTCTCAAAATCAATCTAGTTTCAATTTTTCTTTTTCTAACACCGGACCAGACCGGTCTATATATATATTAATTTTTTATATTGTATAAAGTATTTTTATATGATTTTTTATATTATGTAGAATTTTTATATATAATATATATAAGTATGTCTAAAATAATTTTGTATTATATGATAAATTAATAATTAATATAATTTTAAATTTTAAAATATTATATCACTATTGTCTATTGTATTAATAGTTATCCTGATACTATATCACTATATATTATAATATACTATAATATATCACTATATTATATATTATAACATGTAACTATAGTCCATAATATAATTATAATATATATTACAATACACTACAATATATTATCACTATATTATTATATATTATAATATATTATATTATATTTATTATATAATATACTGAAAAAATCAGATCGAATCAGATCAAAATCGATAAAATTAAAAATACCAATTTACAAGTATAATCAAAACGATATCTATTTTTTAAACCTCAAAACTAATATATATCAATCCGATTCTAAAATATCTAAAACCAGAACAAACATAACCGGTTACCTCCTTACTCTTACTTCTTAAATATTATCGACCTCAAATCCTTCATCATTATCGTTATTTACGTTTAAAGTAAATATATATGTTGAAGATTGAGGACTATATATATATTAATAATGTGGTAGCTCGTACTTGATCTCCTCGTGACGGGTTCCATGATTAATATTCCAAGACTATAAATTTTTGCAACCAAATGGAGTGTGGGTAGGTGTAATTGCTGGTGGCTGCGGCCCCATGCATCGTGTCTATCATTTCCATCGTAAACAATACTAAACATCGATGATCAGTCACATTTCCCGATGTTAAAGACTGGTATGCAATGGGCCGTTACCTACCACTATCCTTCATGACTACGTTCTACTGCTACTCGATAACATTAATTAATTAATTAAGGTTTTTTTTCCCATTTCCCAAGCCATTATTCTATATATATATATATATATATATATATATATAATCTTTAATAGTGTGCTAGCTCCTGATCATGTAACCGTCTAGATCAAAAGATCATAAAATTTACTAGCTATGATATAACATGAAGTTCTGTTAATTTCTACATCTGGGTTTGGATAGTAAAAATATCTAAAAAATGTTAACAATATTTATGAATAATAATAAAAATAATAAAATATTAAATAGTAGTAAAAAGTAGATAAAAAATAATGAATAATAAAAAAGTAAGTGAAAAGTAATAATAAAGTAAATAATAGTAGTGAGAGTACTTGAAATACTCTCACTTATCAAACCAGAAACTATATGATATTTTAAGTTTTTTTATAATTATAATAAAAATTTATTTTAAGACCTCTACACCACATGACAGTATCAGACAAATCAAATTATGTCATGTAGATAATTTGCAGTGTAAATGCCCTAGAATAACATTACTAGTCTAAATAATATGTTTAGACATATATATAATCATATTTTGTACGTAAATAACACTAGGATGATCATAAATAATAATAGTAATAATTAGTATTTCTAGCTGTTTCAAAACTCAAACCTTTGAGGCCTTTGGTGTATATATAGTAGGTGTGGACCAGTAGGTAGATCGATGATCCACCACATGAAGCCCCTTTTTTCCTGTTATACGACATCCCCTTGCACATTGCCTAATTCAAGGTTTAGAACTAACTAGCATTGGTTTCATCGATCAGTGGTTCACAATTCGTATGCATATTAATCTTCATTCGATCTTTGTTGGTGCGTACTTAATTATATATAAAATCCAGCTAGTAATACTAATACACAGAACCTTTATGCTAGTTCACAAGATCAAGCCTGTTTTTCTCCGAACTCGTAGGCCTTTTACCACACTTACGGCAACTTAAATATTATTGGGTCATCCAAGTCTTGTGTTCTCTTTCTACCACCGATATTAGAGGTCACACTCCTTCCGATCATGATCGTGATAGAATGGAAACAGATAGTTAGTAAAATGGAAAATGCTAATTAGTTGTTCCATGGTTTTGTCCACCTTTAGTTGGACCACTCGTGTATTTTATTTATTTATTTATTTTTAAAAATAAAGAAAGTGACTACCAATAAATATGTGTCTTTTTTTTATACATTTAAAGATATTTAAAAAATATTTGAAAGAAAAAAAAAATACAATTACATTGAGAGCATACCCAACAATACATAAGTAGCATTGTCCCTAGTACCATATATATGAGAAAAAAAAACTTAGTTATAGATTAGGAAAACACTACTTTTTCCGTTAGGTTACTACTGGTTTATTTTTTATATTTTTACTTAATTATTGAGTAAGTATTTTTTAATAATATTATGAATTTCTTAAAAAAAATATTTAAAAAATATCAATAACATTCATATTCATGTTCATGCATGTACATGAAAGTCTGTCGTAGCATTTAGGTATTTATATTTTGACTTTTTTTTATAATACTAGTAATATATCTAATCTAAATCGTGTGTACTGTGTTTGCTTGAATTCTTTGCATGCATTCCGTTGACCGTCAGATTTTATACAAGACTACAAGTTTAGTACGCAAACCTAGATCTACGAGTCACGATGCATGCGTATTTGTTTGGTAAGTGAGAGAGAGCTAAGCTAATTGAGTCTATAATATCATTTCAAACATCACATATTATACTTATTTTTTTATTTATTTTTATTTTTATTAAATTAATTAAATTTTCTACTCATCATTATTAAGAAATAAAAAATAAAAAATAATATGTAACGTGTGGTATAGACGTATAGTGATAATGAATAGAATTTTTTTCTACCCTTTATTTATTTTTCCTTTTTGTGGGGGGAAAGTAAATTAAGAAACGAAGAGAAATTTATATGGGTAAGTAAAGATCATGCGGAGGTTTGAGAGGCAAACGTACCAACTTCACACTGTCACGTGTCAGCCGGACTTTGAACTTGAAGTTGTTGGGGCTTGTCATGGGGGGATGGTTCAAGCACGTGATCCTCAGCTAACCTCTCTCCTGGTTTTTATATAAGTAGCGCCTCTCTTCCACTGCTTTGTAGATCAGCACCCAATACCATAATATTTTTGGCTTTAGCAGACCCAGTTCTATCCACTGTCACTGCTAAGCATACAACATAGTTGCTTAGTGTCCTGATCTCGAAGTTTGAAGAGAAAATGGTGACAGTGGAAGATGTCCGAAGGGCTCAGAGGGCTGAGGGTCCTGCCACGGTCATGGCCATTGGAACGGCAACTCCCCCAATTGTGTCGACCAAAGCACTTACCCGGACTATTATTTCCGTATCACCAACAGCGAGCACAAGACTGAGCTCAAAGAGAAGTTCAAGCGCATGTGTAAGACCTCCTCTTTCTTTCTCTTTTTGGGTTGTTCATGTTTTTGTTTTTGTTTCTCGATCATCCACAAGTAAAAAGAGTCTAAAATGCAAATAGCTGATGGCTTTATGTTGATCATATGAGAATAGATTGGGCTAGGTATTTAGTCGTCTATACATACATATATGTGTGTGTATGTGCGCGCGCGCGCGCGTGCGTGTGCAAAGCGAAAATATAAACTAAGGGAAAAGAGAGGGGTTGGCAATCACTGTGTGTTTATTTCAGGTTGCAGACAAATGAAAGGGAACCGTAAGAGTTTTTCGTTGTCTCCGGTCAATTATGTTTAGTAATTAGTCTTTCTGCCATGCAATTTCAGGTGACAAATCCATGATCAAGAAGCGCTACATGTACTTGACAGAGGAGATCCTAAAAGAAAATCCCAACGTGTGCGCCTACATGGCTCCTTCGTTGGATGCTAGGCAAGACATGGTGGTAGTTGAAGTACCAAAGCTAGGCAAAGAAGCAGCCACCAAGGCCATCAAGGAATGGGGCCAGCCCAAGTCCAAGATCACCCACTTACTCTTCTGCACCACTAGTGGTGTGGACATGCCCGGGGCTGATTATCAGCTTACTAAGCTCTTGGGCCTTCGCCCATCTGTTAAGCGCCTCATGATGTACCAGCAAGGTTGTTTCGCCGGTGGCACGGTCCTCCGCCTAGCAAAAGACCTTGCTGAGAACAACAAGGGTGCACGTGTGCTCGTCGTGTGCTCCGAAATCACCGCTGTCACATTCCGTGGGCCTAGTGACGCCCACCTCGATAGTCTTGTGGGCCAGGCCTTGTTTGGAGATGGTGCAGCTGCAATCATAATTGGAGCTGATCCAATCCCCGAGGTCGAGAAGCCTTTATTTGAATTAGTCTCTGCGGCCCAAACAATTCTCCCCGATAGTGATGGGGCCATCGATGGGCATCTTCGCGAGGTTGGGCTTACATTCCATCTCCTAAAGGATGTTCCTGGGCTCATTTCAAAGAACATTGAGAAGAGTTTGGTGGAGGCCTTCCAACCCTTAGGCATCACAGATTGGAACTCTCTCTTTTGGATCGCACACCCTGGTGGGCCTGCAATCCTGGACCAAGTAGAGGAGAAGTTGGCTCTCAAGCCCGAAAAGTTGCGTTCCACACGTCACGTGCTTAGCGAGTATGGCAACATGTCCAGCGCTTGCGTGCTGTTTATCTTGGATGAGATGAGAAGGAAGTCTGTTGAGGATGGGCTGAAGACCACCGGAGAAGGGCTCGAGTGGGGTGTGCTGTTTGGGTTCGGGCCTGGGCTGACAGTTGAGACTGTTGTGCTGCATAGTTTGTCTGCTTAGAGGCCTATTATTGATTCTATCTGGCCCACGGTGTTTCTAAAGTTCTGTGCCTAATTTGTTTGGTTGTTGCATTTTCCACAATGAAGTGTGTGCGTTTCAAACTGGGTGTGTTCATTTTCATGTTGTAGATTGCTTCATAAAAAGAAAAGGAGAAATCCTTATATTATGATGATGGGATATCTTATGTTGCATTTATGTTGGTTAAAATTATATGGTTATGTGAAAAAAGAAAAGAATAAGCATATATCACAATTCCCCAGCTATAACCGGAAGTTTGATGGCTAAACTACTTTTGGTACATTTGATTTTGAGTGGATTTTTTTTTTTTTTTAACCCATGAGTCCTAGGGTTGTGCATCCGGGTCTTTTTGTTTTTTGGTCCGGTCTCTAATCCGATAAATCAGGTTCATCCGAGCGGGTATTTAAATTTCGTATATGTCCCTATCTGAATGTAGATATGGTTATTTATTATAAGTATCGGTTAATATCACGTACCCATAATCGGATTTCACGTTTCAAAAGAATTTGCCTTATAAATAAAACGTTGTCGTTTTATGTTTGTAGTTCTTCTCTTTCAAATAGTTTCTTGACAAATCCGAGTATCCGATTATAATCCGAATAAATGGGTATTCAAATATTTATAATCGAATACATGTTCGGGTTATAATTGGGTTAATCCAGAAGAGTATTCGAACAACATTATAAACCCATATGGTATAGTCAGGTTTACACCCTAACCATGATTATAAGATAAAAAGAAAACATTCTTTTGGTGATTATGAAAAATGACACATGCCCATGTCATTAGGGTTTGCATTTAATATTTTACAATATAGCGAATAAAGAAAAGTTTTGAAAAATGCCCTTACACTATATGAAAAACACCTTATACCCTATGAACAAATTATAGATATAGAATGTAACACCCGGGCTCAGCTAAGCCACTTTACAAAATTTTTGAGTTTGTAGTTATGAAAAACCATTTAGGATTGTGAAAAAAAAAAAAATAGACCTGATCTAGTCGTGGGCCAAATATTTTTTTTTTCTTAGCTAAAGACTCTAGGCCTATGAAAAAATAGGTTCAGACTTCACGTCGCACGGCTTCAAGCCGTTTCCATTTTCATACATGTCCCTCCCTTCTTCTTTAGGTTTTATTTGTTTCCTCTTATAGCTCTTATATATGTTAAGCATTTCCAACCCTAGAATAAGTGCCGCTGCCCTCTCTTCACGCCCTCAGCCATCCAAACTCCTCTGAGCATCCATCCTCCACTGTGAACCACGGCTACCACTTCAACTGAGATACAACCAATCGAAAATCACCCGGCTCCTGCAGCTCAAATCTGAGCACCTGTTTTCCTCCCCGTCAAACCACAACCCAACCACCATGGAGGCAGTTCTTTTTGCGTCTTCATTACCAACCCAGCTCGCATGAAACCGTCGTCACCCTGCACTAAGCACAACCGACGCCAGCCACTGAAAAACCACCAACGGAAACACCTTGTTTTGCTTCTCCGAAAACAAAAAAAATCCCACATCTTGAACCCACCACCTCCACACCTTGGGAGAGCCACCCACACGCACAGACACACCACCCACGAACTTCCCTATTTTCCAGCACCCAAAACAGAGCTAAGTGTCGCACCTCCACAACCAACGACCGAGACTTCCCATCCTTTTACCGTTGTGCACCATAGCTCAGCCGCGAGGCACTTCCAGGTCAATCATTTTCACTACCGTAAACCCTGGTTTCCTTCTCCTTTTTTTTTTTTTTTCTTTCCCTCACTCTTTGCCTCCTTCACGGTGCTCCATACCGTCCCTCTCTCTCGCTCATCGCTTTCTCCCACTCAGTGCGCTTCCGTCGGGACAGCCCTCGTCCACTACATCAGCCCAGCTCGCCGCCATCGTGGCTCCATCTCTCTGTAAGTGCTGCTGTCGCCACTCACGCCTTAGCTCACCTCTGTTTTGTTGATAGTTTGCTTAAAAAGGAAAACATATGTTATATATTGGTTAACCTAGTAGGAAGGAGAGTGTGTGTTAGTTTTTACCTTTCTACCCTTTTTTATTTAAAACATGCTTTAATTTTTGGAAAGGTTTTGCTTTAATGGGCTACAAGACTTATACGTATAGGTTTGGTTTTAACTGGTCGGTGTTTAAATCTAGCGAGCTACTTTCTTTTTAGTGGGCTGTGCTTGAGATTAATTAGATATACATCATTTTGATAGACTTGTATATTTTTTATTTGGCTTAATTTTATTATGTTTAATAAACTATTTTAGTAATTTTATTGGGCTGAGATTTTTTTTTTTTTTAATCAAGCTAAAGTTTCACTGTTATAAATATGAGTAATTGGACTCAAATATTTTTGTAATTATATTATCTAGTATTAGATTTTATAGTTGCATTTTGATAGTAAATAAGTTAGATTTTTAATGTTTCAGTCGAAATTATTAAAGGATTTGATGATTTTAGAAAGTGATGATATATTTTAAGGTTATGAGAATTTCAAGTTTTGAGGAATTAAAATAGGTTATTTGAGAAGTTTAGGCTTAAATATTGAAATATATGTTCAATTGAAATTTATGAGAACTACGTGCTCATTTTATAGGTGATGATTAATATTTGTTCGGCATTGTTGAAGAAAATTCTGAATAACTAAGAAGTCCAGGTAAGCATGGTTCCTATGCTAAACTCTACATAAAAAATAATAAAATGAGCTGAGGTTATTTTTTTTTGGAAAAATATGCATATTTTGTTATGAAAAGAAATTTGAAACGACCTCAGTTATTTATTCTAAATGACTCATGAAATTCTGTATAAGAATAAAGTACTTTCTATCATGACTGGTGTAGACATGAACAAAGTTTTGGCATTCTGTTTCAGAACTATGCAAAAGAGAGCGAATATGAAAAATTGTGCATAAATCATATTTTTGTGATCTGATTCTATTCTATTTTGTTCTGAAAATATTCTGTACTCTGATATAATATGATGTGATTTCTGAAACCTCTGGCATGATATTCTGTTTCTGTTCTGTTCTGACCTTACCACGGGTGTAAAACTATGGCCTCTATCTGGGTTGGTACCAACTTTTCTGTTTGTGGTACAGCCACTTTGGAAACAAAGTGGTTTTCTGCGTGGTCTTTCCTATGTGCACACTCGGGGCTCCAAGAATGATAAAGGGAAGTTTCACATTTTGTTTATGCTCAGTTGGCCGTCGGGGTTTGCACAACCCTACCACGGGGGTTAAACATTCACTCTGATATTTTTTATAAGATGTTTTGACTTTGCAGTCTAAAGATAAAAAGTATTTTATTCTGCATTCTGAACTCTGTAAATGTTCATATTTGTATACTAGTATATGTTCCCTGTTTACTGAGTTGTTGATAACTCATCATTTATTTCCATAATATGTTTCAGTAATTTTGATGCAGCAACTGGAAATCAGGAATAGGGAATACTTGAAAGTTTTGTTGATTATAGAAGACTAAGTGCCTTAGGGTACAATGGCCTTTGGAAAGTCTTTTGGTAGTGTGGATATTTTATGTTGCTTTGGTATTTTGAGTAATGGATATTCCTAATTCTTGTAGAAATGTTTATGTATATTATTGAAGCACTTCTGATGTGCCCTTATGTAGGAATATGAATATTTGTGTTAGATAAATAGGTTATTATGTTATAAAGACTCTGGTTTATTTTAAAAGTGTTATTGGAGATAATTTTAATTGATATGAGTTAACTCTCTAGATCTTTAAAGACAGAATGTTACATAAATGTATAGTGTGAATAATTACTGATTTATAGCAAAATTTGGATGACAAAGTCAAGTCATAAACTCTACAACATATAGCAAAACTTATACGAAACCCTGGTACTTCTAAAGCTAGCATATGTGCCATCACCTAACCTAAAAAACCAAAAAGAGTAGGTTGAAATTGATAGGGTGGCTCACACAGCCCCCCTACCTATTTCTTTATTAAAGAAGAAATGGCATTGCTAGTGGCTACTACATAGCTTATTATTTAAGGCTTATTATTTAAGGGCTGCTTCTTCATCATTCTTTTGGGATTTCCTGGCCATAGGCATATATATTATAAACCACCTTGAGCTTTTCTTTTTTGGTGGCTCAATCGTTTTAATTATGGGACTCTACGTATCATGAATCAAATGTATTATCTATGATGCTATTATATCTTCTTAATTTATTCTTTTATTTTAATCACTCGTGTATTTAATTTTTTTAAAATTTTTTTTAATTAAATTAACTATTAGTGTATTTGTAATTTATTTATTTTTTAAAAATATTTAAATATGTTTAAAAATATTTTTTAAAAAAAATATAATTTATACTGGACGGCGCAATGAGCGGGAAGCAGCAGAGTAACACCGCTCATTATATTTAAAGGTTTTATTGGAGAGTTTGTCGCGGGCAGGTTTGGAGGTGAGATGAGAATTTTATATTTTGTTGAGAGTTTAAAATATTGTGTTTTAATATTATTATTATTTTAGGATTTAAAAAATATAAATTGTGATTTGAAAAAGTTGAATTATTTATTATATTTTGTATAGAGATTTGAAAAATATATAATGATGAGATGAGATAAAATAAGAATTTTGTGTCTCATCCCACTCCCAAACCTGCCCTTAACTCTCCAAATTCTTTCACACTTATTTCTGGATCGGACACTTTTGGGTTGGAGTCCAAGTTTGGGCTTTTGTCTTCCCCTGGTTAGGCCTCGTTTTTTCGGTAGTCTCATAGTGAAGACCTATTCAGCTCAGGGATGGAGCTTGTTTTGGCCATCACTATCTCTAGGCAGAAAAGTACAAATTTCACTTCAACAATTACAGTGTTGTGAAATTTACTTTGGAATCTTAGAATTCAATTAAAACCTTGTGAAAATCTTTTATATGAAGAAGCTATAATCAATATTGCTTTTGTATTTCTTGTGTCATGAAAGCAGTTTAATTCACACATATACATTACAAATCATGTATTAGAAGAGTTTTGCAAGGAGCAAAAAAAAAAAAAAAGACAAAAGAAAAGAGTCTTGATGACCTGATAGCATTAATTCGATTTTTAAATTTGAATAAATTTAGAGTTTTTTTTTTTTTTTTTTTTTTTTTTTTTTTTTTTGGGGTGAGAGTAAGCTTATCTTCATGATGAAAGTGCATCGCAATCATCTCCTGTGTCATCTGTCATGTATGCTTGAAAAATCACGGGCAATTATTGTCACATCAACAACAAAAAGAATTCTTAAATATCAAACTTTATATAATAATTAATCAGTGAAGAAATAGATATTTGTTCAAATGGGACCAAACATGGATGACAGAATGCTCAGTACAAAAAGAAGAGCTGCAATTATAAAAAAAAAAAAAAAAAAAAAATTCTGCTCAATTCTGTTAAAGCAAAACCAGGTTTGCTCTATTGTTGTGAGAGACTGGATATGTCTCATTAAAAAATGAAATATACTTTACACCAGCTTTCTCTTTTCTTCACACTTTTCCAGAAAAAAGTAACACATCCTTACAAACCCTATTAATAGATTAGCACAAGTCATGGAAAGAAAGAAAAAAAGGGTCATTTTCATTATCTGTGGGAATTGGTCACCGAGTTGGTGTTGGGGGGGAGCCATTTTTTTGGAACTTTATGAACTTTTTATAACTATATGATACAAACATCCGATGAATATTAAAAAGATTGATTTAATTTGGAGTCTCCCCAGAAAAGGTAAGGCAGACACAAAAGAATAAAGAAATCTGTTCAAAGGTTGAAAATAATCATTTGGATTGGTTAGTTTTTCCACCCCTCTCCCCTGTTTGACAGATTGCCTCAAACACCCCAAAAACTCTACCCAACTCCCCCTTCCTCTTCCCCCAACGAGAAACCAGATCCCCTCTTTCCTCTATTTACTTTTCGTTTTTTTTTCTTTTGCTATTTAATTGAAGTTTTGGAATTCTAACCTCTTTTGGTTGGTTGGTCCTTAACTTTAAACCCCCATGTCTCCTCCTACCTGCTGCTATCAGATGTCGCCCGGCCGCCCATTGATCTTGCCACATGTTGCCATTGAGTAGCCATTGAACCATTGTGTTGCCCACAAGCTGGTCGAGTTCCTTCTTGAGTGACAAATTTGTTACCAAATTCAGATAAGCTTTTAAAAATCTTGATTTAATTTTTTTTTTTAAATTGAATTTGAAACAAAAGACATTTTACTATACATCAATCACTATTCACTCTCATACTCCACATTTAATAGTTTTTTTTTATAAAATGTAGAGTGTGGGATAATGAATAGTGACTGATAAAAAGAATTATTCTTTCAAAAATAATGATTTAAAATTCAAATTCCTTAATTAAATCTCAAAGTAACCGAACCAACACCTATGGCAAGTATGCAACATTTTGGTTCGTTGGTCCCACGTACAAAAGTTTCTTATTGTATGGATAATTAACTCCCAAGAACTTTTTTTTTTTTAAAGAAGGGAGGGGCGGACTTTGACTTTATTTGTATTTAATATATTTTTGATTTTTTGCTGTTAGTATTGGATATGCTCGTTTGGATTCGTTATGCCAAATGCCTGAAAGGGCAATAGCAAAATCATGTGCAGTAATCGAGGGCAATCTGCTGGCCAAGTTGCCCCTACCACCCACAACCTCAGCTCTGCTCAGCTCAGCTGCTCCTCAAAAAGCTAATTGCAGCCTGGATTACAATCATGGAGTGCCGATTCCAAATAAACATGCGTGATTTATGAGACTGCAAATCCCTAAATTATTGGAATTAATGTGTGTTTGTTGTTCATATTAAATTTCTTTCCATTCTTTCACATAACAACTTCTGAGTATCCTTTATGAGATTGAAACCGATCAAACAATTAGTGTGTTGTTCGTTACATAATAATTGAGATGAATTACTCATTAAAACTTGGAATGATAATGGAGGTGCATTAAAGCCAAAGATGTTAGCAATTCAAACACCATAGAACAGCTCAATCTATTTTTGGTTATTATTCTTAAATTGAGAAATGACAAGGGAATGAGTTTTCTAATTATCTTGATTTACTAGAAAAAACTTAACTCTCGTCTGATCATACAATTCATGAGATGAGATGTTTTAAATAGTAGTGAGATTTTTAAGTTAAGATGTGATGAGATGGTTTGTGAAAAAGTGTATATTTAGATAGTGAGATGAAATGAGATATTTTGTAAACAAAAAAGAATGTATTTGGATAGTGAGATGAAATGAGATGTTATTAACTTTTTAGAGATTTGATAAAGTGATGAGTCTCACCAATTATTAAAAATTATTTTTAATTATTGGGCAGAAAATATTATGAATATATTAAAAATAAGAAATATCTATTATTAATTTAAAAACTCATAAATATTTTGACTTTCCCAAAATATATTTTTTGTATTTTGCCGTGATTATTTCAAGATTCTCAAATATGAACGCATTTATTTGTTAAACTAAATTATTCTAATTATGACCTATTTATTATACTATATTTTATAAAATTCAAAATATATTTTTCTAATTATATATTACAATAAAATAAAAAATTCTAATAGATAATTATATATATTAAAAATGTGGTAGTTAGCGTTACTATAACGACACTGTAGAGGCAAATGAAATTTTGTAACAAATCAACTGTATCGTTATTATAGCGATGGTTGAAAAATCAGAAATGAGATAAAATTTTATATTCTACCGTTTGGATAGACAGATGAAAGATGAAGCACAATTTATATGAGATAGGTGATAAAATTTTATATCTCATATGGGCATCCAAACCGGGCCTACTCTTATTAGGTTGGATAGATTAAGAACATGTATGTATACCAGGTCTTAAATTTAATTACATGGTTGTCTGTTGAAATCTCTTCTAATTTGTTGATACGAGCAGTAAATTGTTGTGTAAAATTTAAATTGTCGTCGAGATTGAAGTTAGGTCATGATTCAATATAGACTCGACGAAATATCATCCTTATATCTATAAAATCGTAACAAAAACAAAGTTACAATATTACTCATTTCATCGTAACAATTCACAAATAAAGAAAAACTAGATCAAAGAGAAACTTCGAAAAATATTCAAATCCAGCCTCCATTTTTTTCATCACTTATGATATATCATGCCAACATAAGTGCTGCCAAATCTTAAAGATGAATAAATAGAGAAATGTTTGTGAAATTTATTTTTATAAGATAATCTGATCATCTTAACAAATATCATAGAAATAAGAGATTTATAATATATTAGTTACTATTTACTCTCACACCTTATACTTATAATTTTTTTATAGAGTGAGGATATTTTTTATAGAATATGAAAATATTTTTTTATAAGATATAAGGTGATAAATAATGATTGGTGAAAATAATTGTTTTAAAAATAATATATTATCAAGTGAAATACAAGCCAGCCAATGAGATCTTGAAAGCCAGACCCAATTGCTGGAAGGGGGGCATAGAAAGAAGCATGGAGCTCTGAGATACGGGTTCGGATCATATACCATGACAGTCTGTCTGACAGGAGACCCTAGTGGGCTGCTAATGCATGCGCTATCCTTCAAAAAAAGAATTCAGGCTCCAGCAGTTACAACTCGATCAAGGTTAATAAATGCTCCCAATTTTGGATTCTTTTGAATTAATTAAAATAAATTCTCTTTGTGAAAATTAAAAAAATAAAAATAAAAAGCAGTACCTCAGAGTCCCTTTAGTCAAACAGACTAATTAAACCAGATTAATTATAAATAATTAGCAGCCAATTAAATCACATTAATTAATATAAAAATAGGAAATCTCAAAGAAAGTTTCCTCTTTTCTGGCTCACATGACCCTTCCCGTTTTCGACCTTCTGTCTTTTCTCTTTCTTCTGTGTCTTATCCTTCTTTGTTCAAAAAGGTAAAAACTTGAAAACAAAAAAATAAAATTAAAAAAGGGAGAACGAAAAGATGCCTCTCCTCCTATCTCTCCTACAGTCTTTCTCTTCCAATCACACTTGCCATTCTCTAATATACTCAGAACTCTAAAGAGAGGTAAATTTTCTGATAAATTTCGTGTCTTTGTACCAAAAAACATATTTTGTATCAATTCCTTGCTTTGATTCCCTTTTTTTGTTTATTCCCTTTCTATATATACAATTTTTGTGAGCTTTGGCTCCATGGTGGGGTTTTTTTGCTTTCTTGATTCTATGCCCTTTTCCATTTCTTTATCAGATTCCTCCACTCTTATTTTGTCCCTTGATTTTTATTTTTAAATTGTAGAATTTTGTTTCAAGCACCCACATGCGTGTTCCTGGATTTGTCTGATCTGGATTGGATCACAAGGATGTTTTGTTCTTTCTCAACTTGCAGAGAGAGAGGGAGAGAGAGATAGAGCGACAGGTGGTGGGGTTGAGTGCCTCAGGTTCTTTGGGTGTATAATCTCGGTCTTGGTCTTTTGGAGGGTAACAGAAGAAGCAAAAGAAGAAGTGGGAGAAGAAGAAGGTGAGATTTCCTGGCCTCTTGGTTCCTTGCTTTGGGCCCACCCTGGATTCTTTTCTTCTGTCTCTGATAGGTGTCGACCGTGTCTTATATGCTGTTCTCTTGTTCCATTTGGGTAATTTGAATTGGATCTAACTCCATTCCTGGGGAAGGCTGCTAGGGATTTCTCATTTTGGTTTTTAATTGTAAACTGGGTCTGTTTCGTTTGTTTGAATTCACTCCCCTGAATTGATGAGTTGTTGCTGATTGTGGTTATACTATGTCCTAAACAGCGGTCATTCATTGCATTCGAGTGTTGGATGATTGAATTGGAGGTTTGATTGCGTTTATTTGTCTGGGTGGCGATATCTACCCCTGAGGCATGGCGGGTATTGATATTTCAAAATATGCTCATAGCCCTGTGCACAAGGCCATTGCCATGAAGGATTATGCCAGTCTCAAGCGGATACTCGCAGGTCTCCCACGCCTCTGTAACCCAGCTGAAATTCGCACTGAGGCTGCTTCGATGGCCGAGGAAGAGAAAGCCGATGCAATTGCTGCTGTGATCGATCGGCGAGATGTTCCAAACCGTGACACCCCACTTCACTTGGCTGTGAAGCTTGGTGATGAGACAGCAACCGAAATGCTTATGGTTGCTGGGGCAGATTGGAGCTTGCAGAATGAACAAGGGTGGAGTGCGCTCCAGGAAGCGATATGCCACAGAGAAGAAGGGATTTCCATGATAATAGTTAGGCACTACCAGCCATTGGCCTGGGCAAAATGGTGTAGACGGTTGCCTCGCTTGATAGGAACTATGCGAAGGATGAGGGACTTCTATATGGAAATTACATTCCACTTTGAGAGTTCTGTGATTCCTTTTATTTCAAGGATTGCCCCTTCGGATACTTACAAAATTTGGAAGAGGGGTGCGAATTTGAGGGCAGACATGACTTTGGCTGGGTTCGATGGTTTTAGGATTCAGCGGTCAGATCAGAGTATTATTTTCCTTGGCGATGGGTCTGAGGATGGGAAGATTCCTCCTGGGTCACTTTGCATGATTTCACACAAGGATAGAGAGATCATGAATGCTTTGGATGGTGCTGGTTCTCCAGCTACTGAAGAAGAGGTTCGACAGGAAGTGGCTGCAATGTCTCAGACTAATATATTCAGGCCTGGGATTGATGTGACTCAGGCAGTTCTCTTGGCACAATTAACATGGAGACGACAGGAGAAAACAGAAATGGTTGGTGCATGGAAGGCTAAGGTGTATGACATGCACAATGTGGTTGTGAGCATCAAATCTAGGAGAGTCCCAGGGGCTATGACAGACGATGAGTTGTTCTCATCTTGCAATGAAAACGAAACAGATAGTGAGGAGCTCAGTGACATTTTGACAGAGGATGAGAGGAGACAACTTGAAGCTGCTCTTAAGTTGGATACATCAGAATCAGCGATTGATAATGGTGATGAGATTATTGGGCATCGCCATAGTTCTTACGAGCACAGGGAGATTCCTTTGGAAGATGTGAATGGCTGTAGAAATGGAGAATCTAAGCAGGAAAAGAAAGGATGGTTTGCTGGATGGAGGAAACGGGATTCTAAAAATGAAGCACCGAAGAAGACTGTTCCACCGAGAAATTCTCTGTGTGTGGATGACAAGGTGAGTGATCTACTGGGAGATTCTCCCACCAGAAATCAGCCCAAACCGGGAAGACACTCTGTGGAGATTGTCATAAGAGGGGATGAGCACCGTAGAGGGAGGGATACCAAAACATCTTCTTCTATGAGCTCTGAGAGCAGAAATCGCCACAAGGATGCTGTCCGCGAGAATGAGTATAAGAAAGGATTGAGGCCTATTCTGTGGCTTTCCCCAAACTTTCCGCTACAAACTGAAGAATTGCTGCCATTGCTCGACATTCTGGCAAATAAGGTTAAGGCAATTCGTCGTTTGAGGGAACTGCTTACTACCAAGCTTCCAATGGGAACCTTTCCTGTCAAGGTATGTTTCATCTTTCAATAACCTTAGGTCAAGTATTTTTCTCTGAAAAATAATTTTTCTGCTTTTGTATCCCTGCTCCCTGCTTTAGCTATTGTGTCAAGGCTATTCACTGTGGTAGGGATAGACCTCTTAGGAGGAACTGTTTTGCATTAGGGTTTCAGATCTGACCTGTATTGAAGTTTGGTCTTGCAGTAGCCTTCTGGATGAGTTAAACAATCTCATGACCTATATGGATGGTGATAGTGTGTGCGTGAACTTTTTTTTTATTGCCACTGGGTGTCCAGGAGCAGCGTTGTGTGCATGAACTTCTTAGGAAATGATATCACTTAGTGCATTTATTGTTACAAAGAGGGCAGCAAGTTTCTGACTCTGTTAGTATTGTATGGAATAAAGTTTTTGAAGTCCATCTAATACCTTGTTGCTCACCTGTTCACGAGCTTTATTGTTGTGTTATGCTGAGATCTTGATTGAAAATGTCTTTTTCATGATGGTCATAGTGGTCTCTAATTGTTTCTTTAGTTTGTTTTTGGGCCTGATGGTGTTCTGACTTGTGTAGCAAAATCGTACTGTTAGTAATCTTAGACCTACCAGTCATCTATTGAATAATACACCGTCAATCAAAATACTACTTGAAAATGAAAATGGCTATACATATGAAACAAATAGATAATATAATTTTTTTCATTCGAGGGTGAGCTTGGGATCAGTTTTGCCTTTGTCAGGGCTTTCCTATCTTGGTAGCTAATAAGCCAAGATAAAACTGGACTTTCCTTGGCTTTTATAGGTCAAATAATTTCGCATCTTTAAAAGTTGGAAAAAATGGGTTTGTGCCTTTCTATGCCATATCTCTTCAAGACTTCAAAAATTTTCATTTTTAGAATTATTTTGGCCATCGGCAATCATAAAGGGTGCTGATTGATGTTATTTTGTGTTTGATGTCTGTTTCAGTTGTTTTGTGTTGGTATCATTTCATTGTGTAACCCCTAGGGGTTGGCTCAAGTGGTAAAGGCCTTGGGCTTGGTGGTATGCTCCCTCCAAGGTGTAAGGTTCGAATCCTCTTGGTTGCAAACAATCTCTAGGGGCCATCGGACAGGGGAATCTTCTCCTTGAATTACCCGAGATGCACTTGCGGGAAACTAATTGTTAGGGGCCTGTGCACCCCCGGGATTAGTTAGGACTCTGTTTTTGGACACCCGGTGTCAATAAAAAAAATCATTTCATTGTGTTATGAATACGCCTGGAGAAATGCTACCTGGGCCCTCCACCCATCCAAACCAAAACGAAATGAATGATTTTTGGTAGGTTGACCTGATCACAGTTAGGATACTAAACAGGTTGGTTACCAGTCGAGTATTAAATTGCTGCTTGAACCCACATTATTTAAGTGGGCCTGGGCAAGGATTTTTAAAAGGAAGTCCTTCAACACACTTGAGCCCTATCATCTTATTAAGTGGATGTGTTTATACAGTTTCCAGGTTTAGTTGCTCAGTTCTGAAGATATTGTCAATAGAACTGATCCGGGTAGTCAAGGTTGTGCTTGACTGTAGCTTTGTGTTAAAACTTAACAATTAAGTCCTGCTTTGAGTTTGACACATCCATTTGGTCTAGTTATGATGCATAAATCCAGCCCTGGACGTAAAAATCTGTGCCCAGACTTGTAAACCTAGAATGTCCTGCTTTGAGTTTGACACAGCCATTTGGTCTAGTTATAAGCCTTCTTTGGTGAGTTTAGAACTTAGGACTATGTTGCTGGGAGCCTTTATACAGGCTAATTGTAACCTAGAATTAACTGCATAATTATTGTTTGATTGAAAAACATCGTCAAAGTGCCAAATCCTTTAATTTAGCTCGTAAAATAATTTTTTTGATGAAGTTTCTGATTAGAATTTTGAGAGTAAGAAGTGAGGAGAGCGTAATGGTTGCGCTTCAAAGTCATTTTTTTTTTCACTGGATGTTCTTATACAACAGCTGAACTCCTTAAAAACATGAAGTTTGGGAGAGGCAAGCTATTTGCCTGTGAAAACGACTACCACTGTTCTGACACTTATTAATTTATACAAAATTGGAGCCAAATCTTTTATGCTTTGCCTTGCTTTGGGAAGTGGGAGTTAATTCTTATGCCTAGTCCTCTTTTGGAAGGTTGGATTATGCGAATATATGATCATTGTGCTGTCTTATAATCTGATTCTCTTATACTTTGGCTTGTTTTATCCCTAACTGCATTCTCTTTCAACTCCCCATTGATCATATCTTCTTTCTGCCCATATTACTTTAGGCCTCCCTCTGCCCCTACTCCAATGTGAATTAGGTTGCTTTCTCTTACTATCTCATTTCTTGGCCTTCATTGCATGTGGTTGTAACATGTTGGATTACTATCCATGGTCTTTCCTACATTGGTGCCAATCCTTTCTGGTACTCCTGCTGATCCATTTCATCATTTTCAATTTGATAGGCTCATTTAACCACATTTTGTTTCTTTGTCGTCCTTGAATTCCGAAACGTAGATTATAGCAGCAGGTCTTGTGGCAATCCTATCTTCATTCCTTGTGAAATATTCTTTATGGTCAATCTCAAGTGCTGGACTCTATCCCTTATCAACCTAGAGTATCTACAGTCAGATGGCATCTAGAAAACGTTTTGTATGTTCTTCGAACGATGCCTTGTAGCCTGTTATGGCATAATCTTGTTGGCATTCATATGTTACTAGGAATGAAGAGCAATCTTCTTGTCCATTACTTGGTGCCAATAATCGTACTGTCTTGTTCTACAATCTCTGTCTGGAGAAATTCAGTAAAAGAAACCTAGGATATGTGTCAAATTGCATTGTTGATACAAAGAGATTTCTTAGTCTTGCACTAATGCAGCCTGCATACAACTTCAGTCAAAGCCTGGGTGCCATTGGAGAGAAGTGGGGAAAAAAAATGCTTTTCTTCTGAAACTTTCTATAATTGTATGCTCTGGTTAGAAACGACTTGTGAATGAGTTAAAGGCTTTTCTGGTCTTTATATATAATCTCCATTGTTGGACGCATTGAAATATGTCAAAGTCCAAACAATTGTATCTAGTGTGTATCTGCACTAGATAAGTTATGCAATTTTATCTTGGATTTTTGTTGCATTTGTTGGAAAATGTATTCTGTTGTTTTGTGGTATGTTTTCTTCTTGTTCTTTCTGGTTTTGAATGCTATTCTGTTCTGACCAAGCGGTTTTCTTTGAATCCTCAATGGATTTGTAGTCCTTGTTTTTTCTTGTTAATAGTGTTTCTTTTGTTCCTTCAACTGTTTGATAAAATAATTATCTTTATGCATACAGGTTGCTATCCCAGTGGTTCCCACTATTAGGGTTCTGGTTACTTTTACCAAGTTTGAAGAACTACAGCCATTGGATGAGTTCTCAACGCCCCCTTCAAGCCCTTCTGCTGCAGGGCGAGAGAGCCCAGCAGTGATGTATTCGTCGAGTTCATCTTGGTTTCAGTGGATAAAAGCCCCTTATCAACGCCCTAGCTCATCCACTGCCAGCTCTAGTAGTAGGATAGAAAATATTCAAGACCCATTTGCAATTCCCCAAGATTACTGTTGGACTACTGCTGAAGCTAAGAAAAAGAAGATGCAGGAGAAGAACAAGTCAAAGAAAGGAAAAAGTCATAAGCAATGAAGTCGGTGTCGAGAGTAAGATCCAAATGTAAAACGATAATTTATCTTACTAAGGGAACCCAGCAGACACAGATAGGACATATAGTTTCATTAATCTATAAATTCATGATAGTGAGGGGAGAAAGTAGGTGGCCATGCTTTTTCTATTTGGAGAGTGACGATGCATGCTTGCTTTGGTCAAGGGAAAATCCAGTAAACTATTGTGGGGGAGGAAAATAGAAACGAAAATTGTGATTTTTGCAACAATTGCTTGTCGTTGGTGGGTGTTATCACCATTTTAGATTACTTGATTCACTTTCATCCTCCTGTCTGATTTACCTTTAATCTCACAGGGATGATGAACAGTCCACGCTAGTTTGTATGAGGTTTCATTTACAGCTGCAGATATTATTACCCTTTATAATTTCCTGTTGTCTTTTTTATTTTTACTGTCAATATCAAGAATTTGTAACAAGATGAACAATTTGTTTATTGGGGTTTTGATTCTTTTATTCTTCTGAGATAGCATTATTGCGCCGTAGTGTCTTCTTGTCACCAACTCGACAGTTTTATTTTTTGAAACCATATAAAGATTATTCTTGTCGGTGGGGATCGATCTTTAAAGTTAGATGCTTGGGTTGGAATGATAACAGGGGAAATTGGAATGATAACAAATCAGGATGAAGAGGCAAAAAAAGAGTTCTTTACTTCTTTTTTCTCACAGACAGCAAAAAGTATTTAGTTCTGTTTTCAGGTAGAAGCTTCAGTTCTATACTTTTGCATTACAAGTTGCTTACATTTTTCAATTGTCGCCATAAATAACCATAACTTTTTATTTTTTCTTCTTTGGGCGGGCGAACTCTTGGTCAAGGTCTTATTTTCTTGTGTGTTTTTCTTCATTTTCGAACCTTTCTTACCACTATCAAGTCCCCTCCATGTACTTGACGGCGATGCAATCTACTTCGTCCTCTCCGGGTTGGAAACATGAGTTCTGCTACATACAGTCATTTTTACGTAGTCCTTGTGCACTCTATCGATATGATTGGCCAAAAGAGTTATTTTATATTAAAAAAAATGATGCAGTTAAACACATTGGTGAAGTGTGTAAAGAGTACGTAAAAGTGACTGCACATAGATTTTTTGTTGGAGACATAGCACGCTGCTTCCAATCATGAGCATGTGCATCTGAAAACGTTTCCAATTTGATCTTCTTGATATCTCCTCATTGGATCAATCTCTAGATACATGATATACCAGCTCATCTTGAATATTGGTTCTTCCTGTTCTTTCTGGCCCATTCACCTTAAAGTATAATTGAGTTTATGGCCATATCCAATGTTACTCTTAAAATTAAAAGCTCAATGCAGACAGCTTCATGGGAGAAGCATACAAGTAAGAAGCAAGGGCTTTCATATGTTTGGAGAGGTATTTTCACGGACAAGCATCCATCAAGAATTTTCCCATTTTAGGAAAACAGAGAACTTGTCAGATCCAATGACCTATGCATTGACAAAGCAAAACACTAGATCATATATAACATTGCATGCACCCACATAACATTGAAAGAAAATTGATTTTCCCACTATTTTCCATTGAATTAAAATATAAATCACGCAAGTTTATGACTATTTTTTTCTAACAAGTATCACCGCTGGTCCCCCTCACCCCCAAAAGAAAATATACTCTAGCCAGCCCCACCGTTGCCTGAAAAAGACAAGAAAAAAGAATCATGTCAGTTCACTAGTTAGTATCATATATATATACACACACTATAGAACTGATAAATCAGGAAAAAAATAACAGCAAGTTCTTTTTTTTTTTTAAAGTGGGGGGAGGGGATTTCGAACTTTAGACCGCTGAAAGTTATGTCAATCAGGCCACAGGCCTTTGACAAAATAACAGCAAGTTAAATCAGAATGTTCTCCATTCTCTATGAATATAATCAGTTTGGTAGGCTTTAAAATGGCGTGAACATTCTGATTTTAATCTCCGGATAAATGCATTGGTTTTGCTGCTACTTGGTTTCATTTCTCATGAACAACATTTATTTCGTTTAGTAAGGCTGACCTTTTTTACTAGGTCATGATCATGTGCGATACTCATGAATTCATTAGATTCTGTTTGAGCTTGACTTCTCGCATTAGATTCTGTTTGAGTAACGTTCTCACCTCGTAGTTAGGTGTTCAGTTGACTTTCAAGCAAATATCACATGATTCACATCTATGTATGAAAAGAAAATCAACTGTCTATGTAATCATTTGAGAGAAGCATGCATGCACCTACAATTATCACCGTTTACCATCAAAATTTCAATTAATTAGCATCTTAATTAAATTGCTGAAATTGGCAATTCGGACCCGATCAAGATGATCTTATCATTAAAATCGATGAAAAATAGGGCACATAGCACAACCATAATTGCCAGATCTTGACCAATGGTGCAAATTGATAAGATTTGGTAATTTAGGATACAAATTGATCACAGTACTATTGATAGTTTAAAGTCATGTGAATCGAAAATACAATGTATTCTACATATATATATATATATATATGCGCACCACCAAACAATAAGCGTTTATTTCATGAGTAATTCTACTCATCGGCCACTTAAGTCCCCAACACCACACACTAGCTGAGCTATTTTCTTTTTTCTTTTTTCTTTTCAAAACGATTCGTTTTGGAAGACTACTCCCACATTTTCAACCTTCTCCCCCAAATATTCCATTCAGATTCGCCCCTCCGCCGTTTCCTTACCAACACCAACTGAACATTGTAGTGGATGGCATGGCTAAACAGAGTGTAGCTAAAAGAGAAGATGAGCATCTTGCAAATGTCCATTGGGGGATATAAAACTCCAGCAAAATCAACTTTTTTTACAGAGTTCGTATCATACAGTAGTCAAGTGTGATTTGTACAAGAAAAACAATTACACTCATCTTCAAAAACATTTTACACCCTAATTATCAGATGATCTAAGGTCCAAAAATATCATCCACACTACTAATTAGAGATTTAAATCAGCTAATCAAATTCTCCAGATTAACTGTCCCTCCGTCACCGAACTCTGCAACTTTGTTCATTCAAATCATCCATTGCCAGGGTTCTCTTCCCTCATCACCTCAAGTTCCTCCACTTTGTATACCCTCAGAAAAAAAAAAAAATACAAGCCATTAAAAAATCTACACAACCTGAAATGATTCACTGCCATGTCGTCTGAGATGATTCGGAGCTTCGGAGGGGACTCGGAAGACTCGTGGGTTTCTGCGTGGAGTTTAGGGTTTCTATGCTAAGGAGAAGACGAAGGGCATGAGTTTGGTTTCTGCGCTAAAGGAGAAGACGAAGGAGAAGATGAAGGAAAAGACGAAGGGTGTGGGTTTGGGTTTGGTTTCTGCGCTAAAGGAGAAGACGATGGAGAAGATGAAGGGCGTGGGTTTGGGTTTGGTTTGGTTTCTGTGCTAAAGGAGAAGACGAAGGGCGTGGCTTTGGATTTGGGTTTGGTTTCTGCGCTAAGGAGAAGGGCGTGGGTGGGTTTGGTTTCGAGCCATTTTGTTGCAAAACCGTGACATGGTGGTCAAACCGGGTTCGCCATGTCACGGTGTGTGGTGTTGGTGAAAGAACCGGACTAAGTATAGACTTTTTCTTATTTCATTGACTGAGTTCATGGAAATTCTATAAAATATCTGCTAGAAATAACATGTGCATGCGTATGTATACGTTTTGAACGTATATACGTGGCACATGCCGCTAGTGCTAGCTAGGGATGGCAATCAGACAATGACCTAGTATTACGATCTGTGTTTTGAGCTTGGCTAACAGCTAGCTAGGATCGAGATTCTGTATGCATGGCTACCTATGCCAAAACCCGAGTTACGCTTTGTGACAAGTGTTACAGTAATGAAGTTTCATGCACATTTCATAAATTTATGATTTATGATGTAAGATGCATATAAGGAATATTTTTTGAAACTAGTAAGCAGTCAAATCACCTATCTGCAACCTTTAAGAACCAAGAATGGCACTTAATTTGAAATGTCATAGGGTCATATGTAGAAAGTTTTCAAACTGTACGTACTCATCAACAGTACTGATTCAGCATTATAAACTAGAAACATTTGCAAGAATATAAGACTATTTCTAGATGTATATTTGCATTCGTTTGCTTCCCCCGGCTTGCAGCAACACTTTATAACCTATATATGCATATGTTTTAGTGAATTATTTTTTATTGTTGTGATTTCAATTGAGGAGCAGCATGACCTTCCTAAAAGCTATTCCCATTATATCTATCATATTTCTTTATTCCGAGATATGATGACTACAGAAAAATAGGTGCCCTGGCTGTAGCTCAAGTGTCATTTGAGTCCCTACATATTGTGTTTTATTACTTCTACATGGTGCCTCAAGTTCCATACACTTGTTTAGACAATCAAGACTTACTGTTTCTTTTTCCCCATTAATGCACCCCTGAATGGTTCCCAATGTTACATGGTTGATAGTACCTTCCCCATTCATAACTTTTGAGGATTCATGATTTAAATGGTTCAGCAAGAGATATACCTTTTGAGCATGAGAATTATTTTGAAATAATCATATTATTAGGTCAACTCCTCATATGGTCATTATACTGGTACGAAAATCATGCATCATTCAGAGGTTTATATACTTAAAAAAAAAAGAGGTTTATATACTTATACACTGTTTATTGGAGTTTTTAGAAACTTGCACAGGTGATCATTGTGAAGCAGGGCATCGTACCTTAGACACCTTGTTTCATTGAATGGCACAAACACAAGAGTTCCTTACTTCCTCAAGTTCCCCATCTTCTGACACACTATAAACAAAAGAAAAGTGAGAAGTATAGCAGAGTCGGTCTAGCTAAAAGACTAGAAGTACATATGTAAATTGTCGTCAACCTAAGCTTTCAATACACAGTTGTGATGGTGGGTGTTTTGGTTCCAAAGCTTCCTTATCTTTCACCATAACAGCTACTAGCTAACTAGTAAATAATTTCTCTTATTGTCCCGTATGTAGTTTAGAAAAGGTTTGCTCTATTCGACTAGTTTTTTCCATCTGCTGTTAACTCGGACTAAACACCCGCTGAATTTGTTGTTGATATGTTGTTTGTTCTGACAATTTTCACATAATTGTTATAATCTAATAGAAAGAAGCTCATCATGAAAGGATATCGGGTGGGGATGGTTTACCTTGGTTCAAATTCTTGGACATGAGCAATATCTTTGCCATGAGCATCCGGCCAACTAACTTTCCTCTTTTCTATCCTTTGTTGATTATCACCCACATCCACTATTGTTATTTTCTTGAGATTACTCTTGAGTGTAGGGCGTTCAATTTGAGGCCCTTTAGTCCCACTTCTCCTACAGTTGCTGCTCCCATTGCTCTTATTTTGAAGTTGTAATTATGATTATGGAGCTTTTCCATGACCCCATCTTTCTTTTCTGCAGGGGATTGCTTCTTGGTGTTGTTGCTATTGCTGCTTCTATTGCTTTCTTCACCCCTGTTGTCCAAACTCCTTGATGGTACATAGCAAGAGCACACTAAAGCAGTGCACTTGTTCTGCGCCAACGCTGCCAGGAGTACAAACAACGAAACTCTACCTCTCCATACCGTTTCTACTTATAGATACCATGACCGGCCTTAGAGCTATGTGGGTTTTGGATTGGCATCAGAACAAACAAAGGAAATGGTGGAAGCATGATGAGAGGGATAAGATTTTTTTTTTTTTTATGTTGTTAATGTGTGGGTTATCTCCAAATGATTATGGTTTGATTTGCATATAAGAGAGTGGAATAGCCCTCTTTGGGATGTGGGGTTGTGATTGATTTTTAGGTTGGAAAAAGACAGATGTGGGAGGGTGTACAATCATGCTTCTTGCCGCCTCTACTAAGGGTTGTTTTACTTTTGCTTTTGCCTCGGTACTCATCAGTGAGGTGAAATGGGTGAAACAGAAGGGAAAGAATGCCCAACTTTTCACTGCTTGTTTGATTTTATTCACTGTTTCTAATCACAGTAAGGGATGGGCGGGCATCTTCTTTTCTCCCTTCTCTTGTTCTCTTGATGTTGTTTTTGCTTTCATGGAACGAGACTCTAACAAGTTGGTGGTGTGAGAACAATCATTGATGTTAGGCGATAAAAAGGGACTGAATGTTGGCATGATGCTCCTTTTAGGTGGTGTTTCTATTTTACAATATAAGATGTAAAGAAGGTAAAACCAATTAATCTAGATCACTTAAAAGAGGTTGGGGTGGCTTACCCTTTTCTCTTCCATTCAAGATGCAAGTATATAATTGTTCAAATTTTAACTTCTAACATAATATGATTACATTTAAGTTCCGTATAGGAAAACTTCTAAAGATACGGTGCACGAGACAAGAATTTACTCTGCAGGGTGAGTCTGAAGGGCTCTGTCTTGGGAGGTCCCCGACATCAAAAAGAAAATAATATGACTACATTTAACTTCTCTGTAAAAAAAACAAAAGAAGAAGAAGAATGACCATAGAGAAGTCATGTAATAAAGTGGAAAATAAAATAATATAAAGATTTGTAGGGATGATTGATTGGGTCAAAGAGGAATTCAATGTAGGCTTAATTGGGCCAGCCTGTGGTAGCTTTTCAAGATGAAGAATGTTGGCCAACAATCAACCTTGGCCTTTCGAATGCACATAGCCTAGCTCTTCCCACCTAGCTTCAACCATACACTTTAATTTGATTATGTTGATGAAATATCATAAATGTGTATATTTGAAAACCACAAAAGAATTATATAAATTTATATGATTAGTTGACTACTTAATTGCCATGTCGCATAGAACTCCTACAAATTGATTTAATAAAGTAAATATATTATGGCCTTGCTGTTTTAAGGCTTTTTTATTTTATTTTTTTATTTCGTATTTTGTAGAATTTTAGTGCTTATGCATATTTTTAATATATGTGCTTTCCATGAACCAATCAAGTGTGCACTAGCACTTTGTACCACTTAAGTGCGCACTTGACAATTGATAGGCTACTTATCCTAAGTCAAGCTTGTTAGAAACGTATTTTGTTGGCTTAAGAGGAGACAATGTCATTCTAATTGGAGATTCCAAGCACTCAGTTCATCCTATGGTTGGTCAAGGAGTCAATTTAGGTTTTGGACATTGTGACAAGTATAGATTTGTTTGTACGGAGAAGAGAGGCTATAGAGTGAAGCCTCGAGACATAGGAAAGAGGAAGGGGGATCTAAGTATGCGTGGGCTAACTCTTGTCAGTTGGTCAACGGAGAACAGAAGTTGCATCTGCTTGCAACATAGGTTGGCCTTGATGGGCTTCACAGCCTCAAGCATCATCTTGGTTTTCTTATTAGACTTGGTGAGTTATTTCTGATGAACTATGAGTTTTTTCATTAGGACCTAGTTTGCTTTACATTTGGACCTATATTTTTATTTCTTTTGGACTATTGCTATTTACGTTTGTATTTGAACTGGCCCATGGCCTATCTTGCTTACTTTCAGTTATGGTTGCCTGATAGTATATGTATTGAAGGTAGAGTATTGTAAGGTCATTATGGAATGTTATAGAACTTTTCTCTTAGTCTCTCTTTTTTTCTTCTTCTTTTTCATACTGAGTTGCTCACCTCGAAGTGAGCTATTTGTTGTGTATTTCCATCAAATAGTTGGGGTTTGTTACAAAGTGGTATCAAAGAGATACCCGTTTGTAACGCCTTGAAAGAAATCTAATGGAAGGGATTTCTTTGGACTCTACGTATGCCATGAAAACTTAGGAAGATTTCATGGATCGAACAATCGGTTAGATTTTAGTTTGTTAGCATTGTCGAATTATGAGCCACTAAGGGGATGGATCGCCTTTTGGAATTTTTTTAGACATTTAGGATCATAATTAGAAGAAACGGATTGCATCATTAGAGTCGTATGAAGTTTCAGGATTAAATGGTGTAATAAAAAGTTTTAGGATTTTTAGATGACAAATGGGTCAATTGGAGAGTGCCACGTGGCATCTAACGTATCACATCACCAACCAGATGTCACATCACCATGTAGGATGTCCAAATCATCCTATGATCACTAAAAAATCTCATTGGACACATGGCACTATCTCCACCCTTTATTTAGAACTCACTTTACATATGTCAAGTGAAATACACTTTTGTAAGGAGGTTGAGTGAGAATCAAGCAAACTACACGCTCTCTTACATGACTATGCCCCTCTCAAACCCACCACACTATTCCAACCAGCCACATACTCTCTTGGATATCTCTCAAAAGGGGGTTTGAGACCCCAAACCTCATGAGAGAAGCCAAAACCCCAAATTCCAAATAGTCGACTCATATTTGACTCTTTTTTTCCTCTTGACTTGAGCAAGTCTTACAAGCAACCATCACACTCCAAGTACTTCTCCTAAACCCTCATCCACTTTCTTATACCATGGTACCTTCTATCGACCAACCCCAATTGATTTGGAGCTTGAAACCCCAACCAAACCCAACTAAACCCCAAATAGGTGCAATCGGGTGTTAACAACTTTGCCCCAACCGAATGGCCTCCATCCCTTGGCTCCTTCCACAAGCAAGACACCCTTGATTGACCACCCCCTATGATCTAGTTTTTACCCTCATGTAATCCCAAATAGTGAACTTAAACTCAAGTTAACTCACTCACTTCCATCACCCCATCCATTCGACCAACACTTAGCCTAATCCGCCCAAGACTATGTCCAAGCTTTCAAGCAAGCTCTCCCATCATCCATAACCAGACATAAACACCACAAGTCAACCCTTCCTCATCTCCTTCAGTCCCACATGCCCCACCAATTCTCTTCACTTACACAAAAGCCAACTTTCACACTTTGACATTTTTGAAAGCATACCAAGTGAGAAACTTGAGGGAGAAGGTGCTAAGTTTTCTCTTTATACTCAATGCTTTGTAAGTCTAATTTTCAAACCTCATCTCTTCTATTCTAAGTTATCTTAAGTCATGATCTTGTTAGTGGAGTGTTGTATCATTTTTCCTTAAACTTATGGTGGTTGAATATTGAAAGTATGGAAGTGGCGTTTTGGCTAGCATGCTTTGTATGCCTTGGGAATTTTGTGTTAAGGTGTTTTTTGGTCGTAGATATTTCGGTCCTAATGATGTTAGTATTTTTTTGGAGTGCAAATCTTTTGGTTGATTTATAGCACAAGAGATTTTATTAGAAAAGTTTGCATGCTCCACTAGGGTTATGAAAACCAAAATCTTTAAGCATGAAGTCCTTTGTTTAAGTTTATTCTTTGAACTCTAGAAAATTGGATTAATGATTGGATCCTATAAACTATTGCTAATGAGAGTTGGATATATGTTTTGAGTTGTATTTTGAGCCCTGTAATTAGGGTTTTAGGTTGAGTTTTGATGAACATGCAAGGATATATGGTTTGATGCAAGTTTTGAGGATCTTGGCATATTGCTTGTTTAATGATGAAGTTTGTTGTGATAGTTGTAAAATGATACTAAGGCCTAACTAAGATATGTATACGAAGTGTATGAATGATTTAGTTCATGAAAACTTGCATGCTACCTAAGGATCAAGTCAAGATAGCCTATAACAAAGCATGTAAGAATCGGTTTAGGGTTTATGGCACTAAACTAATTTCTAACTTTTGTTATCTTGAATCTTACTGATTGTTGTTATGTATTATCAAACTATGAATGAGTTCTTAGCAATATAGAAGATAGGATTGGTGATTTATTAAGGTTCTTGAAGTCATTTGCAAGAGAAATGCTAGAGATGTCATACTACGGTTTTGGGTTCCATGATTTTTTATGTTTTGAGTTGTTTGCTCATTTGAAAAGTATATGACCATGATGATTGTATGAATGGTGTCTTAACATGTCACTAAACTAGGAATTAAGAGTTGGACATATGTTAAATTCGAATTATAGCATAAATAGCATGCAAGGAGTGCCAAAAATCACATCAAATGAAAATAGGGTTGTTTCGACCATGGTAGGGTTTTCATACTAGATGTGTGTTTTTGTCAATTTTAAGTTCATAAATGGACTTAGAATGGAAAATAAGTTGTCTTTGTGAAGTTTGGTAAAATTTGAGTCTGGTTTGTAACTGTTGAAATTTTAGAAGCTTGTTTGTAAAATTTTCAAAGTTAAGGGAAATTTTGCAAACACTACTCTAGGGTTTGCAAGTTTGGTTTTTCTAAGATAAATGAGACTTTCTAATCCTAGAATATCTCTAATTTTAGCCCGCTCTACTTTTGTGCACAGAGAAATTTGTAAGAGCACTAGCATTGGATTATGCATCTACATATTTGCATAATATGACCTTAAATTGGACTGGATTATACATATCTAAAAATATACATAGTTATGAATAGTATTTCCCTAAATTTGAAAATGCATTGTTCACTCCCCAATTCTTATTTTACTACTTTTTTTCTCTCCTCCCCTCTATCTCTCGACACTAACGGAAATAAACACCTCTCTCAAAACTTCTCTTTCTCCTTGCGCGCTCTCTCTCTCTCTCTCTCTCTCTCCCCACCAACATGGATTGAAATTCGAAAGAAAAAATTTCGCCCTTGACACTAACACCAACGAGTGCTCTCTTTCTTCGATTTCACCATCCTTATTGTCACTACACATTCTCACCGTGACTGCACATCTTCCATTAGCGCAACACTCCATCACCTTTGCGTCTCTTCAATGTCGAATATAGGGTAAATTCGAATTCTCTCTATATTTTTTTGAATTTTTTATTAGTATAGAAGGGTTGATCTTTAGTATAGAGATGTTTTTAATGGGTGTCGAATATAGCATTTTTATTTACTATTTTTAAAGGGTGATTTTAGGGTTTTTATTTACTGTTTTTAATGGGTTCATTTTAGGGTTTTTATTTACTGTTTTTAATGGGTTCATTTTAGGGTTTTTTAACAAAATTTGTTTGTATTACGTTTAGGGATTCAGATATAGTACAGTCGATATTTTTTGTGGGGCATGTTTGCAATCATTGTGATTAGATTGTTTATTAAATTTCTCCAAGAGTCCCAAAACTTTGTTTTCTTATAGAAGTTTACTTCTATAATTTATTTTTGTCAACCAAGCAATCTTATCATAGAAAAAAACTGTTATGTCTTTATTCGCTTTCTATACCACTCCCAATTTAGTCTGTGTTTGGATCCTTTTTATTATCATCACTAGGAGGAATCTGTCCTCACAATATCCATTTCTTCATAGAAAAATGGAGGCAAGGATGCAGATGTAAGCGGAGCAAATTATATTAGACACAAATTAGTCCTATTTTGTTTTGTTTTTCAAAACCAGTTCAAGCAAAATATTGATGTGAACATAAAGTAATCGCCTTATTCAATTGTCCCGAGACCCTTTTTTTAATCCCTTTGAAATTAAAGAAATGGAACAAGCCTACCAAATATTGGTGAAACCCACCTTATACCAAACCACATTGAATGTATCAGCATGAATGTGAAGTCATCTGTAGAAGCAATGCTTGCTGTCGTTGTTTGTGTTGTTATCATTGTTTGATTGGGTGTAGCATTTGATTAGATGATTGTTTTCGAAATAGAAAAAAAAATTGGTACCATTTACTGTATGATATGCCCCACAAAGATGCCACACAAAGATAAGCCACAACATTAGCTCCTCTATGTTAAGTTGGTATATTTGAGCATATCTCCTCTGTAATGCCTCTAGTAATACAAATGGAAACTGTTTGTCATCCTAATGGAAACTATTTTGTGTGGTGGCCTTGATTGCATGCTCTGCTTGATTCGGTTATTTGCTATTTAGAAATTGTTTGGCCTGTTTTAATGTGTTGTTTTAGTAATATTTTATCCTTCAATATTTTGTTGAATGATGAACTGTTTAATTGATAAGGATCCTTTCTTCACTAATTAAAAATTAAACAGTGGTGAGGGTGGTATTAAGAACCTCAATGGATAGTGCAAATGTTATGTCCAAGCGGCAACTCCAACGGAGGAAAAGGGTACCTAAACAAAAATCTCAACGGGGTGTATCACTTACTGTAGAGGAATATACTCTCCTCATTTCAGTTTGACTTAATATTAGTATAGACTCCATACGAGGGACTGACCAACCCTCCACACAATTGTGGAGTAGAATTTATGATTACTATTTCACCTATAAAAAACCTAATAGTCAAGAACGGGCTGTACCCTATTTGAAAGAATGCATCCAAGCGTTACGACCGCGCTAGATAAGGTATAATAGTTTTTTCAATGTTTTATTATTCTAATTATTAAGTATTTGCAATGACATTAGTACTAATTGTTCCACTATTTTGTAGATTGATAAGGCAACAATTTTGTACCGAGAGATCCAAAAAACCAACTTCAACATGGATCATTGTTGGAATCTTTTGAGCAACAAACCGAAATGGTAAGCACACATAGAACTCGTAAGAAAAAAAGACAATATATCACGTTTAGGTATTACTCTAAACTCAATACCTATAGGGGAAGACATGGAAAATGTATCCATAGATTGTGAGAGACCTCCAAGAAAAAAGGCTGAAAAAGAGAGAGAGAAACAAAGAAATATAAGGAAAGATAAAATAATAAATTTAATGAGGACTTGAGCCAAATGAAAGATGATAGGAGGACTTGTATGATGGAGAGAAGAGAATCATTGATGAAGTATGAAAATGAAAGATATAAGTTACTATTTGTTAAGAAGAGAAAATTTGATATGGAAATTAAGGCTGAACAAGATAGATCTGAATTAATAGCTCTTAAGAAGAGAAAAATTGATATGGAAATTATGAAACTGGATATTGATTCTATGAATTCTGTGAAGAATGAGTATTTCTATAATCTTCAAATGGAAATCATTAAGGAACAAAGGAATAAAGTCATATCTCATACATAGTTGTATGCTTGGTTTTGTGTGATTTTGTAATTATTTTGACTGTGCGGCGACATGTTTTGGATATTGTTGTACTGCTGGTTGCACACCAATTTTATCATTTTTTGTACGGCTAGTTCTATTAACGACATGGAAACTGTTGGGAGCTGCTGGTTGGAGGTGTTTCACTTTTGTTGATTTGCTATTTGCTAGGAATATAGTTTGTTACTTGCTGATTTGTATCACTTTTGGAATTTGTGGAATTTATGTTAAAATCAACTTTGTGTATGAATTTGTATTAAAATCAATTTTGTGGAATTTTTATTAAGTTGATTTTAATACATGTAATTCGTATTAAGTTGATGATACAGTGAATGTAATTGGTTGGTATAGCTAACTCTCTGCAAATATAACCTGCATTTCTGAGAATCTTTAGTGTTAGGAAATATGTAAAGTTGTGTGGTTGTATGTAGTTGGATGGTCTATTGATTTTGGTTGGTAGTTGACAATAATGCTAATCCAATATTTCATTTATATGCAGTGTTGAAGCATTTATGTCATGTTTTGATTATTATTCTAAATAAGCATATCTCCTGGAGTATTATTATTGTTATTATGTGGTGGTTGGTCTTAAACACATAAATTTTTAAGTGCTTATAAATGAACACAAAAGTCCATTTCAATAGTTTTACGCCACTAGATAATTATAGATTCGAACCGCATTGCAATAGCTTTGCATGTGGGAGAGTTCAAGCTCTCGATCATGGAAGAAGACTTCATTTTGATTTGACAAAAAACCAAGGTTTTGAATAATGTGTTCCTTGCCATGTTAATATTTTGTTGATGAAATTAGTCATTTTGATATATGAAATTGGTAATATTTGGATATATGAAATTGGTGTTTTTGAGAACAGGTTAAATGATAGAATTTGCAGTGGGTGCTAATTACAAAATATATAAAAATAATAATAATTTTAGGAAAAATATAAATAATAATAAAATAATAATATTTTTTTATTATTTGGCTCAAATATGCATAATCCAATGTGAAAGATTTTCTTGATATGCAAAATCAATTTCCAAAATATATGATTTTGCATATGCATATAGAGAAACCAATGTTAGTATTCTAAGTTAGCTTCTAACTTACTCATAGTGTATTAGTATGTAAGATTGTAAAATTCATGCAAGTGAACCATGTTATAATTATATGTTTATTATATTCGTTATAATTATATGTTTATTATATTCGCAATGTTAATGTCATGCCATGTTGTCATATGTATAAAAAATAAATATCTGTCATAAATCACGAACACATGCCATGGAGCATACGAGTTTATCGTGAAATGAGTCAAGCACGAAATGTTATGTTTTATCACGACTTCAAATGTTAGGATGGAGAATTATCTTAGTAGAACTTCTGTGTCCACTCTGGAGTAAATAAAATAGAGTGAAGTCCACTAGGTTGACAAAGAATAGTCAACAAGACTTCGAACGGAACCAAAAGGTTCCGGAAGACATCTAACGCTGGTGGGTGTTGCTAAGACTCATGGTAATAGTTAATTCGAACTACCATGAGGTAAACCTCTTATGACATACTCACAGTTTGTATACGGACCTGTGATGTGATGCGGTACCAACAGGAGCACACGGTCTATGGGGAACTGTAGAGCGTCCATTTTTCTATAAGTTCAAAATAAGAATGAATGAAATTGTTTATGAAAGTAAGCACGTCATGAAGTATAAAAAGCTCTAATGTCATTAAAGCTATGTTTTTGCAAAAGCAAATCCATGTTTTTCACACATACATGTCATGTTTATTATCGTGCATACTTGATATACTATTGGTAGCTTAGACATATAACTTGTTGAGATTGAAAAATCTTATCGTAGTAGTCTCAACTACCCTATCCCGAAACGGTAGAAGTTGTGTCAATAATCGATGGAGCAACGCACTAGATTGGATGAGGTGGAGTAGATAGGGGACTAGCATAGAGGAGCTACTAGAGAAGATACTCCGATTTTTTAATGTTATCCTAGCATTAATAGCCATGTTGTGTGAACAACTTGGCGTATAGTTTAGGTTTCATTATAGGGGTGAGCAGGGGGGTGGGCTTCCGCTCTGCCCATGCGGGGGAGGGGCCCCCCGCCCCGCATCTAGGGCCCCTAGCAGGGGCGGGTGGCGGGGAGGGCCCAACCCCACCCCGCATTTCTCCCGCCCCCATTTTTGTATATATATATATATATATTATATACATATATATAAACATAAATATATATTTATATTTTAAAAATTGTGTATATATAAATATATATTACAATTTGTTAGACTTGTTCACAAAATATACATTAGCAAATTTAAAAACTACATAGTTTAAAAACTAATACACTACAATTTACACAAAATATGCACTAGCAAATTTAAAAATTACATAGTTTTTAAATTATAGTCATATTTACAAAATTTAAATTTATAAATTGGATCTAAAAATGTATTTTTAATTACTTTTGCACTTATAAATAATTTTTAAATCAAATAAATGTAATGTTTTTTTAAGTGAAAAGAGGCGGGGCGGATTGGGAATCCGTCCCCGCATCCTGGGGGCAGGACTGAAAACCCCACCCCCAGCCCCATGCGGGGCGGGGTGCGGGGACGAGGTGACCCCTCCCCATAGAGGGCGAATAGCATCCCTATTTCATTATGTCTGTAACTAATGAGTTCTTACTTTAGTACAATGTTTATTTTGTGATAAAGACTTGTATGAACAAATGATGATTTTTGGTTAGGTATGAACGAAATGAAAGTTGTTTTAGGACTTAGTTATTTTGGTACAAGGTATGTTAAAAATATCTGTCATGAACGAGAGTATGTAACCTTGTGTTGCATGTCTTGAAGTTTCAATCTCCGTCAAATCCTAAGCGGACTTTGGGGGCATCATGCACCAGTCTTTATGCTTGCTGAATACATTCTATGCCAAAAGGCACTAGATTGAATCAGTTACAAGATGTGCTCATTGCCCTAAAAAATCAAGAGGATCTCAATATCAAAACTTAGAAATCGAAATGTTAGCTCTTAAAAGATAGACAGGTTCCATTGTACAATAGTTGGCAGCTTTAATAGTGGAACTGCAGAGAGAAAATCATAACAACCACCCAGGTGGATCTTCTTCAGATGTCCACATGAGGGAGGAGGAAATCAACCAAAGATACGGGAGTAAAGGTGCAAGCCAAAATTGTGCGCCTGGATTTCCTAATTTTCCATAGTGAAGATCTAACTAGCTAGATGTACAAGATACATTAATTTTTTGCATTCCATAACACTCTGCCACAACATTGCATAAGATTAGCATCATTTCACATGGAGGGTAGAGCCCTGATATGGTTCCAAGACCTAAAGGAGTTGGGGCAAATGACTGACTGGGATTCATTGATCGAGGCTTTGTTGGTTAGATTTGGACCAAATGCCTATGATGACCCTATAGAGATCCTTACTAGGTTGAGGAAAAATGGTATCATGGAGGATTACAAGGCTCGATTTGAAGCACCATCTAACAGATTGGGGGGACTATCTGACACCTATAAATTGAGTTACTTCCTCAATGGGCTATATGATGACATTAGGCTACCTATTAGGATATTTAATCCACCCAACTTGACATCTACCTAAAGTCTAGCAAAAATAAAAGAGGAAAATATAAATGTAAATCTATCCAAGAAAAGCAATAGGTCTTATGGGAGAAGCAAGTAAGAGTGTACCTAAGCCTAATCTATAGATCCAAAAAACTAACCAACACAAAATGAAGGAAATGAGTGATAAGGGGTTTTGTTATTACTATGATGCTAAGTGGAGCCTTGTGCATAAATGCCAAAACTCAAAACTCTATCTCCTAGAAGAGTTTTTTATGGAAAAAGAGACAGACCTTAGCCAAGAAGAGGTCCCAACCAAGAAGGTGGAGGAGGCAAGGGCAGTAAAAGTGAGTGACGACCAAGGAAACCCTAAAATATCCCTTCATGCTTTGACAGGTTCTCATAACCCAAAGACCATGACAGTAATGAGAAAAATTGGGGTTCAATAGATGACCATTCTTTTGGATACAGGGTCAATTCACAATTTTCTGGACCCAACTATGGTGGATAAAGTCAAATTACCCTTAAATTGTGCTGAGAAGGTTAGGGCAAGGGTAGCTAATGTGGAATTAATCCCTAGTGAAGGGAAGTTCAATGAGGTTAGGGTCAAAATCCAAATAACCACATTTAGAGTTGGTGTGCATATACTAGTTTTGGTGGGATGTGATATGGTGTTAGGAATCCAGTGGCTACAAGAATTAGGCCCTGTTTTATGGGCTTTTCAGAAACTAACTATGAAGTTTTATTACAATGGCAAGTCAATGGAAATGTAGGTATTAGAAGCTTCACAATTGATTGAGGAGGGTTCCATTAAAAAATTTAACAAGTTAAAGAAGGGAGTGATTTTGCAAGTTTTAGAATAAGAGCTGGGTGATGAACCAAAAGTTGAAAATAAAATCCTATATTTTCAAAATAATGAAATAGAAAAGATAGTTCAGGAGTTGTTAGCCTCAGAGGTTATACAACCTAGCTAATGTCCCTACTCTTCCTTAGTGGTGTTGGTTAGAAAGGTTGATGGAACATGGAGGCTATGTGTGGACTACAAGGGGCTTAATAGTGTCACCATTAAGAATAAATTTTCTATACCTGTGGTGGAGGAGTTGATTAATGAATTACATGGGGTTGTTATTTTCTCAAAAGCTAGATTTGGGGTTAGGATACCATCATATTCAAGTTAAGTCCACTGATGTATACAAACCTGCATTTAGGACCCATGAGGAACACTACAAATCCCTAGTTATGCTCTTTGGGCTAACTTCCAAATCCTAGTAAATTAGATGTTTCGACCCTACTTGAGGAGATTCATACTAGTTTTTTTTATGATATTCTAGTGTATAGCAAAACTGAATCAAAACATGTAAAACATTTACAAGTAGCCCTGGAGACTCTAAGACACCACCAGTTATATGCCAAGCAAAGGAATGGCCACTACCTAATTCCCCAAAGGCATTGAGGGGATTCTTGGATTTAACAAGGTACTACTGCAGGCTTATCAAGGTTTATAGAAGGATTGTAGCCCATTTGACAATGATGCTAAAAAAAGACAACTTCCAGTGGAGTGAAGAGGCCAAGATTGCATTTTATCGACTGAAGGAAATTGTCACATGCCTCCCAATTTTGGCTTTGCTAGATTTTTCTGTGCCATTCATTATTGAATGTGATGCTACAGGCACTGCAGTAGGGCAGTGTTGATGCAGCAAGGCAGACCTATAGCTTTCTATAGCCAAGCCTTAAAGGGAAGGTCTTTGATGATGTCAACTTATGAAAAAGAAATTTTGCTCTTGTTTTGGTTGTACTTAAGTGGAGATTGTATCTCTTCATACGGACCTTTGTGGTCAAAACAGATTAACAAAGCCTCACGTACCTAATATATAAAAGGTGAAAACTCATATGCAACAAAAGTGGATCTTAAAGCTAATGAGGTATGAATTTGTAGTTGAGTACAAAAATGGGTTTACGAATAAGGCTGTTGATGACTGTCAAGAAAAGGGATAGGAAGAGGAGAACACACTGATATTAATCACATTCCCAACTATGGATTGGATAGTGACCTAAAGGCAACATATTCCATGGACCTATAGATGCAAGCCCTCATTACTCTCTGCCAAGAAGACAAGTTGAGTACAGATTATTCTACGAGGGCTGGGTCACTCTTGTACAGAAACAACTTGTATATTTCCCAAAATGGAGTGTTCAAAAATCCGTTGTTAGAGTTGGCACATAGCAGCCCCTGGGGGGACACTTAGGATATGACAGATTGATATAAAGGGTCAAGAGGGACTTCTATTGGCCAAGACTCAAAAAATATGTGAAGCAATAATCAAGGGTTGTGACCAATGTCAGAGGGTTAAGGCATCTAATACTACCCAAGTGGATTACTACAACCACTCCATATACCTTCTCAACCCTGGACCTATATAACTATGGCTTTTGTGGAAGAGATCCCTAATTCGAATGGGTTTAACAATCTCTGGGTGGTGATCGATAGGCTCACTAAATATAGTCATTTTTCCCCTCTCAAACATTCTTACATAGCCAAGAATGTGGTTGAACTCTTCCTTAAGGATATTTTTTAAGTTACATGGACTGCCTCTTTCCATGGTATCTAACCAAGACAACATCTTCACTGACCACTTTTGGCAATAGCTAGTTATACACTACAATAGATCCAGATGTCTTTAAGTACAGTCTATCACCCCCGAACAAATGGAGAAACAGAAGCAGTGAACAAAACCTAGAGAACTACCTAAGATGCTTCACAGGAGATAGGCCGAGGGACTTGTCCTTATGGGTACCACTAGCATAATGGTGGTACAATTCCACGCCACAATGTCAACTAAGCTTACACCATTTGAGGCCCTTTATGGGTATCCCCCTACCCCCCCCCCCCTAGAATCTTAGATTATATACCTGGTATAGTTCGAAACCAGATCTCCAGGATGCTTCGTCACAAGCTGCACAAAGCCCAAGATCACATGAATAAATATGCTGACTTGAAGAGGAAAGATCAAGCATCTACAACGGGAAATTGGGTCTACTTGAAGCTCCAACCATACCGACAAACCACCGTGGCCCATTGACACAACCTCAAGTTTGCCCTTCAATTATGTGGGCCATTTTGGGTGATACAAAGGGTGGGGAAAGTGGCATGCTGACTTGATCTCCCGCCTGCGTCCAAGATCCATCCAACTTTCCACGTGTCACAACTCAAGAAGAAACTGGGCGTCGCAACCACAACAATCTTCGTGCTACACCCTGTTGATGACCAGGGGATCCTTAAACCAGAACAATAAGAGGTCCTAGTGCGCCGAATGACCAAGGTTGGAAATTGTGCGAAGGCAGAGCTCCTGGTTCGCTAGCAGGAGCAAGAGGCTAATGATGCTACTTAGGAGACCTATTCACAATTGAAGGAGATGTTTCCCCACCTTGTGGCCAAAGTGTTTTAAAGAGAGGAGGATTTGTCACAAGCTTAGATCTAGGGTTCATATGGAGAAGAGAGGCTGTGGAGTGAAGCTTTGAGACAAAGGAAGGGGGATAAGAGTATGTGTGGGCTAACCCTTTTTAGTTGGTCAACCGAGCTAAACTGAAGTTGCATGTGCTTGCAACATGGGCTTCATGGGCTTGATGGTCTCAGGAGTCATCTTGATTTTTTTATTAGACTTAGTCAGTTATTTCTGATAGGCCAGGAGCTTGTTCCTTAGGGCCTAGATTGCTTTACATTTGGACCTATGTTTCTCTCTCTCTCTCTCTCTCTCTCTTTGGAATTTTCTATTTACATTTGTATTTGAATTGGTCGTGGCCTCTATTGCTTACTTTCGGTTATGGTCGCCTAACGGTATATGTACTGAAGATAGAGTATTGTAAGGTCATTCTGGAATGCTATAGAACTTTTTTCTTGTTCTCTCTTATTTTTTTCTTCTTCATACATAGGTGCTTCTCTCAAAATTAGCTATTACTTATGTATTTCCATCAAACATTTGGGGTGTGTTACATAAATGTATTTGCTCTTTCAAGAGTTATTGTTTGAGGGTATAGCTGTGGCTGTAGTTACTGAAGTACGAGAGGGTTGTGCTTTTGTAAATACTTTCTTATTCAGCAAAGAGTTTATTCTTTTGATTTGCTTGTCCTTTTTTTCTTTTCTTTTTTTTTTTTGTTCTTTCTGTAATGAATCTGCTTATGTTATCCCTAATGTTGTGTTTTCAAATATATTCATTACCATGTAAAAATATATAAAAGTTGGACTGAATTCTTATGGATGAATCAGTGTAATGTTCTCGAGGAAAATGATTAGAACTCTTGATGGCAGTAACCGAACACAGGAACAGATGGAACAAATCAAGCAGAAGATTCCCAATCAGATTTGTCCCAGAAATCTCACCAGACATGATTCCAGAGTTATTTGGTCTTCAACCCCAAAAAGGATATCAATGGAAGATACTGTCTCCAATAACTAGAATAGGATACTCTCTATTTCACTTAAAACTACACTATTTTTGCATTGAATATCTGAATTGCTGCGACTATTTGAGATCTTGTTTTGTTTCCATAGATATATATGAGCTGATTGGCAGAGCTTCAACCATATGCAGGCTACGCCGTTAAGGAAATAAGAAGCAAAGAGAAAAAGGGGAAATGTTATGACGATGGCAATCCTGGATTGTTTTCAGAAGCCATACCCTATTGGTTTTGGACCCCGACATGTACTGCGAGCTGCAGCATTCCATAGGCCGAAAGAAATCCCCGGTCTAAATGTTTGGGTGAATACATATGGTAATCTTTTGACACAATGAACTCTTGAACGCATCAAGAGAAAAGTGAGTGTTTACTAGGATATGAAACATTCTCCCTTGCAAATAGAAATTACACCAATCAGTTTCCGACAGGTCGCTGCATCGATACATTTGACATGCAGTGGAATTTATATACAGGAAGAAAATTTCGGGTCTTGGTGTTTGAACCGTACCGAGTAATGCACACAAGATGTGCATTTGTATAATGATTAGTTCATTTGCCTGTAACTTTATCAAAATATGAAAACCGTATTGGCTCTAAACAGCTAAATTATATAGATATAATCTTTACAAAAATGTATCCCGGATAATGCGTGCTAGCACCCGGGAAGATAGTCGGTTGAGCACCTCAGGTAGCACTGTGGCAGATATGCCCGGCAATGCTGGAAGAAGCTCTTGGATGACCTGTGAAACAACCACGCCCTGTTGACACCCACAAAGAAGCAACAGTTTGAGAAAAAACAGTCAAGGAAGAACATATATACCCGCTTCACAGACACGAGAAACTTTTTCAGAAAAGGAACGTCATGACAACTTCACATTTTTAGTCTAAAATGAATGGTTAAGATATCCTTTCAATACCTGATTTGATGATCTTGATATTGAACTTCCTGCAGTCAAGAACTCGACGATCTTTTGGACATTATTCAATATAACTTTGTCTTCTTCACTTATGGAGGGTAGAAGTGCTGCTGGCTTAAAGGGTCCAAAAGTAGGAACCATACTAAAAACTGGGGCAGCATTTCGGACTCCTAGAAATGACATTATCTGTACCAACTGATCCCTTGTAACCACGTCAATGCCCTTTACAATCTGCTTTTCATGCCAATGGCAAACAATAGTTACATATCTAAATACACTCCATCTAACCAAACTTTGGAGCACACCAAGGTGAAAAGTAAAGTAATTCTTATCTTAAGCACAGCTCCTTGTGAGAACATACATCACAGGGCACAAGGCAAGAAAAGCTTTTTAACATGGGGAACGAATAATGAAATTGCTTATCCAACAATTGGACAAAAAAGGGAAAAAAAAACTATAAATAGATGAGAAATTAAAGTACAAGTAAATGAGAAAACTGAAGCAAATGCTGAGCCCCATCACATGATATAATGAGTACTAGAATTCCATACAATTTGAGGCGGATAACTAAAGGCAAGTAATTATATAGTCACAAGCAAAAGAAAGCAAAATAACTTGGAAGAAAATAACTACTTGCTCCCTTCTTTTCTTCGGAGTCTTAAAAGCCTACTTGTTATTATTCAAACAAAGTGGAACCAACAGGAAAATAAAGAAGAGATTAAGAAAACATATGTAGAAGTGTAATGGGACAAAAAAACTGAGGCCAATATTGTCCTTTCTCTGTTGAATCTTATGGTAGGATCATCATCTATAACACCCGGGCCCACTTTTGTTAGGGCTAGAATGAGAATAATTTTTATTGGGCTCAATGGACTGGATCGTGGGCCAAGTCATATAATAAAAATTCATGGGCCAGTGAGCCCAATAAAAATTATTCTCATTGTAGCCCTCCTAACAAAATTGGCCCACCTGTTGCATCATCATGTCAGGCAAATCCAATAAATAGTTAATATATTCAAGATAATTAATAATAAATCAATTATAACTAAGAATAATGATATCATCATCACCATCACTAATATTAACTGCCTTGGCACATCAATATTAACAACACTAATCTTTTTAACTTAAAAGTTACTTCTAACACTACCTTGTCCAGATAATGATGATAATGATGCTCTTAGCTATGATTGATGTGCAGTATTAACTGCCTTTGCGCATCAATATTAAGAAAACGACCCTTTTTAATTTAAAAATTACTCCAAGTAGTACCTCATCCAGAAGAAATTCTCGGAAAAAGTTCCCTTTATCAGACAGCAGAAATGCTAAGGCTGCCCTTGTTTGAATTGGCTGCTTTTGTTGAGATACATTAGTCGAAATTCTAGGAATTGTATACCCTGTTTGACTTTGCAGGAGGCCAAGTTCAGCCATGCCCCATTGAGGGTCTCCCCTCCTCCACTTTTTGCTGCAGTTATGAAATTCTCAAATGCTTGCATGACGTCAATGAATCTTTCAGCATCAAAAACTCCAGATTTCCCATATATTGTGTAACGTAAAGCATTCTTTAACCGGGGGGATTCATCAGTCAAGAGCCTCTACAATAAAATTATAAAAGCATAATTAATTCCCATTTAGATAACCAAGATAAAAGAGAGAAAGCACCACCACAAGTTAGAACCATCAGTATGGCCACATAATTCTGCATAAGCTCAACTAGTTTATTCCTAAAAAAAGCTCCAGTTTATAACTTCTACTTTCATGAGGTCCTAAATCATTTAGAGAATTTTATCATTACTTTTAATTGGCTATACAAACTTCAACCAGCTGTTTTTGAAAATTGAAACAGCTTGTGGAACTTACTTTCATTAGAGATGTGCATGACTGGGAGATCGAGTACATAAGATATGCTGGATTCCTTCCAAGACGTACATGTTTAAGGTCAAGTCCTTTTACCACACACTCCTCCCTTAGATGGGCTTCCATTTCCTTTGAAGAATATTTGGAGAAATAGGGGGCCATCAAGGGTAGCATTCTTTGTTTGTTAGGCATTGTTGTGGCAATGGTGGATATAACTTGTGAAAGGGAAATGTTGTGGCAATGGACTGGTGCTGTATGTGTAAGCAGGGTGGATGAAGCATTGATCATTTTCCGCTTCACTGCAAGGTGTCTCAAGAGACTTATAGGCATCAGTGTATTTTCCGTTTAGGATTGCATGGATCATGCCCCAGCAGCTGGTGGATTTGGCAAAATTCCCTCCAGAGCCACAACTTACATGTTTGGATAGTCTTGTTATGTCTGGTGTGGTGTATTTGGCAGGGATGTAATGCTCGGACATTCAAAAATAGTGGAGAACTGTGTTAGATTTAAGAGTCATTAGTTCTTTTTTCTTTTTCTTTTTTTAAAGAGACGGAAGTCACCTGTCCATGAGTGACCCCCTCCTAATTTAATTAAAAAAAAAAAAAAACCTTCACTTATGGCGGAGGAATACCGTGGTGACAAGAGTCATTAGTTCATAACTCTTTATCTTCAGAAAGCAGTGCATGCTTCTGCACCTTTAGCTTTCTAGAGTATTTTAGAATTATGTTCTTTTCTTCATCCCACCAATTGGATGTCTCCTATTATATACTTCTTGTGTACTAGAATTGCACCACTATGTGCTTGAATAAATTACTTTGCTTATCAAAAAAGACGGGCTGAGTTAATTCTTTTGCCTATAAAGGGGAAAAAAAGTCTTTTGAATGAACCCCAACCTGGTGTTTTCTCTAAAATGGCTCTGATGTGGTTTTGCTAGAATAGGCAATAACGAGATCATTGCTTTAGTAAATGATGTGAATAATGGCAGTGACATCGATCCATAAGAAGCTCAGCAAACTCTTGAAATGGCATAAGTGAACATTTGAGTAAGACTGAAGGCAACGACAAAAATTGAGGCAACTCTAGCTCATCTGTGGGGTGTATGAAACCTCAAAACGATTATTTAAATAGATATCACAACAACCTTGCCATAGGTTATTGTTTGAAATCCGCAAGGTCATCCAATAAGGTGGCTTAAATTTAGCAATCAAAGATCAACTGCAATTCTTTACATTCAATAACACTTAATGGCAGATATCAAATTTGAAACCTCATAGGTTGACTGTGTCCATTTACAGTTACTAGCATAAAGTGCACAAACTAGCGATTTCATCCATTTTGGAAGATTCATATAAGCTATGCTTAAAGAGGTAAGGTCCATTGCAATTTAGCCATCAATATATTATAAGCACCAACATATTTCTTAATATTAGAAGTTAATAGATTTCAAACAAGTATCATAAAAAATTCAGAGTATTATACCTGTGCAATATATGGATAGGCCTCATCCACAATGGCAAAATCAGGGTTTCCCACCAAAGCTATGCCTTCTAGTACCCCAATTGCCCTGATTATAAGAGCAAAATAAGGGGGTATTCTAAACGGATAATCAAATGTTATTTGTGCTAAATCTGATGCCAGCTCCTGGAAATTGATATTCTTGGCCCCTCCCCCTTCAAGTGCCTGATCAAAAACCTTGGCCAAAACAGGTAAGATAGGTTCCAAATTAACTCCCTCTGGAATGAAATCAAGTTTAACAAAGTCTTTGACTATAGCTCCATAATCCCGATGAATGAGGTGAGCAATTGCTTCAATCATTCCATATTTTTGATCATCGGTTAGTTTTGTAACTAGGCCTGTTACAGCAAATTATACTTTAGGATGCAAAAGAAAAAAATGGTCTTCACAGCTAAAAGAAGTATTACACAGTCCAATTTAGAGGTCAGAAAAAGTTCTACTAAATCATTCTCATCAAAGAACACAACGTACATCTACACATTAAATGCAATATCCATTGATATGGAGTTTGAGAAAATGCATGGTTTATTGAATTCCCATAGAGGAAAGCAACTCACATACAATACAAATTGCTAAAGGTTTAAGAATTGTAATATTACACAGTCATAATAATGATAACAATGATCACGGTTAAAGTGGGGCAAAAATAACTGCAAATTATAGAACATTATCATTACAGTAAGAGGTTCCTTTCAATCTGATCTAGTGATAAATTTTCTTTTATATAAATAAACAATATTAATTGAAGTTTTAAGCTCGATATACACAGGGAATGTATTATATCTAATGGTAAAGTATTACAATCCAAAATCATTAGATAGGCACTGCCTAAAAGCAGTAACCCAATCATACAATAAATATACAATGATCTAAGAAATAATGATTCCTTTAAAACTTACAATGATCTAAAAAACAATGCCTAAAAGCACTCTCTCCCTCTCTCTCTCTCTTCCCCTCCCTCCCTCCCTATATATAAAGCAGTAACCCAATCATACAATAGTCATATCTCCCTCCCTCCCAGAAGAGTTTCATCTTTTTAACATGCCAGTAGAAAGTAAATTAAAGATCTATAATTCAAGTATCAAAGTGTAGAAAACCAAGACAAGAAAGAAAAAACCATTAAAACAATTAATCACTGTTAACATGTTAATTAGACAAATGATGCAGAACTAAAATTTACAACTGAGTTCTTCAAACAAGACAGCGTGATGCTGCTAACCATGTGAAAAGATGATCTGTCACCACACACTCTAATTGAAGTAGATTGTTACCAAAATCAAGTATAGCTAGCTTTCCATCTGGAGTACGGATTAAATTCCCAGGATGAGGATCAGCATGGAAAAACCCAGTATCAAGCAACTGCAATGAATGAAAAGCAAAGGTTAAGAATTTAATAAAGATGATTCTCAGTGTAGGCAAGGGACTATGAACTCTCACCAACCATAAGTTGATATTACACGTACAAAAACAAATGGCAAGCAAGGGTCTGAAACCATGTTAACAAGTACACTTTGATCTTCATTCACAATACATAAAGTACCATAAAGATAGATTTGTAGAGAAGGTAGCATCTGTACAATTTAATATTAGAAGCATACTGCGGAGACAAAAGGCACAACCAATAAGGTTTGAGTTTGTGAACAAATCAGAGCTTAAAACAAAGAGACAATTCATCATCTAATTGGCCATATGTTCTCTTTCCACTCCCTTGGCAAAAGGTACATAGCATAGCATATAATGTATGCATGTTCACATGAAAAATGCAGATCAGGTTTAACTTCATTGAAGTCACCCAATAACACTATTTTTTCTAGTATTAGACTCCACAATGTTGACAAAAACAATAAGTTGTTTTTAATCACTCTTAAAAATTAAGTTCTTAATAACTCATAATAATAAGCTTATTATTAAAAAATATTAAACTGTGTATTTTACCAATAAAAATTATTAATAAAAAGACAGCACAAGTAAAAAGGTGGCCTACAAGAATTGCTTCTAATTTCTTTTTAAAAAAGGCGGCCTACATTAAGCATCTATTGGTGCCAATACGCATCAAACAATCACATATTAAACCAATGAAGATAGTTAACCGCTTTGCTTCAGTGTTTGTAATCCAATGTATTATGCTAATACGTTGCCAAATTTAAATAGAAAGCAAAAGATTAGAGAGAGGGACAGGGAGAAACCAAAAAGAATATGCTTGCACGAATGCAGTGATAGAAAAGCTTGCCTGCTTCAGGTAGCATATGACTCCAACATTAACAAGTTCTCCTACGTCACTTTCTGTACTTTGTGACAGCTTCTCTCCATCTATCCATGCTGTAGTAAGAACCTTTCTTGATGTATATTTATCATAGGTTTTTGGTACAACAACCTAAAACACATCTAAGCTTTTCAGGGAGCATCAAAAAAAATTTCCCACAGATTAAGATAACAAAACTCCAACAAGTGAGAACTTGTTTAAAGACGCTTTTATTGACAGAACTTCTGCCAAACGTAAAATAATCAACAGTTAAATAAATCAACAGTTAAATAAATCATTCACTATTCTCATTTTAAAACAGCATAGTTAGCTGGGAAATATCAATGATTAGTTCCATATAGAGCTCAAACTAATTTAGAACATCTTGGAAATGCAGCATTTAAACTTAATTTTTTTTTTTTTTTTTGTTTATTTCATACTGCAAATTCCACATTCTAGTACGTGATATCTGGATCACCAAATATGAGTTTGTAACCAAACTCAGTAGCTAAAATCCAATGAACTTCTCGAAACATAACAAAAGTATACTGTTAAGAGTCATTAGACTCACCTGAGGAAGGTCTTTCTTCATCATTTCAGCAAAGATTGTTCCGTTTTTCCCTTCATTAACATAATCAAGCTCCTCAAAAAATCGAGCAGCCCATTCATCAACCAATCCGACTACATCCGTGGAGATCTGAAAAATTTAAGCAGAGAAGTGAGGGATGTGAAGAAGTCATTATCTCTACCTGTAGTTAACCCTTCACCAGAAATGTAGTAGTTTTAACACAGAGCCAAGTGACTTCAAGTCAGATGTGTGTAACACTACCTGAGGAAACCTTCTTAGTACCAAACCTAAATTGCGTATGATGAACAAATCAACTGTAACCGTCTCAAGAACAAAAGGCCTCTGCACTTTAACAGCAACCAAATCCCCATTTTCTTTCAAACGGCCCTTGTACACCTGTCCAAGAGATGCTGCCATGGCAATAGAAGAAATAAACGATTTGGAATAATGAATTTCAAAATACTAGCAAAGGGAGGCTGGAATTTTCTGTTAATACAATTTTATATACAAATGATTATCTAGAAAGCTACCAGCAGCAATCGGGGAAGATGATAGTTCAGAATAGATGTTATTCCATGGCTGACCAAGTTCCTCCTCAATAAGAGCCATAGCTACATCATCTGGAAATGAAGGAACCTTCATATATCATCAAACAGAAAGATCAGCCATGAAGAGGGATACCTAAATTTACATAAAATGGGAAAACATTAGACAAAAATTAAACCAAGCGGTATCTCTCCTCCAATGCAAGAATTTGATGAAAAAAACTATAACTACCCAGGGTGTGGTACCCACATCTCTCATTATGACCCCAAAAAGACTAGTCAATTTGAAAATTTCCTAGAATTACTTACGAAGCACAATCTCACCTGATAAATAGCCAATGTGGAACTTAACACTCAAGTCTACCTTTTAACCTATCCAATATATGGGGGTTATTCATATTCTCGATTTGAGACTTAAGTATTACAAACTCTCTTAAATTCATGCTATACTCGTTAGAACCATGTCATGTAGTGCTCCAGTATCGCATGGCTGACCCTCCTATGTGGCTTTGATACCCTAGGTAACGACCCAGAAGAAATAGGCATGTCTGCATCATAGCTCCAAAAAGACTGATCAAGCTGGAACTTCCTTAAAATCATAAAACCCAGTTTTACCTTCTTCCCCCTAAGTAGGTGTAATCTCTTGTATACCACCTGTGTACTCGGGCTTTGCCTATTTGTATTAATATAATATAATCGTTTAACTATATAAAAAAACTCAGTTTTACCTAGTAAGTAGTCAATGTGGGATTTAGCACCTGACTACCTTTATAACTACCCAATCTTTGTAGGCATTCATATTTCCAATGTGGGACTGTGGTGTTACAGAAACATTTGATCTTCATGTTCAAGTAGGAATATGTTTGTCTTTTAATAGGTAAAACAAAATTTCATTAAATCAAGTAAATAGGCAAAGCCCAAGTACACACGAAGTATACAAAGAGAATGCCTAGTTACTAGGAGCTAGAAATGGATACGAGAAAATCATGAAAACTAGCCCCATTGAGGACAAGAACAGAAGCCCACAAGACTAAAGCGTGTAAGAAGAAACATCTAAGATCATCCAAAGAGTGTTGCCAATCTTCAAAGCTCTAACCAGTCCTTTCCAGCCATATTCATCACATGAGACATAACAGAACCATATTCCACACTGCAGGTTACACTGAAGGCCTCTCCAACTAGCAAGGAGATCCACCATCCTCTTGGGCATTACCCACACAAGTCTGGTTCTGCTAAAAGCATCCCATAAGATCCTGGCCACCTCACAGTGAAGTAATAAATGATCCACAGTCAAGTTGGAATATGTTAACTACAACAAACAACTGTGATGGGATAAGCCATACCAATGTCTGCCAAAACACAGCATGAAATGAAAGTACCTACCATGAGCTCATCTCAGACTGATTGACTAAGAATACCACGACACAAAGCTTGTGAGATGCCCTGAATACTCCCCTCAATAAATCTAGCAATAAGAACCTAACATCACAAACCAAATAGTACCAGAAATTACCTTAATACACAAGCCTATATTATTCTTTCATATAGCTTTATGCCATGAACACTTCCCTAAACTTATCTGCCAATAAGAACCCTAACATCACAAGCCCAATCGTACCAGAAATTACCTTAATCCACAAGCCTAGGTTAGCTTCTTTCATGAAGCTTTTACACCCTGATTTAATGGACATATAAAACATCCCCACCAACTTTTTTGATGTTTAAAACATTCTCACTAACTCATCAAAGGTAATAACTAAAATTACCTAAAACATTCACAAATTCTAGCTCAAAATTCACATTTGCACAACATGGTATAACTTAATTTTCTTGTTTTATACCCATCTCTATTTTGCTGAGTGTTATGGATATCATATAGGTTATTTTTCCTTCTTTTTTCTTTTTCAGAAGAACATAGAGCTTTAACTTTGATTAGATGTAATCGTGAGAATAAAGAACACGAAAGGAAACAAAAAAAGGGGCACATATACTTTACCTTATCGCAAAGCTTTTGCAGCTCAATCATTGCAACAGGTGACAGTATATCCGGGCGAATACTCAAAGCTTGACCAAGTTTTATATATGCCGGACCCAAAGAGGTAACAATTTCCCTTATCTCAATTGCTCTAGCAACTTCATTCTGATATGGAAAAGTAATAGATGAGTAAAGCATACAGAAATTGACAAGTTAATTTCAAAGATTGGACATGAATGGCATTCCAAATCAATATATACAATGGAAGAAACCCGCATTCCCCATTTGTGGAGACATTGTAGGAAAATGTGCTTCTAGATGAAAGATATTTTCATTCACACAATCAATGCAGTTTAAAACTGAATGATCTTGATTTTTGCTTCCATCACAAGAGTACAACTGATCCTTTGTTTCTCTTTTATTTTCTTTTTTCTTTTTCCTTTTGGGATGACAAGGGTGGAGGGGGTTAAAGGGTTTCCTAAATTCTAATCGGAGAAATAAAGAAGCAGAATAGCAAGCTGAAGACAATGAAAATAAGAACTGGAAAATTTTCCCTGACCATCCCACAATATTAGTAGTCTGTTTAGACTGTATACCACACACACAGCTGTATACCGCATTAAATTTGCACAAGACCCATCATAATAATGTATAATCATTTCCAACGCATGTATTAGGCAGACTGGCTTGCCTCCAAGAATACATGAACATTTTTAAACAATAGTAAGGCTACATGAGAACAAAAACAAAGTGATAGAAAACAAAGCAGTTGAAACATTATCGCAGCAGGACCAGGAAACACAATTTGGTTTGCAGAAATACAAGAAGTGACACCCAAAATGGAAGTTAAATGTAACGACCCAGTCCAATAATTCTAAAATCGGAATATTGATAATTTTTATTGGGCCTAAATTATATTTAATGGGCCAAATTTGATAAGCCCACAAGCAATAAATTATTGAGGTTGATTAGGAGTTTTAATTAGACTCAATAACTAGGTTAAATCCCATTTATTATTTATTGAACGAGTAAGACTCCTTTTAGAATCTAAATATCGGCCATTAGAAGTTTATTTCAATTTAAAATCATTATTGATTGAAGTCCTTTATGCAGTCTCAATCACTACCAATCCTACATTGAATGAACTACTAGATCATGTTTTCAAATTCAAACTTTCTTCTTGAATGATCGCAACCGAGTCCAACTCGAACTCGTTGGCACCGTCTCCCAAACCAAATCAAACACGCCGAACACTTCTCCATCCTTTAATTCCTATCCTCCAGCAATCCTAAGTACACAAAATTCCGAATCATAGCTAGTGAGTGATTTCGAGTGGAACACGTTCAACACTCTCCTCCGTCTTTATATATCCTCAATCCTATGCAAATTCTCAAAAATAAAATCTTTATTCTCAGCCATAACGTAAACAACTACCGACTCGCCCCAGAGTCAATCACCCAAAGCACCCCGTTCAAAGGAGATCTATTCGTCTGTTGTGTCTTCACCTCAGCCCAGCTCCGTCGCACGGCATCCCTCTCACGGTGAGCCTTCATCTCTCTGTCATGTGGCACTTGCTTTTAATTTGCTTTCATCTCTCTGGGTTCTTAGTCTAATATATAAAGTTTGAAAGTAGGGCAAGTCTTTTCGAGTAACATTACATTTTTGTCCCTCAAATTAGGACTTTCGCCATTCAGTCCTTTGTGAAATTGCTTTCTCCATGTGGTACAACTTGCTTTTTTGAAAGAAAGTACCTGCAGCTTTTTAACCCATCCAACTTCCTTTATATATTACAGTTTTGCCATGCATAGATTTTACACAAAATGCCAAGAGCACTCCCAATAGATTTCTTCATCCTATCCTTTAAAATACATCACCAAAACCTACTTTTTCTATTTTACATACTGACTTTTACAATATATTATACATCAGTTTATCTATTTTTTCTTTATATCATTTAAATATTATACTTGTTATTCTTTTTTATTCATTTCAAATATTTTCTCTAACTACTAATGATATCCTCATATTTTTTGATATTTGCAATATCTCTCCATATACAATGTCATATAATTATATCCTATTTTAAATTAATCCAAATTTATAAGCTAAATCAAAATATAAATTAATTCAAAAAATAAAAAAAGAGATTATATAATGAAAGTATTCTCAAATATTCATTCTCAATCATTATATAATGTGAATAAAGAGAGTTGAAGAAATGGGAAACTAAGCAAGAGGAGGTCAGAGAAATTAATTAAAATTGTTTACAATGATGAACAGTGTTCTCTATATCTAGAGGTTTACTATAGCAGAATGTAAAAGTGTCTTTAAAATAGAAGATCCAATGGAGGGCACTTTTGAGAGCATTTCTTTATATTTTAAAGAAAAATGTACTATAAAGGATCCATTGGGAGTGCTCTAAGTCCTTGTCATGATCAAGTTCCGCAGAATACTTAAAATCTGTTGAGGTTTTTACATTTCTGCCCTTATTTGATAACCATTGGCAGATTAGAGTTGGTTTGGATTTTGCTTTTAGTTTCACGTGGGCTTTGCTTTTACGATGGGCTTGCATATAGGTTTTGGGGTTTAATGGGTTATATGGATTTATGATGCTTTAGGCCCACGAAAGATTTAACTACTTTTTTTTTTTTTGATAAGTACGAAAGATTTAACTACTTTAGATTTTAAAATGAGAAAATTTAGATTATTAAGAAAAACGGGTCATCTAAATTTCTAAATATGTATTTAATTAAAAATTTACATAAGTCGCATATTTTATAGTTATCCGGCTTCACACCAAAAATATTGGATTGGCACTACGAGGTAAGTAGCTTGATCATAAATTAGGATTAGCATACGTTAACTAGTTATATATATTATTATTAAAGCTAGTTCTTTGGAAGCCAGTGTTTACATACCACGCATGTCATGATATTTGCAAGCACGTCATTAATCATGTTTCATTCCGCATATTATAGTTATGTATGTATTATGCATATCACGTTGCATAAAACACGTAACCTTTCATAAGATCGAGTGTAAGATAAGCTCAGAACAATTAACCAGATGGTCATTCGGATGCATGGTACCAAGGCAGTTTTAGGGTGAATGTACAAGTCACGGACTCAAGCGTGGTCCACCATAGTATGCCAGAATACTATCAGCGGCTCCCCTTGCGGCCTTGCGGCCACGGGATGTGGGGCCAATGCACAACCTCGCACACAGGGTTAAATGTATTGGCCAACCAGATCATTCAAATAAATCAGATCAATTAGTTAATTCCAATAAATCAGTCATATATAGCATAAACATCAGTATGATCAGTCATGATTTTAAGCTCAGCATGAAATATTTTATAAAAACTTTATGTTAAATATGTTTACGTTATAATGGGTTTCTTACTGAGTCATCAACTGATTTTAGTTTGTTTTTATGTTTTTAAACCACCGCAGATCAAAATATTTATAAAGGTGGAGCTGCAGGACGGGACTTGGTCCAGGGAGGCGTGAAGTGGCTTAGATCATGTACAGAGATTTTAAGTTATAATTTTTATGGCACAGACTTTGAGAAATTTTAATAATTACTTCCGCGCACTCTCTTTTATGATTTCAGTATTTTTAATAAAGGATGATTGTATTATAAGGAATCTTTATACCTAACGCTTCCTTTAGAATAAATAAAAAACAAATATATTTTTAAGTCAGGTTCAATAGTAGAACTCCGGCTCCCGAGAATTTCTAAAAGTGACTTTATTTTTAACTGTGGGGAGCGGGGTGTTACATTAAATCAAGGGAAAAAGCCATCATATGATGACTCAAAGAGCACATGAACTAAAAAATAACCAATTATGAAAAACTACTTTCTATAAACTGTTTAAAGGTGAATTGATCATGTAGAATTACTATTAGCTTGAAAAAAAAAAAAGGGTATCATTGTCATACCTCTTTGACCTTCTTGTTTATCACATCCAAAGCAAGGCGTGAAAGAAAACCCCCGGTAACAGACAGTAATTGAACAATACGTGTTGCAACAGCACGTGGCCGTTTTCCCCAATATGCTGAAATGCTGGCAGGATCATAGACTAAAGGCAAAAACTCACTGCTTTCATCTACCTATGGAAGCACAAAAAAACACTTAGCATCAGTAACATTATAATAGGGACACATTAGGACCAACTAAAGATTCAGCATCAAAGTTTCACAATGAGAAAGCATAAAGGATCATGAGAAGCTCTACATCCAACCATATTAAACAGTCTTTGTTTAGCATCTAATGAACGGATGTAGCCTTCATCAGTTAGCTTGTTTATATGTAGACCAGGTCATTTTTGCAACATCAACCACTCTTAAAGCAAAAGCTGACTACTCCTTTGCAAGACTTACAATTTTTTATACAATTACTCCAAAAGTAACTGTAATTCCTATTACCAGAATGTCACATTCATGTACTGCAAGAGTATGTTTTTATTTTTCTTTTCGTTTGCTTTTTAGTGCTTCGAGTTAGAACCTAAGCCTTACCACTCTCGTCCCATTCCTTCACACCTAATCCAAGATTAAGGGAGCAAAATTTAACATTATGGTATCGGGACAATTAGCTATCACAAAAGTAATATCTCATATCATGACACCCACTATTGCCTAAGTAACTTTCTTCTCAATGGCCAAACTGTGCAGGCACATATCCAGTCACCAATCAACCCACAAATTTTTTTCTTGTTCAAGTATTACCGTAAGTTCTTCACACAACTGAATTGAAATAAATTAACCACAACCACCCCCCCCCCCCCAAACAAAAAAAAAAAAAAAAAAAACTGATCAATTTCAAATGGCTTTTGTTACTTTTAACTCCACCCTAACTGCAAATAAAATATGATATTTTAGAGCATTTTCAACAAATTTCATTGCAGTTCAATAATATGTACCTTTCAGCTCTCAGTCCCTCTCACTCTCTCATGGGCACATAATTTGTACCATTGAGGAACTTTAGTTTTTAGGTAATTCTTGACTTCCTACAATGTCATAAAATAAAAACCAAAAATACCCTGTGACCTGTCAAATATTTATAAACTTGGTTGAGAATTACAGAAACCAGTACACCTTTGATCGTAGCTCAAACACTTAGGAGCGATCCATTCCGCAAGACATTATAGAAAAGGAAGTCGAACGTCATTCAACCTATATGATGCGCGTATACATACCTCAACGAGGCGTAGCTGAACATTATCAGCAGCAAACTGCGAATCCTTTAGATTCTGTCCCCGAAGACCTTTCATCAGTATTGCCAACTGTTCATTTTCTTCCATCTGTGCCCTCACTCTTTTAATTTCCTGTGAAACATCTCCAATTCTCTGCCATTGCAATGCCAATAAACCAGTCAATAAGAAAATAAAGATTAATGACTTGGTTAAAATCAGCTTTAAGAACGTGAATTTCAATCCTATTCTCTTCCTTTCTATTTCCTCCACTTTCAATGGGAACCAAACAGAATTAGTCATTTTCACCACAGTGTGTTCAACAGTAAAAACAAAGAACGAATTTAAAAAAAAAAAAAAGGATAAAACAATCCAGAATGTCAGACAACTTTTTTACTCGTGCAAATCAGGCAAATTTCATAAAAGAAACCACGGCACCAAGAGTTAAACTTTCCTCCTCTTTCTCAGCAACAAACGGAGCATTGCAGTAAAATAAAATTTTAAAAAAAATGCATTTAAAATTCAGCAAGAAAAATATGGATCGGCAAGTTCATCATTTACCGACGAAGATCCGTTGACTGATTTCTGTGGCGGCGAGGATCCATTGACGGACGAACCGGTGGGGATGGTTTGGGTCCAGTGGCGACCGCGAAAACTCGGTGGTTCCGTCTACGAAGCCGACTTCGGGTACCGTTAGGCAGTGGATGGTGGACCGGAAAGGTGCAGCGAAGCGACTCGGTTCCACAAAAGCCGAGCTGTGGTGCAGCAACCATAGTTGAGTCGTAGTGGTCTGAGTCTGAACAAATCGATGGAAATTTGTATTGTATTTATGTAGTGGTGGAAGGCCTGGCGGTTGGAGCAACACGTGGCACGATGAGGAGCTAAGAAAGAGTGGCTCACTTTCTTCAATTCTTCCTTCTGTTTTGAGCCTTGACAGTTTGTACGAGGCTACGTGACCTTTCCTTCACCACTTCTAGTTCTATCAGCCGGCCAATAATAAGATGCGAAGTTTTATTATAAGTCGTTGTGAATTACACACAAAAATTTTATTTTTAAGTTGATGTGAAGATTATATTTAAATTGTATTTATGTAGCATAATTTAATTTTAAAAATAAAATTTAAATATTATAAATTAAATCTTACCATTTAAATAATATTAATGATATATTCTATTCACCGACTTAATAATAAAATAACTCGAAGTACATATATTATGTATTGTTGATGTAATAAGATTTAATTTATTAAAAATAACTTATAAATTTGAATCTTGTAAGTTAAATTGTATCACGTCAATAATGTGGATGATGTATTCTCTACACCGATCAATAAATAAAATGAATTTAATAACAATAATTAAAAATGTGTAAAAAAAATTAACATATTTTATATTAGTTCATGTTATTTTTTTAATCAAAGAGTGCAATCAACATAAGATACGTTAATTACTCATGATTTATAATATATATATATATATATACACACGTGTGTGTGTGTGAATGGATTGATAGAATTTTATATATAAAGGGATTTTATTTCTCAGTTCTCATTATAGTATTCAACGGATCCTAACTTACGAGATTCCACGCCTTAAAAAATTAAAGACATTTAATATTGTTATTTCTTCCTTTTTTCATATTTTATTTGATTAATCATATCTTCTATATGAGAAATAAAATTTACACTGTGCGACATTTGTGTACTTTTTTTAAAAAAATAAATAAATTTAAGACCCACATGAAAAAAATTAATTTTTTAATAATAAATCTCACTCTTTTTTAAATGATTTACGTGAAGCTAGCAGAATCTATAATTGTATTTAACATTATTCATCGTAAAAATATTAAACTGATACATCTAATTCTTATGTCCCATTTTGTGGCTCATTTTTGTCAAGCTATTTGTTGTTAAAAAGTGATATTAACCATTTAATTTGTGATCAAGTAAGAACTAATTCAAAGATAAATAATTATATATATTTTTTGGTATAGAGAAATAATTATATTTATAGTAATGAATAAGTTTATTTAATATTTATGACTATATATATTGGAAGGATAAATTTTGATAGAATTCCTGACTTTCATGCAGGGAATAAGTGAGAAGACGGAAGTGGGGCCGTGGTGATAATGTAATTAAAAGGTGGTAGGGATTTGGAGTTTTGTGGTGTCGTCCTCATGAGCCGTGTCTTGTCTGTCTCTACAGAAGATGTAGACATCGCTACTTTAGTTTGTGGGTGGTGGTGTCTGCACTCTACACCGTTGCTTCCTCCACAATTGGCCTCCATTTGTTTGTGTGGAACTCGTTCATGTGATAAAAATAAAAAAATAAAAAATACAGAAAATACCCTGATGATGTGTTTTGCATCCGCGTGCTCCCGATAGTCACATGAGAAAATGAAGCTTGATGACTTGTAGGGCCGGCTCAATAGCAAGGCTATTTAGGCCATTGTCTAAAGCCTCCACCCCAAGGCCTCTAAAAATAAAAATAAGATGTTTTTTTTTTAAATAAAAAATTAAAAATCATTTCATTAAATAAAATTTTAAATAATTTTTATAATTTTTAATATGTGCAAGGCCCCATAATACTAAATTTAATATTTAATATAATGAATTATTTATATATTAAATAATTTTTTAAGATCTTGCTAAATTGAGACACAAAAAGATCTTATTTTAAGTTGTTGTAAATATAAATTCACAAAAACTGTATTTAAAGATTTTAAATAGAATCTCATTTTATTGAAAATTTTGAAAATATTTTATATAATAATTTATATTTTATTGTATTATAATTACGAATGACTCACTTAAATTTTGCCTTAGACTTCAATTTGTATTGAGCCACCCCTGATGACTTGGAGCGCCAAAAAACAACTCTGATGTCTAAGTTACTTTTTTTTAACTCCACAGAGAGAATAAGAGAAATGAGAATAATACTCTCGAATTGTACATGTGCCAAGGCTTTTATACTTCCCTCGTCCGGTGGGGTTATTGTTCTTCTTATACATGAGGTGTCTACCCCTACCTTAAGTGGTATGTCGTCGCATTTAATGCGGCAACATCTGTTAGGGACAAGATCTCCCACCAGGATCTCTTGCCAAAGCTCTATGTCAGCGCATTTAATACAATGTGATTCCCGACAAGTCATCTGGTTAGTGGCGTGCCCATGTGAACATTGTTCCCTCTCCCTACCTTGGCCTGAGCCCCCTGCTTACTTATCAATTAGTGAGCTTGCAGCATTTGGGCTATAGGGCACCTTAGTAGAGAAGGGCCAGGCTTAATCAGAAGAGGGACAAATAATCCAATGTAGATCCAACTTTCTATTCACTTGTGAGATTCGGGTGGTCCGAGGAGACCACCATGACTCCTCCCTTCTCAAGAATCCATACATACCTTATCAATATATGGAGAGCTATCTCTTGAGCACTAGTTTAGGTTTGGCCTCAATGGAAAAATAACTAGGAGATTGTTCCTTTCATTCTAGGGTGACAGAGGGTTCGTACCATTCGAGCCTTTTTTTCATGCTTTTCCTGGAGATCTGGAGAAAGCTGCAATCTCCAATTGCCCCGCATATTCATGACATGTGGGTATGAAAGGAATTTTGTCACCAAGGTTGATAGCACCTAAAATCGCTTCCCGTCCTTCTTCTCAAGGCTCACATTCATCACGCCCGGAGGGATCTTCCGAGAACCCCAAAGCTCTTGGGGCTCAAGACAACTCTCAATACTTTGAGGAGTACCATTGGTCTGTAGTTACCTCTTCATCGAACCTGAATACAGTGAAAAGCTCCTACGGAGTATCCGATTCCATTGTCTTGGAGGTTCCCAAGGCCCACAGCAGCGTCGTCGACTTGGAGGTTGCATTGTTTCCCTCCATGATCGCGAAGGGCCTACGGCTTCCTTTTTGTCATCCCATTCAAAATGTTTTGGACTATCTCGTGTTGGCCCCGTCGCAACTTCATCCCAACACGTGGAAAATTTTGATGTCATGCTGCATCGTTTAGCGCTAGGTCTTGGAAGTTGAGGGAATACTACCCAACTTGATAGCTAGGGAGTTCTTTTTTACGCATGAGTTGTGGCGCCACAACGGCAACCTATACAACTTCCACTCCCATAGCAAGTACAGGGTTGCCCGCCTAGAACCTGTTTTGGCTGTGTCATGGAATGGTTCAAGAGATTTTTCTTTGTGTCAAAATGTGGTTGGGAATTTCCTGTTGGTGAGGCCAACCGCCAAGAATTCCATGTTCGAATTGTGTGGGAAGTTGTTCCAGATGACGAGGAGTTTTCCAAAATGTGTCCAGCTAGAAAAAAGCTCGTTTGAGTCTATTCTTAGGTTGAATACCACTAAGAGAAGGTTTGGACCGGTGCTCTGCTGACTGGAGCCAACATTGACCGATTTTCGATTATGTCGGATCGGTCGTACTTCTATAGCCACCACTTCTTGAGGGAGTCCCTCGCCCCTTGGGGCCAAAAGAGTCATTCTAGTCCATAGTCGAAAGGGAAGGGGAAAAAATTAGATGTTGAAGGAGAGACGGCCACTGAGTCGTCGGGAACTAGCAGCAGCACTGAGTCTGAGCAGGAGTCTCCCCTTTCATTTGGAGGCCCCTGGCAAGTCTTCACAGGCTTTGCCCGCTACCCTACCAAGTGAGCAGGTTTCGATCGAGAATCTTAGCCGAGATGAGGAAGAGCTTGAGATGGCCTTATTCTCAGCTTTCTTCGAGCCTACTTCGAGGGGATCTCGTGAACCTAATGTGTCATTTAAAGACACCACCGGGATGTTTGCCCCTCCCAAACTACGAGGTCGTGGCACATACCACTGTCGACTCGGTCGTCAACGCACCTCCCGGAGGCTAGAGCCCAGCCCCGCCTATCGCCATGAGGATCATAAGCAGGAACACCCTTGGGCTTGGGAACCCATGGGCTGTTCTATCCCTTCAAACTCTAGTTTGGAGAGAAGATCCTAACATCCTCTTCCTCCAGGAAATAAAATTAGGTAAGGGTAAATTGGAATTTCTCAAATTTATGTTGCATTTCTCTGGTTTTATTGCTGTTGATTGTGATGGTCGGAGTGAAGGTTTGGATATTTTTTGAAAATCTGATGTAATTTTAGAGCTTTGTAGTTATTCAAAAAATCACATTGATGCATGGATTGATGATTCATTATCTCAAGTAAAATGGCAACTCACCAGTGTATATGGTCATCCTGAGATATCTAGAAGGACTCAGGTATGGAATTTGGTGAAATCTTTGCGATGTACTGATTGTGTAGCTTGGCTATGTTTTGGTGACTTTAATTAAATTCTTGTACAAGATGAGAAACTAGGAGGGTTTGTTAGGCCTCATAATTATGGGTGTAAATTCAAACCGGAAAATTGAAAAACCGGTCCGGTCTGTTTTGAACCTGTCCGGTTCGGTTTGAAACCTGTTCTTAGAATGTGAAAACCAGCCGGTTCTGGTCCGGTTTCGGTTTTAGGATTTTTCAGACCGGACTGGACCGGTTGATAAAAAATATATATATAAAATAATATTTGTATTATTGTATATACAAGTTTTCAACTAGATGATCAAAGGGGACTGGGGAACAAGGGGGACATGACAGGCAGGTGGCGGAGGGGCTTCAGAGCATCAACATGAGTAGCGCAAGTGGGAAGAGAAGACATCCTGATACATGCAATGACGGGCACACGCAACAAATAGATGTATAAAAAGCCTTCAACTAGATGATCAAAGGGGACTCGGGACTTCGACTCCTTCTTCTTCTTCTTCAACCTCGGAAAGAAGTGCACCAGTGAGATTTTCTCTATCAACAAGTAGATCTCCAGCTTCCTTTGTATAGGAGATGTGAGGGATCAAGAGAGATTGTAAACAAATACATTATAATGGACTTCTCCTCCCCAACTGCCCGTGAACGTAGACATTATGTCGAACCACATAAACTCATGTGTTCATCTCTTTTATTTCTCTGCACTTATGTTTTCCATTTACCGCCATAGATGTATGCATCTCCATCATACAGCTACACCAGAACACTGCCGGAGGCTCCAAATAATACCGAACGAGGCCCAAATTGCCTCAGTGGGCTATGAATGACTCTTTCTCACTTTTCGGCCTGTTGTGCGATTTTTACAGTATCAACATGGTGCATGGAGTGTGTTCTGTTGAAACAATTGAAGCTCTAGCTATATTGAGATGTCTGTAATTTATATCTCATATGGGTTTTCCTTGATTGATAGTTAGACTGATTTACAAACCCTAGTTAATATGTTGAATGCTAACATGGAGGATTTGTCAAAACAAAGGACTATTCTTGCATATGTAATAGTTTGTCTAATGGTTTTCAATCTGTTGAGTTTTGCACCCCTCGTGATGCAGATTCTGTGGCACACACCATGCTAGAAGTTGCAAACATGTGGAGGAAATTGTGGTGGTATTCTATCCCTGAGATTGTTGAGTATCACTCTTGAGATATCTATGTAAATCTAGTTGAATCTTGTTATGTTGGATAATAAATGAAGTTTCAGTTATTAAAAAAAAAAAATTGCAAATTCTATAAGTTGAGCTGAGGAAATAAGAATCTACGGTCCATTTAACAAAGAGTTGTATATGACCATGTCAAAACAGGAACGACTCCTCTTAAGAAATCCTGATTTCATCTTAACTTTTCAACTTTTAATTTTTAAAATAACTAATTTTATTTTAAAATATCCATTTTATTCTTTTATAATTGAGAAGTGGGTGACAAAGAAATTATATAAAAAATAAACTCACAAACTGACATGACTTGATATGATATGTTAGATTATATAGTAGATATAACGTATTATATAAAATCGTGTTAGTTTGTGAATTTGATTTTGTTGGATTTTTTGTGGTTAAAACTTTTATCTTTATAATTATGCATGCCAAATGATTATAATTATGTATTTTAAAATTTGAATATTACAAATTAAATCATGTCATATGAATGGTGTGTGATGTAAAGACTTTCAAAAAAAATTATTCTTATTACTATAAATTTTTTTAATTTTAAGAACAATATCCATGGAGCAAATATTTTAACAAATAACTTCAAAGGAAATGATTGGGGGCAAAATGGTAAGTATAAATCCGAAAAGAAAATGTAAAAATTTTCAAAAATGCTCGTCCCTTAAGAGTATTGGCATTGGCTTCATCAAAAGCCTAACCAAATGTAAAATTTGATGAATTTCATCAAAATAGGGCTGCATTGGATTAGTCAAATAGATAAATGTGAAACTTTGAGCTATAGTAAATCTATAGGTTTCTTTAAATTTGAAGGTTTACTATTCATTCATCAAATTTATTTTTTATTCACTTTTAATCTCCAAATGTCTTTTTTATTCACATTTAATCTCCAACCGTCTTGTAATAATAATGTAAGAATTAAATTAAATTATTAATCAACATATGATTAGTATAATTATAAAATATGAAAAAAATAAAAATATTTTTATTAAAAAAATAATATTATATTATTATTTTGATAAATTTAATAGCTAATTTAATGTGGAGTTATGATTAGAAAAGTTTTAGATTTATAAAAATTATATACTTTTTATTAAATTTTAGAGATAACTTTGATGAAGTTAATGTCAAGAGAAAGTAAAAAAAGAACAAAGACCAGAGGGAGGGCACAGATGATTAGATGCTTAACAGCCAGATCCCACGTGGCAAGTAACCATGTCCTACCCTGCGGAGCAAAATCTAGAAGCCAACGAACTCGGACGCGAAATCGCCCACATTCATTCTTCTCCAAACCTACACAGCTCCCCCATTGCATCTCTCTCTCTCTGTTTATAGCCTTAATTGATGTCGTTCTTCCATTTCTTTCATCAACACCTGCTCTGGTTTGATCGTGTGTGTGTAGATATTTGAAGACGATGAGCACGAGAAAAGGTGAGAAGGAAGACAGTCTTCCTTCATACCATGTTATTCACAAGCTCCCTCCCGGTGATAGCCCTTACGTTCGTGCCAAGCACGTCCAGGTACTGTTTCACCTTTTATTTTCCATTTATTATTTCCCCTTCTGTTTTCTTTCTTCTTCTTCTTCTTCTCTTTTGCTGCTGATTTGCGATGTGCGGCTTTCCGTAATGATCGGACATCTATATGAAGTTTCACGAGGGAATTCATCGGGGTTCTGTTATATAAAATTGCTTAACCCTTCAATATGTGGTCTGAAAATTGCGAATATAATTTTCTTTTTTACGTTTGATTTATAACTAGGAATTCATTTACTATGTCATTTTGGATTAAAATGGCCAAAATTTTCCAACATGAACGTATATGTGTTTCTTGTCATTTTTTGTTTGGCATTAGGAGCCTGAGTTCCGTTATTTTTTTTGGACTTGAGCTAAGGTGCAATTGGCAATCGATCTAACTGAGTTACTCAAACTGTGCTGGGTTTGTGCAGTTGGTTCAGAAGGATCCAGAATCGGCTATAGTTTTATTTTGGAAGGCGATAAATGCGGGTGACAGAGTAGATAGCGCCCTCAAAGACATGGCAGTGGTTATGAAACAGCAAGATAGAGCAGAAGAAGCCATTGAAGCAATCGGATCTTTCAGGGATCGTTGCTCCAAGCAAGCTCAGGAATCCTTGGACAACGTCCTCATCGACTTATACAAGGTACTCACGTTACAGTAGCATCATGAATTTACATGCTTTTTTTTTTTTTTCAAATTATTTTGTAAATAGAATAATAATCAGAAGATTAAATTCACCATTTTATTATCTCCGAAGCATATGGTATCAGACTGTTTTATCCAAGATAGTTCTTAATATTGCTCCCATATCATGATGTGGTCCAACCCAATTCGAGGGGGTCCAAGTGTCTGTAACCAAATCTGCGTTTTTAATTGAATATGTTTTTTTCTTCTTTGTATTTAGTAGAGACATAGTGAAGTTAGAACTGAGAATTTTGTTCAAAATTGTTACTGGATATTTTAAGGATGGGGTGAAAAAAAAAACTATCATAAAAAAAAAAAAAAAAGGATAGGGTAAGAAGAAGGGGATTTACTGGCCCAAGAAAGGAAAAGAAGGGAACTCCAATCTTACAAGATTCCAAATTTTCTTTTTCCTTGTCCTCTGCTTCAGATCCAAACAGCACATGAAATCCTTGGACCTCTTACGCTTTGCACGAAAAAGAAATTCAAATTTCTTTTTTTTTTTTTGAATAGAAATTTCTATTCAAAAGAAAAAAAAGTAAAAGAAAAGAAAAAGAAATTTAAGAGATGGAATTCTCTGACAGCTTACTTCTCCTTTCTTGCACTGAAGGTACTTATAACTACTAACCATAAGCATTTTAGCAGAAATGTGGGAGAATCGAGGAGCAGATTGAGTTACTAAAGCAGAAGCTTCGGATGATTCACAAAGGAGAGGCCTTTAACGGCAAGGCTACCAAAACAGGTCGCTCTCGTGGAAAGAAGTTCCAAGTCACCATCAAGCAAGAGACGTCCAGGATACTGGTACTAGATTACTTCAATTACCTATTTGCTGTCTCGTTACTCTTTCTGGTTTTTTAGCACTCGAGTATGTGCTAGACTTTGATTTTACTGGCGGTTTAAGAATAGCAAAAATATAGTCTTAAAGTCTATCTCATTCTTATCTCTTATTCTGTTTTCCATTTCAATTTCAATTTTCTATCTGTAAGAGTTTGTCAGCATGCTGAAATTTTCGATTTTTTGTTACAAAACAGAACTGAATTTAGCTTTGTATTATCCAAATACAAACTCTTTGAGGGAGAATTATATCAAGTATGAACCCACCTCGCATTTCCCATCCCCAATTTCATGATTTAGTTGTCAGAACAAACATTTGACACTGGAAGCCTGTGTGACACAGGGAAACTTGGGTTGGGCGTACATGAAACAAGGAAACCATATGGCTGCAGAAGTGGTTTATCAGAAAGCTCAGTTAATGGACCCGGATGCGAACAAGGCCTGCAACCTGTGCCTCTGTCTGATCAAGCAAACTCGATACACCGATGCAAGAAGGGTTCTTGAAGATGTACTGCAGGGTAAACTCTCAGGGTCCTCGGATTCGAAGTCAAGAACACGTGCAGAGGAGCTACTGCAGGAGCTAGAGCAATACCAATCTCATCTATCTTCTTCGAGCCTGTCATCAATATTTAGTATAGAAGATGATTTCAAGGAGGAGGTTGAACAGTTGATGAACCAACGGGCACCAATCAGATCAAGGAGACTGCCCATCTTTGAAGAGATCTCTCCATTTAGGAATCAGTTAGCTTGTTGATTCTTTTTTTCTTTTTAGTTTTTCACCTCTACGTTTATTTTGTGTGCGAGCGTCAGGATAGTGGATAGATTCACTTGGATCAGGAGACGTGAGCCTTTGAAAGTAGCTGTATATTTTTCTTCACCTATCAAGAAATAAAAATAAACTGTATGTTTTTCTACTAGACCTTCTTTGTGAAGAGACACCATGCTGTCAAGTGGACCTCACTTCAGTGGCTTGTGTCAAATAGCAGTTAACGATTAGCAGGCCTCCTTTGACAGTGACATGAGACGACAAGATGATTTTTAAACAGTAATGAAATGGGTTTGAATTAAAATATTTTATAAAATTTTAAAAAATAATGGAAAAAAATTTAAATAAAAATATTATAAAATTAAATTATTATTAGAATATAAATTTTTAATATTATTTTTAATTTAGAATTTAAAAAATTTGAATTATGTATTTTATGTTTTGTTTAGAAGTTTAGAAAAATTATAATAATTAGATAATGATTAGATGAAAAAATTAAAAATTTGAAATTAAAAAATATTTGTGGTGTTTAGATGTTGTGATGAGATGAAAACATCTTGCAATCCAAATGGAGCCTTAGATTTTCGTCATTGGATCACTGAAGTTCAGTGATTTGTGAATCTAAGAGCATTCAGAATGACTTCTTTATCTTATTTTTTAAAATACATTACTAAAATTTATTTTTTTTATTTTACATACTGACTTTTATAATATATTATACATCAATTTATTTTTTTTTATATCATTTAAATATTATACTTTTAATATATTTTTTTCATTTCAAATATTTTCTCTAACTATCAATAATATTCTCACATCTTTTAATATTGGTAATATCTCTCCATATACAATATCTTATAATTATGTCTTATTTCATATTCATGCAAATTTATAAGTTAAAATAAAATATAAATTGATTTTAAAAAAAAAAGATATTATATTATGTGGGAATATTCTCAAGATGGTCAAATATTCTTTGTTGGAGTTATTGCAAACAAGGTGAGATGGAAATGAAAATATGGAAGTATCACGGGGAAAAGTACGAGAGAAATTAATTAAAAAAATTTTTAAGTTGTGAACATTTCACTCCACATTTAACAGAAATATTGTAGCAAATTGAAAAATTAAGTTCATATACAATATCTATTAGATATCACTTTTAATCAAAATTCATTGTGAATGCTCTTAGAAAAATAAAATTTTTATCGTTAAATTCTTGTTAAACACTTAAAGCATAACTTCAAAGAGAGATCAGACTTTATGTTTTCCTTACGGTCAAGTTTCGATGAAAATCACCCTCAAATAGATATTAATCTATTTATGAGAAATGATTTTTACAGTCTTGAAATATGAAAATCTCGCATAATTTTTTTAATAAAAATAATAAAATATAGAAAAATTTGTAACCCATATGAAAAAATTATTTTTTAATAATAAACTTTATTTTTTTCAAACAAATGGCAAAAAGTTTGCAGACTCTAAGATTAAATCTAGCATTATTTATACAAAAAGATTTTCTCTCTGGGCTTCTCCCGAGTAGAGGTCCAAAATCCTGTCGTTGTACAGGTCATTTTACATATAGTTCATCTCTAGAGTTACGTAGAAGATTAACGAAAGTGCAGTATGGAGGAAAAGCTAGAGGAGTTATACAAGAGGCTCTCTCTCACGAAACAAGAGAGCAAGGAAATTCATGTGAAGACCAATAAATTGGAAGATGCAGCAATTTGTGGAGGCAAGTGATTGATTGTGAAAGTGCTAACAGAACGACATTATAATATGGATGCATTCAAAGTGACTATGAAAAGGTTTGGAGGCCGGCCAGAAACATCCAATTCAGAGAACTGAATTCTTTCCTAACACTCATAGAGTTTGAAGATCTTTGAGATAAGGATCGTGTTATTCGTGAAGGGCCTTGGTCATATGACAAACACTTGGTGCTGGTACAGGAGGTTGACGGGAATCAACAAGTTCACCAAATTCGGCCTACGGAAGCTCTATTCTGCATTTGTCTACATGACTTACCACTCATAGCCAGGAAAGAGTACATAGGCAACCTGATTGGAAGCAAAATTGGAAGGGTAGAGGAAGTAGATCTTGAGAAGGGAGAAATGGCTTGGGTGAGTTCATGAGAGTTCGGGTCAATATTTATATTACAAAGCCTCTATTATGAGGTAAGAAGATAAATATATGTTCAGTAGACCCAATCTGAGTTCGAATCTCATATGAACGCCTCCCAAACTTTTGCTATTGTTGTGGAAGATTGGGGCATAGTCATAAAGAGTGTGGATTATGGCAGAAAGCGCAAAACGACCATGAAAAAGAAGGTTTTCCTTATGGGCAATGGATGTGAGCTAGTGGTCAAGGAGGTAGGGGTTGGGAACGACGAGATCAAAAAAGAGAGATCGGATGCTCTGCTCCGGTAGATGCTTCCGTGAACGAAGGAAGGAAAAAGCAACAATTTTGGTGGATAACAGAGGAAATCCAGGTACCCAATTTCAAACAACAAATTTTTCGGATGATATAGTGAAGGAAACTTCCAAGAATGAAGGAATTAGTCCTAATTATGAGGCAGAAACATTAGAGACTATTATGCAGTTAAAGGAAAAGGAGCCATATATTCAGGAGGTGGGAAGATGATTTTCAAAAGGGGTGGGCAGCTGATTTTATGCAGGAAATGGAAGAAGAATATGAGATTGGAGAGCCTATTATTGAGGGGAAACAGGTGGGCTTGCCAGAAAGACAATGGGCTATGGGCTCGAGATGTGGAATGAAAAGGGCCAACTTCATAGACAGATGAGTTCATAGCGGAGAGCCCATGTGAATCTGGCCTTCATAAACCTGACGTCTTAGTAAGCCAAAAATGGAAACGCATTATCCCACATAGGCAAAACAACACCAACACAGTTACTGAACTCCCAACAAAAAAATCTTACTAGCAAAATGTAAAGATCAACAGGAGGTGGATGAAGGTTATGGAAGATCAACAAAGAGGAGGTATTGCGAAAGGAGGTCTGATGAGGAAAAGGTGGAGACATAATAGATTATATAGGCGATGGCTGGTGCCCAGTCCCGCCGGAAGCCATGAAAACCCTCAGCTGGAGTGCACTTGGGCTTGGGAACCCGCGAGACTTAGTCAAGAAGGAAGTGTCTGACATCTTATTCTTACAAGAAACCAGATTGAAAGCTTGAGCATTCAAAACTTGTAAGTACAAAAATTGGTTTTAATAATTGTTTAGTAGTGGATTGTGATGGTAGAGGTGGGGGGATGGCTCTATTTTGGGGGAAGGATACTCTACTTATCATATTGATGCTTGTATTAAGGAAGATGGTTTTAGCAAGGGAGAGTGGTACCTTACGAGTGTTTATGGACATCTTGATACAAATCATAGATTTAGAACATGGGAGTTAATTAGATCTTTAGGTAGAAGGGGGGAGATGCATGGCTGGTATTTGGTGATTTTAATGAAATACTTCATCAAGATGAAAAATGGGGGGAAGGGCACGTCTAGAGAGACAAATGGTTGATTTTAGGGAAGTGGTTAATGACTGTGCTTTGAGGGATTTAGGTTACAAAGGGCCAACATTCACATAGTGTAATAGAAGAGAGGGAAGATACGACATTAGTGAAAGACTTGACACATTTATGGCCAATTCACAATGGTGGAGTAGGTCTCCACAAGCTAGTGTTACTCATGGAATGGCGGCTTATTCAAATCATCTACCTATCTGGCTGGACTCATATGAGGGTTATACAGTGAGACAAGGGAATAAGCTTTTTAGATTTGAAGCTCTATGGATAGGAGAAAAATGGTGTGATGATATTATTGAAGCGACATGGAGCAATGGAATTGGTAGAAATAATATGGAAGAAGTGATGACCTTGATTTCAGAGTGTGGTCAGAAGTTGGATATTTGGAATTTTGCAAGCTTTGGCAATGTACAACTCCAACTACACAAAGCCAAGTAAAAACTCAAACTAGTACAAGACAGAGATCCGATTTGTGTTAGAAGAGAAGAGCATTATTATGCAGAGGAATGAGGTTCAAAAATGGCTAGAGAGAGATGAGATTATATGGAGGCAGAGATCAAAGGTGTTGTGGTTGAAGGAAGGGGACCAAAATTTAAAATTCTTTCACATGAAAGCCTCACATAAAAGGAGGAAGAATAAAATTGTGAAAATTCAAGATGACTCTAGAGAATGGCAAGAAGGGGAGCTGAGAGATAAGTTGATTCCAGATTATTTCCAAAATCTGTTTTCAACTTCTAAGCAAAGTGGTCCTACAGATTTATTGGAAAATCTAGCAAGGAAAGTGACTCATTCAATGAATGCAGTTTTAGCTAAGGAATATACAAAGTCAGAAGTGCTTGTAGCTTTGAAGCAAATGAACCCATCAAAGGCTCTTGGACCTGATGGTATGGCCCCAGTGCTTTTCCAAAGGTTCTAACATATTGTTGGCAAACTAGTTTTAGCAGCAGTGTTGAGGGCTTTCAAGACAAGTGAGTTTCCAACCTCCTTGAATCATACTTTTATTACACTGATTTCTAAGAAAAAATTTCACGTTAAAGTAGCAGATTATCAACCAATAAGTTTGTGCAATATGGTTTATAAGCTGATTTCAAAAGTCATTGCTAATAGATTAAAGAATGTTTTACCTTCTATTATTTCAGACTCCCAAAGTGCATTTGTCCATGGACGTCTTATAACTGACAATGTACTAGTAGCCTATGAACTTGTCCATTATTTGAAACAGAAGAAGATTGGGAAAAAAGGATATATGTCCTTAAAACTGGACATGAGCAAAGGATATCATCGTGTGGACTGGGGTTTTGTACAAACAGTGATGGGGACCATGGGGTTTGAACAGAAACTGATTGATATGATCATGTTTTGTGTTAGGTCTGTTTCTTTTTCGATCTTGGTTAATGGAGAACCAAAGGGACCTATTACACCTAGTAGAGGTTTGAGACAAGTGGACCCTCTGTTCCTTTACTTGTTTATGCTATGCACTGAAGTATTAATTTCTCTTCTGAAATCAGCCGGGATGAATCAAGATGTCTCAAGCATCAAAATATGTAGAGGGGCCCCTCACATAAATCACTTGCTCTTTGTAGATGACAGTGTAATATTTTGTAAAGCTGATGGAAAATAGAAGGGTTCAATAATTGTTGGAGAAATATGAGAATGCTTCAAGGCAGAAAATTAACAAGAATAAAACCTCTATGATTTTTAGTAGTAATGTGAAGTCTAAGATGCAAAATTAAATAATGCAATTGTGGGAAGTTAGTAGTGCACAACAGTATGAGAAATATTTAGATTTACCTCCTGTTATAGGTAGATCTAAATCCAAGGCTTTTTCAGAAATAAAGCTCAAACTTTGGCAAAAGTTGCAGTGTTGGAAAGAACAAATGCTCTCTCAAGGTGGGAAGAAAGTTATGATAAAGGCAGTAGCTCTCTCAATTCCAACATGCTCTATGAGTTGCTTCTTAGAGCATTGGCAATGGCCTAGCCGAATGTCAATGCAAGTCTAAATTTTAGCATCATGTGAGAAAAAACCTCCACATTGGACTAGCTAAAAGTCCAAAGCTCAACACTTGAGCTACAGTAAATCTGGGCTCCTCTCCAAACCTGGTGAGCTATTGTTCACCCTTAAAATGTATATTTTATTATTTCATCTACCTTCCCCCTCTCTTTCCCTCGTTCTTTTCTCTTTCTTCATTCCATTTTTCTCGTTTTTCCTTTCTTCATCCCAAAACGTACGAAACACAAGATACATGCGTCTTCTTCAACCGCAAGCACCCTTCTCTCCATCGATCGTCTACGTTGTTGTCATCTTCTAGCCCAACTGGTAATCTCTCTTCCTCGCTCCTCTCTCCTTCTTCTCTATGTAGGCTTTCCTTTCCCTCTTCCTCTTCTCTTTCTATTTTCTCCCATTTCCTCTTCATCAAGTGATTTCATCACCATGTGTTAGGCTTTGTAAGGACTAGCCTACCACAAGGTTGCCTTGCTGGTGAATCGTCGTCCAGAAGGTTGTGCATTTCCTCCACAAATCTATCACAAGGAAATCGCTATTTAGGTATTTTTGATAAAGTGATTTCCGATTTCGGTATTTTGGTTTATGATTTGGGTATTTCTCTATGGTCATGCATAGTGTGTTATCAGGAAGCATTCCCATTTTTTCTCCGTGATTTACTTAGATTTTTTTAGTTTTTTGGGTTTAGATTTTCTTAATTTTTTGCGTTTAGATTTCTTAGTTTCTTGACAAACTGATTTGCGATTTGGGTATTTTGTTTTGCTACATATCATGTCTTTACATTATTCAATTCTCCCCTTGACAATAGTATGTTACATACTTTTTTCGACGCAATGCATGTACTCTGATTTATTAGGAGAAACTGGGCAAAAAATATAATATTTTCTTTCGATTACACACATTGGACACTGGGCTAATGTAGTCATCTTCTACCTTATTTTAAGCCCTATGGTACTTTAGGATCTGGAAGTTAAAAGGGAACTATGTGAGGCTATATCCCATTTGAAAATCTAAATGAAACTTCAAGCCTCCTCTCTAGTGCATGAGGTATAGTGATTTTTTTTTTTTGCCTTGTTCTTTGTATTGCAAAGTCCACACCAGAGGCTGTTCCATGCCTAAGCTTCTACTTGCAATGGGATGTTCAATAGTGGAATTTTGATTTTTTAAAGAGAATTTGACAAAGCTGACATAAAATAAGCTTCATAACCTACAAGTTACAACAATGGTCGAGTACTTATAAAAAAAATAACTTACAAGTTACAACAATGGTCGAGTACTTCTATGCAAGTTTGTTGGCATATTTCCTTTTTTCTTGGTTTAATGATATTAGTAAAGTGTAAGATTTTGAAATAACTTGAATTTATAATATGAAGGTCAATGTGTAAACCATTGTGAATCATGACATAGACACTTCTTTGAATTTTTAGTTTTTAATTATTTCTTTCTTCATTCATATTCTTATTTGCCAATACTCGCCTTCTTTGTTGGCATATATAAATGCTCGTTAATGTGAAATTTGAGAATTACAGCAAAAAGACCACCAAAAACACAACTTACAGTTCCAATTCACTAACATAGAGCCTGTAATGATACGTTTGGGAGGATGGTTAGATTGATCTTACAGGCTCTGCGTTAGTTACATTGCCCTCCCTAAAATGAGAGGTTTGGGAGGCAACATATATCTAATTTCAAAGCAAGATCAACATAACCATCCTTGATATACACCATCAAAACATCACTAGCATTCACAGATTTTCGACCCTGTACAAAACAAATAAATAGAGAAACCATTTATATCTACATTCTTGGCTTCTTGCTTCCTTTGGCAGTCAAATTAGATTTCTTGAGTTGAATACTTGATTGAGATTTTAAGAAATAATACTACATGTTAATATGATGCTTGTCTTTTTTTTTTCTCTCTTTTCTTTTTTTTTTCTTTTTACAAGTAATATGTTTACTACATGTATGGTAGTTGCTATTTGGTATATTATGGCATGGTTCAGTGGGATCTGCTATTATGTTTCACTGTTTTGGCAATGTTTTGGTTTGCAAGGCAACTGGTATGCATTTGTATTTGCTTTGCATTTGTCCTCTCACTTTACTTTTAAAAACAAATTACTTTTAAAAACCAAGGCAACTGAAGCTAGAATCTTGTGAATGTGCTGGAATCTTGTGAATTTGGACTTGAATATTGGGTAATTTTTTTGACTTCTTGAAAATTTAATTTTTTTCAAGGATGGACACACATTTTGATGATGACCATTTCTTTACCACTCTCTTACAAAGTGGAGGAGGAGGTTGTAATAGCACCCCAACGCAACATTCTAATGTTGTGGTCTAAGCAACCTCCAATGACCGTGAAAAGATGTATCCTTAAAAAAAAGTTCAAAGGTGTGCATCTTTCACTGTAGAGGAAGATAACCTCCTCGTCTCAGCTTGGCTCAACATTAGTTTCAATGCAATAAGGGGTACTGATCAAAAGTCCACTCAAATGTGGGAAAGAATTACTACATTCTATTATGAATATAAAAAACCGAATATTGCCAACCGTTTTAAAGGCTCTTTTATGAATCGGTGGTCCACGATTCAAAAATGGACAAATAAGTTTGGTACATATATAACACAAGTAGAGTCATTGCACCCGAGATGCAACGGAGCAAGACAAGATATGTACCATTTTCCTTTAATCATACAATTATGTTGGACTTATTTATGAACTAACAAATATTCATTCACCTCTGTAGATTAAAAAAACAAAGATGTTATACAAAGAGATAGTATGGTCTAATTTCACAATGGAGCACTAACACCAACTAAAATGACAACAACACATGCACATTTGGTAAGAAGAGAAAACTACAAGAAAAAGTGTTTGGTGAAGTTGCTGTTGATATAGCCGAGGAGGATCTGGAGGTTCTTGCTAAGAAAGAGAGAGAGAGGAAGCGGAAGTCAATGGAAGGCAAATAGGTAAAGATCAAGATTGCGTTAACTAAAATGACCAAGGATAGAGCGATGACCATGGAAGAGCGAAGAAATGTTGTGTTGAAGGCAGACCAAAAAAGCAGATTAGTATTAAAACTAAAGAAGAAGAAGTTCGAGGCAAAGATGATGATGTTAGATCTACGTGGCATGAATGCCATATAGCAAGAATATTTTCGTAATATTCAACTAGCAATTTTTGAGGAATCGAAGTCTCATTTTGGTACATCTATATCTCCTTCGACACCTTATGAAAGTGTCTAACTTCTAATGTTGGTAGTACTAATTTTTTTAGAATTTAGTGGCTGCCCAGCCACATCTGGGCTGGATAAATTTGTGGCTGAGTAACAACTAAATGTGTGGACTGTGGATATTATCTTTGCACTAGAAACTGAACTGTGTTGGTAATTTGTGGACTGTTTTGGTCATTTGTGAATTGGATATTAACTTTTGTACTAGAAACTATGTTGGAAATTCTCTTTTGGTATTTATATGGACTCTTTTGGACTATTTTGGTAATTTGTAGATTGTTTTGGTAACTTTTCTAAATCTTTTGGTATATAAAGAGGTATTTATATGGACTGTTGGTGTCGTGTATTATTGGACTTGAATTTAGAATCTTGAATTTGGAGGTGCTACCGTGTCTTGTGAATTTGGACATAAATGTGCTGAAATCTTGTGAATTCCTTTATATGAACTCAATTCTTGAACATTAAACATGAAGTGAATTTGGAGTGAAGGAGATGCAGTTTTTTTTTTTTTTTAAATAAAAATAAACATGAAGTGCTCTTTTTGCATAGGTTCTTGAACATTGAATATATAAGTTGATGCTAATTTTTTGGTTAATAGCATTAAACATGGAGTGAAGTAGATGTAGTGAAAAATGTGAGTAAACAACATATATTATGTTTATGACAATGTACTGAAGGGTTATTGGCATCAGAGAAGGAAAAACGTAAAATTTGTGCCAATGTAGCATCGTAGCCTGAGTAAAGTTGATGTGCTACTTAAGCGACTTGTCGTGTCTTTCTAATTAAGTGACTTTAATTTCATACAATAATAGAAGTACTACACTTTACCACATTTAAATAATAGAAGTACTACAAATTACCACAATAAATTAAATCATAGAAATACTACATAGTCGGAACAACTCTTTCCACATGCTCACTATGAAATTATGTGCGGCCATGAGTACTCCATAAATGCTCGATAAAGTCAGCCTGGAGTTGGCTATGAGTTGTGCAATGAACTCCACGAATTCAGGTATATTATCGCGTGAAATTGGCTCATTTAGAGTATCTTCCGTTTGTTCGTAAATGAACTGCTCAGCCCCAAGATATAGATGCCACTCATCTTCAACGATCATATTATGTAGAATAATGCATGCGTACATAATATCTTTTAGAATTTCAGGTTCAAAATACCTAACAAGTCTGCACACAATTGCAAATCTACCTTGGAGTACTTCAAATGCACGCTCCACATCTTTTCTTGTAGACTCCTGGTAAGCAGTAAAGTGTTTTTTTTTATTTCCTTGTGGAGTAGGAATTGTTTTTACTAATATTGCCCACGAAGGATATATATCATCTGCAAGATAATATCCTATTGTATATTCGTGATCATTGGCCAACACGACAAAAACAGAAGATCGATCAAGTATGTTGATGTCATTATGCAACCCAGGCAAACCAAAAATAATATGTCATATCCAAGGATCGTAAGATGCAACAGCCTCCAAAATAATAGTTGGTTGATTTACATGACCAGAGTACATACATTTCCATGCACTAGGACAATTCTTTCATTTTCAGTGCATACAATCAATGCTATCCAACATTCTTGAGAATCCACATCTCATCTAGTATTCTCATTATATCACTGTTGTTTGGAGATCTCAAGTACTGACCCCCAAAAATTGAGACAATTGCCTTAACAAATTTCTTCATGCTTTGTCGTGGGGTACTTTCTCCGATTCTGATGTACTCGTCCATCAGATCTGCAGTGACCCCATATGCTAGCATCCTAATCACTGTAGTCATTTTCTGAAGGGAATACAATCCAAGCCTTCCACTCACATCTCTCTTTTGGACAAAATCATTACCGTGGAAGACTACATTAGAATATATACATAAAAAAAGATCACAACTCATTCGAAACATTCTCCTAAAAAGATTGGGCAGATTATTGGTGATTCAGCAAAGTAATCATTCTAAAGGCGTTGATGACTTTCAAATGAATCACGTATGATGAATTTACGACATTTAGGATTACGACGAGGTGAAGAATATGCTCCCTCGGATATTATTGCAATTGCTTGCATCATATCCAACTCATGATCAGAATAATCATCATATTCAATATTTGAAGAGGGATCCATAACAAATTGAGGGAAGAAAAATAGAAAAATTGGAAGAAGAAATGTTGGTTTTTGATAAATGTAGTTAGAGGATATGTCTATTTATAGGGTTTGATCCTAAACTATTACTTACAACTAAAAAAGTTGGCAAAAGAAAAAAGATTGGCAAAAATTAGTTTGTTGGTTTCAAGAATTGTAGATGGTGATTGGTTGGTACAAGAAGTTGCCATCATATGTTTGTTGTTGGCTTCACAAGATTCTAATTTAATCCTTAACTATTTGCAATAACTAAAAAAGTTGGCAAAAGAATAAGGGTTGTCAAAAATTACTTTGTTGGTTTTAAGAATTGTTGCATAAATTTTTTTTTATCAAATATTATTAAAATATATGAAGTGTATTTGAAAAAATATATATATAAAAAGAAAATTGTCAAATATTATTAAAATATATAATATTATATTATTATTTGACTTTAAAAGGCTAGTCCAATGTGGACTCACCTAATCAAAAGTTGATGTTATATATAGCCAAAAGTTAAGATTCTAACCAAACTTTGGACTTGGTATTGCCAATGCTCTTACTACCTTGTGCCTTGTGTTTAAAACTGGAATCAATAATTGTAAAATTTTGGTAGGGTCAAAAAAAGAATGAAAGAAGATTCACTGGATCAGTTGGTAGAAAATGTGTGAACCAAAGTTTAAAGGTGGATTAGGCTTTAAAGATTTGAGAGTTTTCAACTTAGCCTTATTAGCCAAGCAAGATAGAGGATTTTGCAAGAGGAGGGTTCCATGTTGCCCAGAATTTTTAAGGCTGGATACTTTCCTAATAGTCAGTTTTTGGAAGCTAAATTGGGTAATAATCCTTCATATGCCTAGAGAGGTATTTGGGAAGCAAAAAAGTAGCTAAGTCATGGTTGTAGATGGTGGATTGGTGATGGAAAGGCTGCCAAACTTTGGAGGGATCATTGGATCCCGGGCCATCAATCTTTACAAATGGAAGGCATTGACATAAGGATTGAAAACAAAAAAAGACACAGTGGCTAGCATTATTGATAGAAACATAAGTTGGTGGCATGTGAAGAAGATAAGAACTCTCTTGAATCCAGGTGTAGCAGCAAATATTCTAAAAATCATGATATGCCCTGGAAAGCATACTGATAAATGGGTATGGACACAGGAGAAGAATGAGAAATTCAATGTTAAAAGCTCTTACAGATTCATTAAAGAGGAGTTCAACAGTGACTCAGGTGAATGCTCAAATTCTAGTAGACAACATGCTCTTTGGAAGTCTATGTTGAAGATGAAAGTTCCTAATAAAGTAAATGTATTTGCATGGAGAGCTTGCAAAGAAGGGCTTCCTACTCAACAGAATCTGCAGAAGATGAATGTGACTATTGAAGGGATGTGTTGTTTCTGCAATCAAAGGTTAGAATATCTTTCACATGCACTATTCACACTACAAGAAAAAAGATTTTTTCCAGCACTATTAAAAGTTTTTTGCAGCGAGTCTTTTGCCGCAATAGGAGTAAAAATCGCTGCAATAAGACATTTAGAAAAGTTGATGTTAGAACTATATGGCGACTCACAATTCACTGCAATTAAAGACCTATTGCAGCGATTTTATTTCCAACAGCCAGAAAATCGCCGTAATAGATCTTTTTTCTTGTAGTGCCAACTACCTTAAAATCAGATATTATTGGGATAGATATGTGCCTATTATGGAAAAGATAGACAGGGATATGAAAGTAATAGATGTAGTAATGAAAGTGAAAGAATAATGCAGCTCTAGTGACTTGTCTAACTCTTCTCAATTGTGTGGGGTTTTTTGTATGGAATGAACAAGATGGTGCATGACAAGGATTGCATTGAGCCTAGACAAGTGATTGAACATGCGATGTCGATGCAAAGGATGTTTACAGATCTAAAAGCTTTGCCTAAAACCAAGACAATTGATTTCTACTATTGGAAACCTCCACCTCGAGGTTCCTTAAATCTAAATGTAGATGGGGCCATGTTTTGTGATCTTCATAGAGTTAGAGTTGGTACAATTCTCAAAGATGATCAGGGAGACATTGTTATGGCTTCTAGTAAAGTGGAAGATGAAGCTGCTGATCCAAAAGCTATGGAATTATTAGCTATTTTCATAGGCTCACTATTTTCATAGGCTCACGGCTTTGTGCTAATATGGGTATCTAGAAGCTAATAGTCGAAAGTGATTGTTTGTTGATTGTGAAGGCACTTCAAGAGCAGCAGGTTCTGATGCTATGTTGGGTATTCTGATGAGTGAAATAAAAGAAATCCAACTTTTGTTTGGAGAGTGTCAAGTTCAACATGCTTGAAGAAAATGTGGCAGTACACAGACTTGCTCGAAATGCATGGAACGTTGAAAGCATAGATATGGGGTGGGATTGTTTTTTAGACTTTATTTTTCAAACTATTTGACTTGATAAATGTCTGTAATATCTTTTATCAATGATAATTTGTTTTCCTATAAAAAAAATCTAGCATTGCTTATACTATTTCAATTGCCCCGATGAAAAATAGTATTACTAGTTTATTAAAAAAAAAAAAAAAAAAACTATTATTACTTGAAGTGGAGATTAACTGGCTACCGATCTCTGCCTCCACAACAGTGTGTTTATCTGCATCAGCTGTAAATTATATCCTTTCCATTTTCGTTATTTAACTTTTGGTTGCCTTGTATTGTACTGTATATGGTCTGGTCTTAAATTAAAGACGCCTTGAAAGTCTACAAAGAAATAGATTAACCCATAAAAAGAGTATTATGGTATTTATTCTTCATTTATTGTTATCCAAAATATTTATACTAATAATAATAAATGATATAAAATTCACTTCATATATTTATCTCTCTTATTTAAGATTTCCTTCCTGTTCTTGTATATCTTAATTAATACTCACTAAACTATTTGCCTCAAAGGAAAAAAGAAAAGGCTTCATGATTCTTAAAAATTAATTAGTCAACTTTAATTTATATTCACAAATAAATTAGTTCTAGGTTTCATATTTAAACAACACCTTGTTAATGAAACGCTAAAATTGGGAATAGATAAAGAACATCATCAATCAACTCGAGATCTAAGAAAAGAAAAGGGATGGTATTCATTGTTTTTTAACCATTTTGTCAATTTTTTATTTTATTTTTATATTTTCAGCTTTTGTTTAGTTTTTTTTTTTGTTTTCTTTTTATTCTATTTGAGGACAATGTTGCAGGTGATGAGCTGATCTGGCATAGTTGAGAACACGTGCCACAATTCTATTGGCACGGCATTAAGGTTGTCAACAGCATACAGATAGGACTGTCTTGAATCAAAATGGAAAAACCGCAACACCTGAAAGCAATCTAGAACCAATGGAAATTTTTTAAAAAGGACCAAAAATGCACTTAAACCCTTATATAAAATAATGCATGAATCTTTAATCGAACCAACCTGAACTCGCTACACCCAGTTTACATACATTCATACATATATATAAACTTAAAAGGACCTCAAGCAAGAAAGGAAAAGAAATTGTACGAAGAAAAATGGTGGGAAATATTCATAGCATTTCAAAAAGACATACTAACATGCAGGTAAGTATTTCTCCATTACATCTTGAGACTTCAATAAACCAAAAACTCATAACATCCAACATACAGAAAATTTATCTACTTGCAGTTGCAGAAGTAGAAGAATATCACTATACAGCCAATCCAAAAGACAAATGCTCCTCAATCCTAAGAGGCTAGCAGAAGGGGATAGGTATAACCTAATACATCAAAAACCCAAGAGCAAGGATCTGCAAGGTGGAAAGGAATCTACCAAGACAATCGGAATTGGTATGCTGGTGAGGAAGAGTCCAGGAAGTTCCAAGACAATTTAACAATTGAAGCCACGGCAAACAGACAAGACAATGATTAGAATCAAGGCAATGATAATGCCCAACACAATCAATTTTATCTTCATATTCTGGAGCCACATCTTCCTTCTCATCTGAGTTCCCTGTTGCCTAAAATCTTGGGCCTGGAATGCAGAATCCATATCAATTCATCAAACTATCTACTCAACTGTATTAATCTTAACTGCTTAGGAAGAAACAAAGAATAATCCCAATTGTTAGGATCCAGTCATGCAACATAGAGAAGAAAATATGCAACACTGGAAATAAACAAAGAATGATAACTAAAGTGAATACAGATCCAACAAGAGCCTATCTGACCTAGGACAACAAGAGCCTAAAGTGAATACTCGCCTACGAGTATGTAGCTTGTAATAACATTACTAAAATATTGCATGGATCAATCTGTTGATTTCAGAGGACAAAGAGTTGCACCCAAACCCAAGATTTGAAGTGTTTTCTGCAGTCAATTCATCTTTCAAAAAGATTTCCTAGGATTTACCTGCGAGCGAAGGTTCTCAGTTTTATCCACCAGCAGCTCGATCTTCTCACCGCGGTCAAGAACCTGCACAACAGATAAATCTTCTTAGTCAGCACACGTAGTTTTTTTTTTAATAGAAACTTAAAATGGAAAAGAAAATAAACACCCTACCAATTCTTAACATCGGTGCCTGATATTCTACACAAATAAGCAATAACATTCTTTAACAAAAAACTTGCAATTCAGTCAACTTTAACTTCCAATTAGATCATAAAATTCCAAGAGCAACCATACCTTCTCAATATTTTCCATCATAACACCCTTGACTTCAGAAACCTGAGCCTTCACTTTCGCAAGCTTGCTTATCTCTTCGGGTGATCAGCACAGTACTGCATGTGCTCCTTCAGTTTGGGCCTACAATATTGTACAAAGTGTCAACATACTTTTGGAACAAACAAACCTAGATCTTTAAGACATGAAAGAAAGTATAATAGATACCCAAACTCTTTATTCAGGCTGTTGGCAACAGCAGTCGCAGCTTTCCCTCCACCATATCTCTTGTTGAAATCTTCCTTAACTCGCTCCAATAAAGCAATGGGGATCTGTCTGCCAGCAGATTCAACAGCAACTATACAATAGGCTGCAACATCCAAAATAAAGTGACAGGGTAAGAAACCAAATTTTCATACATGATGTCTGGGGATTACCATAGCAAACCGATAGAGCAGTTAAAGAATTCAAACACAGCTGGGAGTCGAACAATCTAACCTCCATCCCAAAATGGGGATTAACTAAAATACACTTCAGAATGTCATCAATGCATCATGTCATACATGTAACATGAATGCCTGCATTTGAAAAATACGTTTGAGGTATACAGACAGGATAATTGACCTCTTTCAGGTTACAGAAGGGATAGTTGATTTGATATGGTCAGTGAAATGTGATCATATTCAAATTCTAATTGTCATGATGGCAAAAGACGTTACACTTTCATCCCATATATATATATATATATATATATATATATCTGGAAACCAGAGCAGCTACCCATGTTTCTTCCTTTTCTTAATGAGTTTAAGAAGCAAGATAAAAGAGGTAAGAAATTAATACATTGCTAGAGATCAAGTTTTGAGGGAATGAAGAACCAGGGTTTAAGAGATTCAAACTAAACACATTCTTATGGTGTGCCGACATTCAATCGTGCAATCTATTTAAACCTGACAATATCAACTGCATTCCATATCAATCGGCTAGCAGAATTCATATTTAACAATGTATACTGCAGCAACCTAAAGTCCATGTCACATTTCCGTAGATAATACAAATTATCAGAGAAACATTCACACTGAAGGTACATTTTAGTTGTTGAGAAATGCAGGAAAGTAAAACAAAATTGCTTTCTTTTAACTCAACCCCCCGGGCTCAAATTGCAATCATCTTACCCTCCCTTTGGAATCCTAACCAGCAGAACGAGAAAATAATACAAATCTGAAATTTCACTTTTCCTCCACTTTCTCAAAGGCCAAGTAACGAATAACTTTATACCTAGGCGCGATTGTTTCTCTACATCCAAAGCATCCATCCAAAGATCCAAACAAACACGTCTCCGAATCATACTTCATTCAAAACAACATCGATATATAACAAATCGAGAATAATTCCGCCTAATCTACACCCTCATAATAAGAATACGTACATATAAACACACTCACACACATGTACGTATACACATGCATCTGCATAAATACATACACAAGTAATTGAAGTAAACATGTCTATATATTTCCGATTCCGGAAAAATCGAAAGGTCAAATACACAGATCCTGAGGGAATAAGTCGGAAAAATCAACGAATCTAAGAAACGAAGATCTAGAACAGAATTGAGTGCCGATGGGAAAAATGACGAGATAAAGAGATTAAACATATATGTGACATACTAAAGCCGTTGTCGACGAGGTAATTGAAGGTGTGGCCGTCGCAATTGTAGGTGAACTTGTTGTTGGAAGCAGGGAGCTTCTGGAGGCATTGGGAGGCGATGCTGGTGAAATTTCCGGTAAACTCGGTGTACTCGGCAAGGATCACCGTGCCCCGAGCCACGAAGCTGTAGATCAGAGATTGCTGCCCCATCTGACAGAACCAAAAACCCTATATCAACCCTAGACGACCCACCAACCACCAAATCGCCACAAGGATTCACGCACGAGAGAGAGAGAGAGAGAGGCGATCAGATCGACGCTGGACTTTGCACTGTAAGAAATGTAACTACGTATATATTCAGGTGGGAGAGGTAAACTTGTCACCTTTTGAAATAGTGAAATGGGATAGGAGGAAATGCTGTTGGAAAAATCTAATGGACGAGGACAGTTAATATAAATATATATATATATATATATATATATATATATATATATATATATATCCAAAACAACATAAAGAAGAAAAAATTAAAGCTGATTGAAGAAAAAGAGAATGAAAGGAATAAAAGAATCAGAATAAGTTGTACAATAATTAAATTATACAAATACAAAATAAATAGGCGGTTAAACTAACTATATGCATGTTTGAGTATGCAAAATTAGTTGTAATAAATATATAAGCTTTATTAAAATTAACAATCTTAAAGTAATTACAGGTGCAAAGTAGTGCAGATTTGCACTTACAGAAATCAGGATATATAAGGAAACTCAAGATTAGGGAGAGAGGATCAGAAGTGTTTCTCTCGAATGTGAGTTCTGCCTTAGCTCAAGGGTAAGGTTCTCCTTTTATAATATAAGGAGTTCCTGTTTACAATTATTAAAGTAAAACAGTAAATCAATCCGTGAGTGAACAGTAGGAACTGTTTAAGCAAGGGGCACATATGGTATCATCATTATGTCTTCCAGCTGTCTTTGGGGCGGTTGCTTTAGGCATAAGATGACAAAATAGCATTCAGTCGTCTCTGTGTCTTCCAGCTGTCTTCTGAGGGCGGTTGCTTTAGGCACAAAGTGACAAATATCTTAAAGAGGGCTCTAGTTAGTCTTCTTTAAACTCAAGTAGTAGTCAATCATCTTCCAACTTTGAAATGTCTTCAGAGTCATGACCAAATAGATTACTGTACAAAGCTTCTGAGGATGCTTCTGAATTCTCGTCTTCAGAATTATTACTCGCGAACTTGGACAATTGTTGCTCAAGCAATTTTATTAAATCTTTTTTATCAAGTCTGTTGAGGATATTATCTTTAGCAGACTTAGAAGATTTCTTTGAGGATAAGCTGGTGGCTTTTCCTCTTGCTAAAGCAGTTGGTGAATTAGGGGCCTAAATCATTAATGGATATTCAGGAACAGGTGAACCAGATTTAATTGCAGGAAATTCCTTTTTGCCTTATAAATCAGGGGCGACTTGAGGAAAATCTTTAATCATCTGGTTGATCACTTTATCAGTATATCCGAACCTATCCCACCATTTTGTAAAGTAAGCTCGGTCAATTATATTAGCATTTTTCTCATAGGTCCATTTGAAAATCCACGGTAGTTTGTAGTTCTTGCAAAAATGGAGCTCATAAGGAAACATTTGTGAATGCCAGTTCAGTTTTGTACCAACAACTTGTTGATAGAATGTAAAAGCTCTGGCGAACTGCTCAGGAAGATTGTCTAGAATTAAACCAAATTGGTCCCACCATTGGATAAACCAATAAGGGAAAGTTCATTTGAATCTTGTATCAAAATTGATGAACCATGAATGGCTAATATCAGGTACTTGAAAAAACATGAAGCGTTTCTAGGCAGTTATATAAACAAAGTAATTATAATTCAGTGCAGAATCTGAGAGTCTTTTGGGAGTCCATGGGTTTATTCCTCATTCGGTTTCTGTAATTACTCGGAGGATTTAAGTATTGTAATAGATTAGTTTAGTGGAATTATTCTTATCATAAATGAGTTTTATGACAAGAGAGTTTGTGAGAATCAAAATACTGGAATAATACTGGAGATTTTTGGAGGAATCTTCAGGTATCCAGTGGAAATTGGGGGAAAAATAAGAAGAGGCTATTTTGAACGGATCTGTTATATTAGAACGGTTAAGTTCTATATAAAACAGATGGGTAATAAATGGCTTATTAATATATTCAGATTTTCCTTTTGGGAGGAAAAATTGAGGAGTAATTAAAGCAGGTATTTTTGATGCCACTGCTTTTGCATATGGATCAAAAGATGTAGAAACCGTAGACGCAAAAGTCGCCGGTTGCACAATTTTACCAAGAGGTGTGAACCTATTGGCAATATCCAGTGCTGTTGATGAGGCACTGGGCACAATGGTGGATCTAGACTCATTCTTGATGAGTTTTATACTGGGTATTAGAGGTGGGAGTTCGCTCTCTGTTTTTCTTTTCCTTTCTTCTTGCTCACGCTCATGGTTGGATGTCTGCAAGAACTCTCTGGTAAGAAAATCAGGGATAGAATTATTAGTGTCTTTGATATATTCAATATCAAAATCAAAAACACTTAAAATACCTTGCCATTGTGTAAAAATATGTTTTGATGCAATATTTTCAACATCTTGTTCTAAAACAAATTTAGCACTCATGCAATCAATTCGAAGTAAAAACTTTTTGTTTAACAAATCATATTGAAATTTAAAAATACATAATACTATAGATAAAATCTATTTTTTAATAGTACTATATTTTTCTTGTGCAGGATTCCAGGTTCCAGAATAGAAACGAATAATTTGTTCAGGAGAACCTGGTGAAACAGATTGTTTCAGAATGCCACCATAACTGATGTTTGAGGCATCTGTTTCAACAATTTTGAATGAATCAGTAGTAGGGATACCAAGGCACAGAAGAGTTTTGACATGTGCTTTGATTTTCCTTACCAGATTAGTATGGATTTTTGTCCAAGGAAGAGGATTGGAAATGAGTCGTTTGAACAAAGGACGACAATGTTTTCTCATATCCTTGTAAAAATCAGCAACGTAATTGAGAGATCCTAAGAATCTCTGCAATTGTTTTTTATTAGTGATGACATCAGGAAATTTATCAGTGAAATCAATAGCTCTTTGGATGGGCCTGATTTTACCTTTAGAGATGTCATAATCAAGGAATCTGATATTGGTTTGAAACAATTTGATCTTTTTCGTAGAGGCGACAAGATCATTGATTCTAATGATGTCTAGAAACGAATTTAAATGTTTCCAGTGTTCATCAATAGATCTAGAAAAAATAAGGACATCATCAATATAGACTATAGTAAAAGCAGTGAACGAGTTGAAAACATCATTCATGATATTTTGGAACTCACTAAGGGCATTTTTGAGACCGAATGGCATCATATTCCATTCAAAATGACCAAAGAGGGTAACAACGGCTGTCTTATACCGGTCTGACTCAACTATTTGGATTTGTCAAAACCCAGATTTAAGGTCAAATTTGGAGAAGACCACAACATCACTCAACCTATGAATTAAGTCATTTTTGTTGGGAATAAGGTACCTAATCCACTGCAAGACTTTGTTCAAGGGTTTGTAATTAATGACTAGACGAGGGGTACCTCTTTCTAGTTCAGCATTTTTCCGGACATAAAATGCTGGACAAGACCAAAGAGACTTGCTATCTCTAATTATGCCCTTATCTTTAAGGTCTGCAATTTCCTTTTTGCAAGCAATTTCCTTTTTGCAAAATTCTAAAGTCTGACTATTCATCTGAATGGGTCTGACTTTAGTGGAAATAATGCTTTCATCAAAATTTTTTATATATGGAAGAGAAATGATGTGTTTCTTCCTATGCCAAAAAGTATTTGGTAAATCAGAACAAACATCAAATACAAGACGCTTGTTAAAATCATTAATTTTTGAAATTAAAATTGGCGAAGATAATTGTTCAGAAATCTTTTTGTATCTGATTTCTTGTTAAAGGAAATTCATATGTTTTTCTTTTGCAAAGAGCAAAGATTTCAAACCTTTATTTTGATCAATCTCTTGACGAGATGCAAATTTGAATTTGACCTTTTGACCAAAAGGGTCGGTAGTAATACCATCTTTTTCAATCAAAAAATGATATAAAGCAGAAATAAATGGTATGCCTAAAATCACTTTGTTAGACATGTTTCTGACCAAAACAGAAGGGATTTTAAAGCAAACATTGTTTTGACAAACATGAGCGTTGTTAAGCTCATATGTGATTTTCATCTGAAATCCATTTGCATAAAATAATTTCTCAGAGGATTTTTCAAAATATTTGCTAGGAATGAGTCATTCCTGAATACAATTCAGGTCTGATCTGGAAGCAATCATAGCAACAACAGAAAATTGAAAATCAGGGGCGACCACAATGGTAACACTAGAAAACCATTTTGGAGGAATGGTATGATGGATCAAAGAAATCTGATTATTAGCAGCTAACTCATGTTGGCTTGAACCAGAATCGTTTGTTTGCTCATTGTCAGAAGGAATATCCTGATCAAGTTGTTTATCAATTTTAAACATTAAAAATTCTTATTTTGAAATTTCATTTTCAGACTTAAAGTTGTTAACCTCAGATCTGAGTTCAACGATTTCTTTTTTAACAAGATTTATTTCGTGTTGTAAATCATTTGTAGAAATTTCCTTGGGTTTTTTCTTTTGAAATCTCTCCAAGGTTTCTTGAAAACTAATCCTTTGTTTAGGAGACTCTGGTTCTTGGCGAGCCATAGTCTTTCTTAACTTAAGAAGATATTCTTCCTTAAACTCAGGATTTGTTATTTGAGAAATCAAGGTTAGCAATAGGTTTTCTTGTTCTTCAGACTTAGACAAGACATGAATTGTCTTACCCTTTGTCTGGCAACAAGTATCATTACAATTACAACCTAACTTAGGACCAGTAGAATCTGGAGATTCAGTTTCTGAGTGATATTCTGAATCACTAGAACTGAATTCAAGGATATCAGATGATGAAGACGAAGCTATTTCTAGGAGCTGAAATAGTTCTTCTTTATCATTGTTATCAATATTCAACTCATTAAGCTTCTTTTTTAGTTTTTTATCTTTTTTGGCTTTCTGGGGGTATTTATCAGCAAAATGTCCTAAATTGCCACATATAAAACATTTTCCTTGAGAAAAATCTTTAGATTTCTTTTTCTTAGAAAATGACTTAGAAAATGGTTTTTTATAAGTTTTCTTATAAAATTCATCATGGGGTTTTGTCCTGATACCACCATGAGGTTTAGAAAATTTGTGCTTCCTTTTAGAGTGAGCTGTAGCAGAAAGTCCAAATTATTCACAAAATATTCTCATTTCGTATTTGGCTTTCTTACTATTTATCATCTGCTCGCGAAGCATTTTTTGATCATTACACATACTAATACCAAGTTTCTTGATTACTGCACAAATATCACCATAGGTGTATGCATCGTAATTAGGAGACCCAGCAATAGTAAGCTCATCCTTCACCTTATAAGCGAACAAGCGAGGTAATCCATCAATAAATTTTTCCTTCTAGTAAGGCTTCTGGCTATCATCCCGAAGCATTACTTTGGAAATAAAAACATCTTGGTACCATCTATAATCAGACATCTGATGACATCTAAGATTATTTAACTTGTCGCTGATGCGGCTAGTTATATCATATGGTGTGCCAATAAAATGCTTTAAAATTTTATACATCAAAGTATTAACTCCATCAGACTGGGCAGTCCCAATGGATTCATCAAAAATAGGTAACCCTTCATCATTACACTTGACAGGGTTCTGAATGGTTTCCTTGGCATCTCTGGTTAGGTGTTTATCCCATCAGTTTCTTAAAACACCGAAAAATCATTGTGTTAAAATCTTAACAATATCATATTGCCTAATATTGTTATTTACATAAGCATTTGTGACAAGAGACATTTTACTCATGGTATTCATGATTTCTTGTTCAGAGAAACCATCAATATTCCACTCGTAGACCTTGTCAGCAGAGTAAGAAGATTGGCTTTGAAAAACTTTTTCTTCAAACTATAAATCAGGAGGAGTAGGCCTGGAATACAAATTCTTCGTCAGACTCATTGGTCTTGGTCCTTTTGAAGAAAATCTTGCTATTTCAAGTTTTAAAACAATATCTTGAAAATTCTATTCAAGTAAATTAAGATCATTTTCTTCAGATCATTAAGCATTTGATCAATCTTATCAAGAGTCTTTGCCTATGGATTTTTAAAATAAATTTTGGCACGACTTTCTGGTAAAATAATCAAAGGTTTTTCAACTGTTTTCTTTGGTTGATTTGTAGTTAAAACCAAAGGAATTGGATCAGGTTTTTCAACCTTTTCTTCAATCCAATCTAACTGTTGTCCGATCGTATGAAGAGCAAGATTTACAAAGTTATTTTGAGAAATAACATTTTTTGTTTCTTTGAGAATCTTATCCTTCTCAAGATCTCTAGAAACAGTTTCTGAGATTTTGAAAGGTGAAACAGATATCTCAACCCCTTTATGGGTGATGAGAACAGTCTCCAAAGGTGAATGGCTAGATTGAACTACCATTTTACCTTTTTCCTTGACAAAATCAGTTTTAACAACATTTAAAATATTGTTAGAAATATAAATATTTTCAACAAAATCTAAGAAAAGAATATGTCTTTGCTGCTTATTCATTTCTTCTTTCCATTTCTGTTTAACACGTTGTTTTTCTTTTTCAGAATACTTTGTGTGATAAGCTTTTCGCCTAGCACTGTTTTTGGAAAGTTTGTATTCTTCAAAAAGATAAATAAGATCAAACGCAAATGGTTTGTTCAGTACAGTTAAACTATGATGAATTTGTGGTGCAACAGGAGCTACCATATTTGAAGCTGTAGGTGATAAAGATGAGTTATTTTCTTCTTTATCAGCTTCAATATGAATAAGCTGATCTTTAGAGGATCCAGCATCCTGTGTAGAATAAAAAGCAGAAGTAACCTGAGAGGACGTAGAAAGTATTTTCAATTTTAAAACAGAATTAACAGGTTGGGCTGTTTTAACAGAATCTTCCAGAAATTGTTTGAGATTTTGTTCTCTTCTTACTGGAATTTCTGACCCTGCAAAAGAAGAACTAGATCCAGCAAAAGAATTTCTTCTTGGACCTGGAGATCTAGTCTGATCAAAACTAATTTTAATACTTTCATCTAGATACTGTTGAATGTTACTTGGATAACTTTCAACAGGATTTCGAGAGATGGAAGAAATTTCTTCTTCCAAAATCCATTCTTTGGGAAGAATTATATCTTTTCAAAAAATCATTTTTGGAGTTGAACTCTGGATCAGAAGAGTTTTTTCCTGGATAGGTTTTGAAATAGCTTTTAGATTTAAATTCATTTTTAAAAGACGATAATAAATCCTGTAAATCAAAGTAAGGGATTTGCTACCCTTAAGCATACCATATCCAGAAGTTAAAATGTTTAAAGTCAAACATTTTAAGATATGTTTATCATCAAGAGATAGTGTTAAATCAGGATAACAATTAAAATGGATTGGTCCATCCGTTAGAGAAGATTGGATCATTTCGAGAATACTTGTTTCAAAATTATTGAATCTGGCATCCCTTAAACAAAATAACACGGATGTATTGATACCTCTCCTTGTTAAAGGATTGGCAGCAATTTGGACAGATCCAATATGAATATATTTAAATCCTTGCTCCAACAATTTGGTTATCTATTTTTTTTTTTTTGAAAAAGATAACATTTTTCTTGAATTTTGGAAATAGCATAAGTTTGTTCAACAGTACGCACGCAAAATTGTGTGTGCATAGATCTCTCAAACAAATTGGTTCGATAGATCGTGCTTACATCAAGTTTTGGAATCTTCCATGATCCCAGCACAGACGACTCTGCTGCTTCAAAAGTACAGTCTTCCTCATTAACTATGTTAGGCGGCATAACCGACCTGGAACTAATTGTTGAATTTGATCTATTTATCCAACTCATTTTGTCCTACGATAACATTGACCATCGCATCTCAGGGGTCTGCGAACTTACCACTCTCGGCCCTCGGGTTTGAACCTATAGCTACCTTAAACTCGCCTCCCTGGCTTCAAAACGGGACTTATACCTCCGAGTTCCTGACCTACTTGTCGAAAGATGATCTTGAACCAACCAAAGTAGAAACTCCAGGTGAGGTTTGTCAGAAAACAAAATAAGTAAGTCTAGGTGCAACGCACATGTGTCAAAATTTCAAGAAAAGTGGCTCACGGCTAAGCTGCCTATATCTTGACACTGGCGCATGATATGCTCAGAATAGCCCCACAGGCATGTCATAGCCCCTGTCATCAATGCCATGGCATGCTGATGGAAGCCTTACTCTCACTTTAGTGTTTGTGGCATGTTGGGTGATTGAATCTAGGGTTATCTCAAGGCAACATCAAGATTCGATTGGTATGATAGTGAAAATTAAGATTAATTCGAGCTAGCACTCAATTTTTGAAAATTTGGATGACAAAGCATAAGCTTCATTTTTATTGAAAATAGCATAATGCCTCAATTACAACGCAAACTCGAAATAAGTAGTAATAGGGTTGGGCTTGTCTTCCCCCACTTATTCCCTCTAACAACTTCTTTTAAAATTTGAAATCACAATCTCAAAACAAGTCAAACTTCTAAAATTAAAGAAACAATCCTAACAACTCATAAAATAAAGGAAACAAACTCAAACAAATTAACAAATAGATAATCTCCCTAATTTGAAGGAGATATTCTGTCAATCATCTAGCAACTGCCCAATCTCCTAAAATCAAGGGATTTGTCTCGTCCCCTAAATTCAAGGGATTTGCCAATGAACCCCTAAAATCAAAGAATTTGGCTAACAACTTGTTCTTCCTCTAGTTGACCTTGTTTTGGGCGCCCAATGACCCATCACCCGAGCCATGCATGCACCCCAATGCCACCCTTCTAGCCTCGGCACGCCTAGCCATCCTAGTGGCATTACGAATGACCCTTCTTGTCCATCAATCCTCCCCTCTTCAAGATCGACCTTGTCCTCAAAGTCCAAATCTAAGAATTGATTCTTAAGAACCCGAACACTCTCTCATGTAGCATTTTCGGTTGGGAGCCCCCTCCATTGAACTAAGGCTTTGGTTGCCACTTGGCCACCCTTCCTTACATATTCCCTCAAGTCATTAGAGGAATTGGGAATCTCGAACATCCCAAACCATAGCTATCATTTTCTAAATTTCGTTTCCTTTATCTCATATCTTGTAATCTTCACTATCTATCCGTGTTCTTTATCTACTTCTCAAGTGGATTCATAACAATTGGTATCTAGAACCACCTATTCTTCATGGGTGTGGTACAATTAAATAAACAAAAATTGTTGTTGTTGGAAAAGATTTTGGAGAAATTAGACCATATGAGTGAAATACTTGATGGCATGCAAAAATATTCCAAAATGTAAGAATCTTTGGTGCAATGGCAAGATAAGGGGGACGAAGATAAGGTAGTAGAGGTGGAAGAAATACAAAAATCGATAAGGCGATAAGAAAATGAAATGAACGATGAAAACAAAATCGTGAAGGAATAAGAGATTCATCTGCAAGACCAGGTTAAGGTGAAACAAAATGAAGAAGAACCAGTCAAGCATGATTCCAACGAACTACCTCTTTCATCAGTTCTCAGAAATTCTGTCAGAAAGTACTCCATCTTATCATATCAACTTTCAGATCCTATTCTCCATATTTCATTTTTCTCCACCATTAACACTTTGTCGTATATGGACGTCACCAAGATATAGCTCTTAATCACCAAGATGCATTCCATCAACAATGTCGACGAGCCAGAGGTGGGTTGATCATAAATGCAAGGATATTTATGTACGCCTCACATGGCATTCTCCATGGAAAATATATACGGGTGACAACTCGAAAGGTAAGGCTACCAATTCATCATCAGCAAAGCTGGACCATGTACCCATATGGCTTGGAATCAAATCATTGTTTGGATTCTTAGACCCTCCAGCTTTTGAAGAAAGGATACTAGAACACTATCCCATTTTTCTGGACCTTGTACTCAATCATACCAGTGGTAAGCACATTTTTCCTATCTTTACCTTCACTTCCTATTGAGATTTGAGCACAAATTGTACCATTGAAGGCATTTTTGAGATATTTGAAGCCCTTCATGTTTTTATGGTAATCTTTGGTGGAGAGCCATGGAAAAATCTCATGGTTTCACAAGTTTTAGTAGATACGGAAGTTACTCCTCAGTTGCTCTGTAAATTGTTACATAGGGCTGTTTTTGAGTGGGATGGGATTAGTGGGATTGTTGTGCAAAGAAATTCTTTGAGAAATACATTTGGGCCCTCATTGAGCACAATATGTCTATTTGAGTTGCTTATGGGTATAAATAATGTCACCTTATTGGCCCTTTGATAGAGGAAGAGGACAAAAGAAATTGTGGAGAATCATTGGGTGAACAAAGCCTTGGATAAGTTATTTCACTTTGTTTATTTTGATTTTGATCTTAAAAGGGATGGTGGAATATATATTAAATTTGTTGGTTGGTGGAGACTTGTTTAAAGTTTTGTTGGGGCCGATGTGAGTATGGTGGGAGCCTTTATTCAACTTAAATGTGCACTTATCATTAGTGGAGAGTTTTCTGTTGAATTCGTGAAGATGAAGAAAGAGGTTTATGGTTCTTTGTACAGTGAACCTGTGAAAGTCATTCTAAAGAAGGATCACGATGCCTTTGGTTCTCCAATTGTGTCTGAAATTGATAGAACAATGAAGAAACATATAGATAATTTGCTACATGTATTGGAAGGTGTTGGTGCACAAATAACACAACTGGGAAGCGGGACCTGCAACCTAGAGAGTTTCATTGATAATTTGAATGTGTCTATTGGAAACAATCATGGAAGCACGGATGGAAGGCTGAGGTAGTTGGAGAATATTCTTAGAAAGGTGCAATCGGGGTACAGGTGCTCAAGGATAAGCAATTAGTACTTGGTGGCGAGCTGGGGCTTGCAAAGCTACAAATATCTGAGGCAGCGCAACAACCAAAAACCCAATACACTGTGCAAGTAGATTCTGTGCAGCAGGCTGCATCTATTCCTCAACAATACCAGCAACATCTTCCTTCTACTAATAATCAATAGACTGAGTTATTTTAGTGCTTCTGTTACAGTCATCTATACCCCGTTGAGTTTTTTATGGCTAGTGTGTAACACCCTCTTCCTGTAGACTAAGTGTGTCACGTGTTTTTTTATAAAAGTTTACCCGGCAAGAGATATCATATTTAATAACATGAAATTAACATTTATTTTATAAAAGATTTGTCTAATAAAAAGTCTTCCAAAAACTTAAATGAATAAATTGAATAAATTTATGTCATAAAAGCAATTTTATTCTAGAAAGTCTGAAACTAAATCAACTGCTCCTTCTAATCCTGGCCTACTTGCTCATGTTCATCATCCTCACCTGGGTGATTAAAAGACGTAAAACAAACTAAAATGAGTCGAAAACTCAGCAAGAAATCCATCACAATGTAAACATAATAAAAATAATATTTTCATAAAAGTTTTCATATTGAGAGCTTAAAATCATGAATGTTCATACTGATATTTATGTTATGCATGACTGATTTATTTGAATTAATTGACTGATCTGACTTAACTGATTGATCTAATTGGCCAACACACTTAACTCTGTATGTGAGGTTGTGCGCTGGCCCCACAATCGGCGGCCGCGAGGGGAGCCACTGATAGTATTTTGGCATACTATGGTGGACCATGCTTGAGTCTGTGACTTGCACATTCACCCTGAAACTACATTGGTACCATGCATCTGAATGACTATCTGATTAACTGATCTGATATGATCTTATACCCGAATTTAAGATAGTTTACTTGTTTTATACACATGAGATGCATGACATAATACATACATAATTATAATTTTTCAATTTGAACATAATATGGAATGACATGATCGTATGCTATACTGGATGTCATGTTTGCATATGACATGAGTGGTGCATAAATAATGACTGTCAATGAACTGGCTTGAATAATCTTATATATAAGATGAACTGTGATGATCCTGATTTGTGATCAAATTACTTACCTCGCAACGCTATTTCTTGAATCTCACTTCGTAACTTGTCACCTATATGAAGTATTAAACGTCACTAAATTTGTCTAGGAAAACATGTCCTAATATTCCACTTAATTTAAATTCATATTGTAGACCTATAATGAATAAATATTCTGTTTAATATAAAATCAATAAATGTTTATATCTTAAATTATTTAAATACTAATAACATATGTTAATTTAGTAGGAAATCGTATTGTATTTAAATATATCAAATAAAAGTGGAAACTCATTTCATAAAAATAGATTTACTCCATTTAAGGCATCCAAAGTAAATTTAAACTCTTTATTATAAAATTTAATGAACTTTCACTATAAAATTTAATAATTAATAACATAGATGATTTTATGTAAATCATAAGATTTTTGGATTAAAATAATTATTCAAATAACACCAGCCCACTTAAATATTAACCCAGTCCTAAAAGAAATCAACTCAACCTCACTTAAAAAAAATCTCTGAAGTAGATAGACCAACACTTTGTAAAAAAGAAAAAGTCCAAAATACCATGGCAGGGATAAGTTTTAAGCCCAACGTTGGTAGCCATGTGTTAAAGGATATGCATGTAATTAAAATTAAAGATTACCCATATGAAATACTAAGGTTGCAGAGTAACAACTCGCAATGAGAGAAAAAGAAGTTTTAAATGGCAATCTTGTAATTATAGGAACATAGGTTTGTACTTTTTTGCAGATCTAAAAGCATCTTGTAATTATAGCAACTTACTTTTTTGAAAACTGAAGACAAATAAAGCAACTTTAAGCATTCTAGAACCAGTGCGACAATGCTTAACGAGCAGAAGAGACACCGTCTGAATGAAGGCACAATGCAATGAAGTTGAGTATCGATCATGGGTGGCACGACTGAAGAGCACTCAGAGAGAGAGAGAGAGAGAGAGAGAGACCATTGGATGCTATCAAATGAGAAACAATGAGTAGAGGGATGGAGTTTTGAAACAAAGAACTTGGGGGGAGGAAGAGACGCAGCTAGTGGAGCACTGAGGGAGGCCTCTCAAAGGTAAAAATGATGAATGTTGGTTCTGAGTAAGATGGAGAGCAAACCAAACTTGCGTGAGTAGTTGTGTGGTACTTAATGCTTTTCTGTGGTTGAAAAATATAGACGGGGAATGAATAAATAGAGAAACAGTTTTGAACGTGTCCCATGCACTTTAGGAAGTTTGCTAGAGGAAGACTCGGTCTGCACCGAAAATAGAGGGATAATGAAGGGGGTGATGTTAAGTGTAGAGAGGTTTAATTGAAATTGGTTTTGATGTAGATAAAACTGACTAGGAAAATATGGTAAATCACTAGAGACTCAGTCCACATCCGATAAAACTTAATACAGACTTTGGGTTTTAAAAAAATATAATAATAATCAATAAATAAAACCTTAATATTGATAAAAACAATAATCATAATAACAATAAAAAAATAATAACTAAATGATTTATTTATAAACCCCAAATATAAGTTTAGTATGTTACATAGTGGGATGTGTTTTGGGCATTGGGTTGTTTGTCCTCAAGTGGATTCCATGGATGAATTTTGGGTTTTGCTACTGTTCATAAGGCTGGTCTTGGGGTTGCTAGACAGTTTTTTTTTTTTTTGGGCAGCTAAAACACCTTGTATGATCTAGGGAAAAAAAAATCTATAGGGAATCATGAGCTGAAGTGGTCTTTGGAATGGAGGCCTCTAGTTGTTGCTGTCTTTGTTCAATTTGAAAACTATGTTGGATGGCTATCAAGTGCCTACCCATGTCGCAAAGACGTTGAAGGATCTCCTTCTATCTTGAAGAGGAAAATTCAGCTGTGGGCCTAGTTCATTGTAATGAATTGGCACAACAGAAATAACCTGGTGGAGAATAGATTGGGAGATTTTGAGTATGAAGTTCAAGTTCCATATCTGTTGTACCAGAATACATCCCAAGAAGTTAACGGTATTTGGTTTTACAATCCACGAGAGTGTGACGATGTTGCAAATCTATTTAGTATGATACTCAAGACATTTTCAAAAATCCCTTCAAGGTCAAAAGTAGCTTCAAGCAAAATCAAGTTTGAGGAACTTGAAGCAGTTAGAACCAAGTTGTTGAGGGAAGGTCCTCTTGAGCCATCATAATCTACTCCTGATAGAGTTAGCTGCAAATTTTATGACCTTGTGGGCAAGGTCCTTCTTAAAGGGAGGAGATTGTTATGGCCTCTCTGTGGAGGTATGGATGAGAGGGCAGATGATGGATAAAATGAACAACAGTAGATCATGGAGTGCACCATTTCACTTGGGCAGCTAGCTGGAAACACACTGTTCCTTCTAGTTAATAGATGTTCTAGAATATTGTATTCACTAGTTGTGATTACATTTCCTTTTTGTTACTTTTCAGATATAAGGAGGAGTGTAATACGTTGGGGGATGATCTAGTATCGGGAAATCTCTTAGACTTGTTGTTACTTTCATTTGGAGGAATTGGGAGTCTCGAACATCCCAACCTGTAGCTATCATTTTCTAAATTCCATTTCCTTTATTTCATCTCTTGTAATCTTCACTATCAATATGTGTTCTTCATCTACTTCTCAAGTGGGTTCATAACATCCTCAAAAGCTTATTGACAAACTTCCTCCATTTCAACTCCCTCCTTTGAGCCCCATACGTCTTCCTCATCCATTGCCACCATTGGTTGGCCTCCCCTTCGAGGAAGTAGGTGGCATATGACACTTTTGCATGACCCTCCATGTGGTTGTGTTTAAAGTATTGCTCGGATCTACTAACCCATGTGCTCTGGTCATCACCATTGAACTTTGAAAAGTCTATCTTTGGCTTGAGAACTTCCCCCTTATATGCTCCTCTCCTCTCATCACGGTTCTCTCATTCTCCTTCACTTTCCTTGGTTGATTCCTCATAAGACCTTGAGGAATCTTGAGAAGATGAATCCGAGTTTTCCACCCTCTCTCGGCGTTGGCTTCTTTTAGATCCAACAGAACCCTACGGACTATAGGCTCTTCTCCTATGGCGCCTCCTTTCTCCATTCCTCCTTTGATCCGCCAGTTGGTGGAGCACCTCCTCTAACCTTTCAAGCCGTTCATTGGTGGCGGTGTGTTGTGCCTCCAAAGTAGCTTCAATGTTCTCAATCCGCTTCCTATGAGCTGGTTGTCGATTGGTCATGGCTTCCTCTTCTTCGGTTGGGCGCTCTCAACGAAAGCACCAATGATGGAAGCTTCACTCTCACTCAAGTGTTTGTGGCGTGTTGGGTGATTGAATTTAGGGTTACCTCAAGGCAACACCAAGATCCGATTGGTATGATGGTGAAAATTAAAACTAACTTGGGCTAGCACTCAATTCTCGAAAATTAGGATGACAAAGCATAAGCTTCACTTTTATTGAAAATAGCATAATGCCTCAATTACAATGCAAACCTAGGGTTCGGCTAGCCTACCCCCACTTATTCCCTCTAACAATTTCTTTTGAAATTTAAAATCACAATCCCAAAACAAGTTAAACTTCTAAAATTAAGGAAACAATCCCAACAACTCCTAAAATAAAGGAAACAAACTCAAACAAATTAACAGATAGATAATCTCCCTAATTTGAATGAGATATTCGGTCAATCATCTAGCAACCGCCCAATCTCCTAAAACCAAGAGGTTTGCCTCCTCCCCTAAATTCAAGGAATTTGCCAATCAACCCCTAAAATCAAGAAATTTGGCTAACAACTTGATCCTCCTCTAGTTGACCTTGTTTTGGGCCCTCAAGGACCCATCACCCGAGCCATGCATGCACCCCAATGCCACCCTCCTAGCCTCGGCATGCCTAGCCCTCCTAATGGCATTATGAATGGCCCTTCTTAGATCTCCATCACAAGTCCAAGATGCCTAGCGAGGTTAGTGACAGCCCAGGTCTGCACGCAGCAGTCCAACTTGGGCAGCCAGTGAGATGAATGGCAGCCCAAGCCAGCGCATAACCCAGCAGTAGCAGCATGCCTAGTAGCAACCATGCCACTAGGCAGCCCCAACGCACAGGCCCTTGCCTAGGCCATGCCAACCATGCACTGTGGGCAACATTAGCAGGTCGCCCAACGCCCAGGCCCATGCTAGGGCCATGCCAGCCATGCCCATGTCCCATGCCATGGGCCAGCCTAAGCCACCAAGGGCCAACATATGTCATAGGCCATCATGGGGTCCATCCAAGACTTACTTTACAATGGGGCCTTTTAGGATTTTTCACTTATATGATTGCTTGAAATAAGACTTGTAGACATTTCATTTACAACTTTTTGGCAAATTCCTTTGTAGAAGGTTTGTTTGTTCTTGAGATCATTTTTGCTTTGCACTTGTGCTACTTGAGTGCAATTCGTGGATCCTAAGGAGATGATCATCACTTGCAAATTGTGAATAGGTGTTGAATTCATTTATCAATCTTATGAGTATTTTCCATTTAAGAAACTCTAGACTTAGTCGACCTAGGTAAACGTCACTTAAGCGGTTGCTGACGTGATAAAATAAAAACAAATCGTTTCATTTTACAAGCTTCCTCAAAATTTTTTATTGTTTTTATTCCCTCCCTCTCTGCATTTCCTCTCTTCCTCAGTCCCCCCTCTCTGCGTTTCTTCTCTACCTCAAGAACTTCCTGTCTCGACCCTTTGTTCCTGTTGTTGTTTTTTCCTGTGTATGTGTCGGTCATTTCCATGATTCAAAAGTTGCTGCTTTCTATGTACAAGCCATCGAGTCATTTGTTGAATCTTTGAGCAAGGAGTAGAACAAGAAGAAGAAGAAGAAAAAGAAGATTTAAAGGTGTGTAGTTTGGTGGGTGAGGAATTTGGCAAAGTGGTTGGAGGAGTTTTCGCTACAGAGATTTTTTTTGTGTAGTTAGTTGCGGAATTCTTTTTTATTCTAAAGATTTTTTTTTTTAATTTTGTTTTCCTTTCGATCGAAGATAGTGTAAGAGAACGGTAATTGTGGGTGTGTGTATGCGAGTGCTGGGGCAGATCTTGCTCATTTGAAGCTACAAAACAAAGACTGTGGACGATTATTTGCTTCGAGACTCGGTGAATTGGAAGTAGAGTGTTAGAAAAAAAAATCACTCTGTTTATTTGTCTCTGAGTGCAAAACGTTAATTTCCAGTCAGATGAGAGAGCAACAGTGCAGGGGTTGATTTTGTCATTAACATTTGCATACATAATAGGTAACCGCTTAATCTGTCCTGGAAAGGAACTTCTGCAATAAAAATGGGGGATTCAGAGGAAGGTTGGGCGCACTCACCATTGCTGAAAAATTTGGGCACCGATGACTACTTGTCAGTTTGGAAAAGCTATGGGGCATATGGAATTGTGGGTGCTATTGTTATTGGTATACTCGTACCTATGTTTTTGTCCACAATGTTCATGGGAAAGAAAAGGGTAAAATAAATAGGGTTCTCGGTACAAGTTGGTGGTGAGGGAGGTTATGCAGTTTAAAATACCCGAGTAATTGAATTGGTTGAAGTTCATTGGAAAGGAGCCATAACCATGGTAGCTCTATTTGAGCAATCTTGTAAAAAGAATGCACATAATCGCTTTCTTGGATCAAGAAAGCTAATTGGCAAAGAAGTTGTTACAACTAGTGATGATAGAAAGTTGGCAAAGGTACATTTAGGGGATTATGAGTGGCAAACTTATGGAGAGATATTTGATCGTACTCGCAACTTTGTATCCAGGCTTGTCAGATTGGGTCATAATTTGGACAGCCATGTTGCAACTTTTTCTTAAACCCGAGCTAAACGGTTCAATTACCCTTCAGGTAGCCTTGTCCTCATACTCAATTTTGTTGATATCATTTTTTTTTTTGTTTCTTTTTATTTTTATCTTGTTCTTTCCCTTTGATTTAGATTTATAAATGCAGGTGATGCTAAAAGAGTTTCCCTTATTTCATTCCAGGGTTGCTTTCGGCAAAGTATCACTGTTGTTACTGTTTATGCCTCTCTAGGCGAGGATGCCCTAATCCACTAGCTTAATGAGGTGAGGAAGATGAGAAGCACAAATCGCCGAAGAAAATTAGAGGAAGAAGATGAGAAGCGAAGAAGTGAAACGGGAATGGAATCTGAAATGCACTGCACTCTTTTTTTTTTAAATTAACAGCAGATGCCACGTCAGCAGTCTACATCAGTTGACTGCACGACGACTGTACATAGCAAAATTGTTTCCATTCACTATCTAAATTATCCATTGTTTGTTCATATATTTTCTAGTTTGTTCTTATATTTCCTTGCACTGTCTTACCAAACAAACACATATTAAGCCTTCATCATTCCAATTCCATATTTCCCATAATTTCGACATTCCTAAAAGATAGCCTCCCTTTATCCAAATTAACCCTAGATGAAACTCCTAGAGTCTCACAAGGATTTCTTAAATTTTAGGAATCCTAACCTTACATTCCTTATCCAAATCCCTCAATTTTCATAACAATCCTAGAATCACTCAAACACCTAAGAGACCTACCTTTTCTTGTCTTAGCCAAATCTCCATCATCCCTAAATTGTAGGAAACAATTTAGGATCTCATCTTACACCATCCTACACGTCCAACCCTAGCCTCACTACATTCCAAAACCCTAATTCATCCTAAGTGGCACCAACATCAAAGGAAGAGCATCAAATTATACACCATTGCACTACATGAACAAGTTCATAACTTAGATCACCCTTTTACGATATCATCAATACAAACATCAATTCCATCACTAAACACCATAACTCTATTAACCTAGGGACCATTCATTGCCATAATTCATTCAAGACCAAGCAAGTAGACAAGAGGCATTCGGTCATCACAAGGCAAAACGAGCTAACGGATCACAGTGTTTAGGACTTGACTGAGGTCCCAAACATTAATTAATGCTTTCATTGAGATGCTAATCTTGCTTGGTGATCTAGAGGAGTTCTCACTTCTCTTCGAGTTAAACAACACGATAACTTGATCTTGTGATTGGATTGGGGAATCCCTCTTGGATTCCATTTTATTTTGTGATTGTGTTGTGAAACACGAAGTTTAGGGATTAAGAAAGAGTCGGAGTAGTTAGGTTGTATGGATCGACCACCCAAAATGGTGGAAGATCCGAGGTTGGACATTAAGCTTGTTGCAAGAAGGGTTGACCACCCAAGAAGGTGGGAGACCCAAGGTTGAACTTTTAAAGCCGTGAGCAAGTGTCCAAGTGATCCAAGTTGTTGTCCAAGTTGTTTTGAGCATAATTTTCAGTTTGCAAGCCTAGTTTGCAAATTGTTTTGAGCCAAGAATTTGAAGCAAAATGCACGGGGGCACTTTAGAATCCGAGGAGCAACAAGGTTCCAACGGGGAATGTATTGAGACATTAGAAGGTCATACGACAAAGCTTATCAACGTTCTTGATGAGGTCACCACCACTATAGCCAAATTAAGGATGGCCTTGAATGTCACATGCCGTGACAGTGAAGAGAATAGAAGAGTCATGAAAGCCATGCGAAGAGAGACGAATGCAAGCATTGAGAGGCTTGAAAGAATAATTGTTGAAGGGAATGGTCATGGGTCACTTTCTAATCTGAATGGACAAAGGCATGATGCTTTTGTTGATGGGGTCGAGACTAGTGTAACGGGTCCATGTAAGAGCCACCAAGAACTGAATTTCGAAGAGGTGGTAAGGTTGAAAATGATCGTGTTGTTGTAGAAAAGTGGATCTGTAATGAAGACAACCGTACCAAGAGCCCTAGTATGAAAAGAGATCCTCAAGATGTATGAGGCCGAATATGATCATGAGGATGAGAGGCCTTATGGCCAAGGTGACTACTTTGAAAGAAAACAACATCATCATGAGAGGGGTGGAAACTACCGTGGGAGAAGGTATGAGGATGACTACCATGAGGAGAGGAGAGGAAACGTGGCTTATGACTAGGGACCTAAGAGGCCTAAGGTGGATTTTTCCAAGTATAGTAGGGGAGATCCATATGAGTGGTTAGACAAAGTTGACCACTACTTTCTTGGTTATGAGATTCCTAAACAAGAGAGGGTGTCGATGACATGCTTCTACTTGGAAGGGAAAGCTAGTAAATGGTGGATGTGGATCTGAGACCAATATGAGAAAAAGAGAGGACGATTGTGGTGGACGGCCTTTGAAAATGAGTTCCTCATGCAATTTGGCCCATCACCTATTATTAATCACTATGGCCAACTTGCTAAGTTGTGGTAAGAAGGAAATGTGCATAATTACATTGAGGATTTTCGACAACTCCAAACTATGGTGAGGGGTGGTCCGAGGAGGCCTTTGTGGGCACTTTTATTGATGGCTTGAAGTCTTGGCTAGCCAAGAAAATCAAGTTGAAGCAACCCACACGGCTCCAAGAAGTAATGAGGATGACGAAAATCCTAAAAGAAATCACTCATATTGAGAGATATCAATCTAAGGATATGTGAAGCAAGTTTACTAAACCCTTGTAAACCAAAGTTCTTTGCGAAGGCAATGAGGACATAGGGGTGCTTCTAAGTCTAGGCCACTTGAAGTGAGGAAGCTCTCCAGAGAATAAGTCCAAGAAAGAAAAAAAAAAGGCCTATGTTTTTAAGTGTGGGGAGAAGGAGTAGGGAACACAAGTGTAGATCCAGACAAGCATATGTGTTGATTAATAGTGAAAATAGTGAAAATGATGATGGTTGTCATGTTGAATCATCTAGCCAAGAGTCTGATCAAAAGGAGGCCAAATCTAGTGAAAAACTAGAAGAGGCCGAGTTGTCCCTTAATGCCGTGTCGGGGATCCAAAAGCCCACTTCCATGAGGGTGATGGCATGGATTGAGAAATTTGAGGTCACATTGTTGGTGGATAGTGGCTCTACACATAACTTTATCTACTCCAGCATTGTCACCGAAGTTGGGTTGAAACCTATTGCTATAGAGTCATTTGAGGTCAAGGTTGCGAATGGGGATAAATCGAGGTATGAGGGGCTACTAAAAGAAGTAAAGATGAATGTCCAAGGGGTGAGAATAGTGGCCGATCTTCATGGTCTATCATTAGTTGGACTTGATGTGGTATTGGGCAATGCATGGCTCAAAGGCCTTGGAAGGGTGGTGAACGATTATCACAATATGACCATGTAACTCAAGCTCGAGTCTAAGAAGAGAGTGTGGATAGCTTTGGCATAAAAAGAAGTCATCTTGCGAGGCCATAATGTTTGAGAAGTTGTGCAAAGGTAAGGCACATTGCTTTGCCATTGTTGTGGCCAAGGAAGACTTAATGTGTGAGATGAGAAAGAAGGAAGATGAGGGAAACCAAGATGAATTGTTATTGCTGCCCAAGGAGGTTAGAGAGGTCTTGGAGGACCATAAAAGGGTTCTATAGGTGTCCACTACCTTACCACCTTCTAGACCCTTTGACCATCACATTGTTCTAGTGGATGAGAAGAAACTAGTAAATGTGATTCCTTACCGGTATGCTCACTTTCAAGAGGCCAGTGGATGAAATGTTGAGGAGTGAGTTGATAAGGCCAAGCACTAGCCCGTTTTCTTCTTCGGTGTTGCTAGTGAGGAAAAATGATGGATCTTGGCGGTTTTGCATAGATTATAGGGATTTGAATGAAGCCATGATAAGGATAGGGTATCCTATAGCCATGGTGGATGAGATGTTAGATGAGTTGCATGGGGCAAGAGTCTTCTACAAGCTTGATCTAAGGTCTGGTTATCATCAAATCCGAATGAGGGAAGAAAATGTTCACAAGACCACATTTAGGACTCATTCCGGGCACTTTGAGTACCTAGTGATTCTGTTTGGGTTGTGAAATGCCCCCTCCACTTTTCAAGCGCCATGAACACAATTTTCAAGCCACTTTTGAAGATGTTTGTATTGGTTTTATTTGATAACATCTTGGTTTGTCCAAGTCCATTGAAGAACACAAGGAGCATTTGAAGGTTGTGATGAAGATTTTGGAGGAGCACTATCTTTTCATAAAGGCTTCCAAATGTGCCTTTATGGAAAAGAAACTTGAGTATCTTAGTCACTTCATCTTGAGAGAGGGAGTAAAGGTGGATCAATGGAAAATTGAGACATGGTGGATTGGCCATTGCCCAATGATGTTTTGGCCTTGAGAGGTTTTTTGGATTTGACCGGTTACTATAGATAGTTTTTGAAAAATTATGGGCTTTTTGCCAAGCCACTCACTTCTTTGTTAAATAATGACAATTTTGAGTGGACACAAGAGGCGAGGGAAACCTTTGAAAATTTCAAAAGGGCCATGACCGTTACTCCCTTGCTAGCATTGCCCAACTTTGAGAAGCCGTTTGAAGTTTATACGGATGCAGATGGAGAGGGGATATGTATTATTTTAATGCAAGAGAAGAAACCCTTAGCCTTTATTTCCAAGGCACTTGGGCCAATGGAGAAAGCATGGAGCACCTACTCAAGAGAAATGTTGGCGGTGGTGTATGAGGTGAAGATGTGGCAACCTTATCTTTTAGGCTGCAAATTTACTATTGTGACCGACTAACAAGCTTTGAGACATCTCCTACAACAAAAGATAGTTACAATTTCTTGTCAAGCTACTTATGTTTGAGTATGACATTGTTTACCAACGGGTAAAGAGAACAAAGTAGCCAATGCCTTGAGTAGAAGAGAGGGGAGTTCACTTTTATGGTTTGTGCATGAGGAGGATGAGTCCTCTATGGTGGTCTTGAGTGGGGCCGGATGGAGAATATGAGACAAGATCCAGGAAGCCACAAAAATTGATGCGAGAGCCCTTAAAATTGTGGAACTCTTGGAAGCACAAAGAGAAAGAGTAATTGGCTTCAAGATGAGGGATGATTTTATTTATTACAAGGACTATGTGTATGTGCCTAATGTCCCAAATTTGATGAAGGAAATTCTTGACCACTTCCACAATAGTAAGGAAGGAGGTCACTTGGGGTGGTTGAGAACCTACATAAGAATGAAACACTTCTTTTTTTTGGGAAGGGCTTAAGAAAGCGGTGAAGAAACTAGTAGCAGAATGTGATGTATGTCAAAAGGCCAAGTATGACACAAGACCTCCATCCGGGCTCTTACAACCATTTTCAATTCCAAACTTGATATGGGATGACTTGAAAATGGACTTTGTGGAGGGTTTACCTATTAGTAGTGGCTATGACGTGATTTTGGTGGTGGTGAACCGACTTAGCAAGTATGCTCATTTCATTACTCTTAAACATCCTCACATAGCCAAGAGTGTGGCCAAGGCATTCATTGATAGTGTTGTGAAGTTTCATGGGTTTTCTAAGAGTATTATGATCAATCGGGATAGGGTATTTATGAGCACTTTTTGGAAGGAACTCTTTAACTTACTAGAGAGCAAATTGAAGGCAAGTTCCTCTTACCATCCTTAAATCGATGGGCAAACCGAGGTGGTGAATAAGACACTTGAGCAATATCTAAGGTGTTTTTGTTGGGGTGATTATCTCACTTGGGTTGAGTATTAGTACAATACATCGTTTCACTCTTCCATCCAAAGGAGTTCTATTGAGGTTGTGTATAGAAGACCACCACCAATTTTGGTGAATTATGAGAGAGGGACGTCCAAGAATGATGAAGTAGAGAGGGAGTTGATCACTAGAGATGAGATCTTAGTGAAAATGAAGATGGAGCTCAAGAGAAAATGAAAAAATACTATGACCAAGGGAGGTGTGTAATTGCCTTCAAAGTGGGGGATTATGCGTACTTGAAGCTACAACCGTATGGGCAAAAGACCTTGAGAAAGAAGTTTTAGTTTGAAATTGTCCAAAAGGTATTATGGGCCTTTCAAGGTGTTAGAGAAATTGGGAGAAGTGGCTTATAGGTTGGAACTTGCTCCAACATCAAAACTCTACCCGATTTTTCATGTATCAGTGTTAAAGAAGAGGATTGGGGACCTTAGGCTCATTGTAGAAGAGTTGCCTAGCTTTGATGAAGAAGGAAGAATACTTTTGCAACCAAGAGAAGTACTTGAGTATAGGGTGGTAAAAAGGAAGAGGAGTAGGAGAAATGTGTGGAAAATGTTGGTACAATGGCAAGGAGTGCCAAGAGAAGAGGCTTCTTAGGAGGATTATGATGAGATAGGGTCAAGATTTCCATATTTGATCATTGAGGGCAATGATGTACTTGAAGGGAGGGGAAATGTCAAAACTCCAAGAAAAGTGGCCCATGGCCAAGCTGCCCATGCCTTGACACTGACGCATGACATGCCCAGGATAGCCCCACAGGTATGCCATGGCCTCTACCATGACATGCCCAGGACAACCCCACAGGCATGCCATGGCACGCCTAAGACGCACAGAAGAGGATGTCTGTAGAGCTACCGTTGTCGATAAGGATCTTCCTAGTAGTAAAGTTGGCGACCATTATAGTCATGACTAGGGCATCATCATGTGGGTAGAGAACCCCCTTCTCGTTGTTTTCTCCAAAGGAGATGACGGGGGCCAGTTTTATTCTCCTATACTTGGTGGGCGGTATTATGCCAAATACACTTCTCGGTATCTTGCTTGCTTGGCGTGTGCTTTCCGACTACATGAGGTTGCACCCCCACTGGCAAATCCTCCTACGATGGTCCTAATTTCCCCCATCCTGTGGTGTGTGAAGGCGATTGTGCGGGGGTCCCCGGGCACCTTCCTTTTGCCTCGGGCTCCCTTCCCTCCTTAGCTTGTTGGCCCTTTTAGCACTTCTTTCCTGCGATCTCCTCCTCCAATCCCTCTCTGGTCTCCAGGCGGGAGGATACCACGACCTTGGTCGCCCAGCCTACTTTATTTCCTCTTTCAAGGAAATGCTATCCTTTGTGTTATGAGTGTTAGACTGATGGTAGGTGTAATAATGGTGACTAGTGCTCCTGTAGTCGTCTTCTTAGGCAGCTTGCTAGTCATCTTTCTAGATGGTGAGTGCTATCCGATCAAATTGAAACCCCAAGCCTCTTGTAGAGAGGCTTCCTCCCTCCTGTTGTCACGTGGTCTTTTCTCTGGCTTCTCGTGAGCTTTGCTCTTGGTTGGTGCCTTCCCTTTCCTGTCTTTCTATTCTAGTACTTTTTTTCTTGTTTTGGTCAGGGCTCGGAGTGTATATTCAGCTTTGATGAAGTTGTCAGCTTGATCCTTGAACTCCCGTAGCGTAGCGAGAGTTCTCCTTGCCAATTCTATCATGAGCTGGGACCATGGCCATACTCTCCTAAAAGCGCTGGCAAAGTTATCTTCTTGTCTTAGTCGTCTATAGTCATGTGCTCTTTGTTGAGCCTAGATATGTATGCTTTCAAATCTTCATCTTCCCCCTACTTGATGGTAAGGAGGTACGCTGCGGGGTGTCTTCTTCTTCTGCTCACCATAAATTGTGTAAGGAACAAACGAGCCAACTCTCCAAACCTGTTTATGGACTCGGGTGCCAAGGACCCAAACCATACTTTTGCTGGTCCCTTTAGGGTCAGTGGGAAAACTCTACAAGCCACTTCTCCTGAGAGACCATGCAAGGTCATATGGGCTCTGAAGGTTTCTAAGTGTTTGAGAGGGGCTTTGGCCCTATTGTACATGTCCATGAGGGGAATTAGGAACTTCGTTGGTAGGGGCACAATCATCACCTCCTCATTGTAGGGTAGGCCCATCTTTTCATATATCCCTTTGAGGTTACGCAGCTCATTTTGCATCTTTTCTTTCTTCCTCCGCATCAGCTCCCCCTCATGCATTTCTGGATCCTACGTGTTCGTTGTCACTTGGTCCTGCATCATTTTCTGGTTCGTTGGTGGCTACTTTGAGTGCCTCATTTTCTCTTCGGAGGGTCTTGACTTCTATAGTTAGCTTCCCTACCAGTTGTTCTATCACGGTGAGCCTTGCTTCCATGTTGAAATTGTTTTTTCTTATCCCCGAGTTGTCTGATAATGGGTTGTCGCAGGCATACGAAGGAAACGTGAAGTCCATAGAGATTCCATAGATGGCGCCACTGTTAACATCATATTTCGTACACCTTTGGGCCGGGTTCTAGCAACTCGAGTCTTGGGCTTTTGATCTGCACACTTAAGAAAACATAAAGAGTGTGGGGCCTTGGTAGAGGCCAGGAGTCAGAGAGAGTTCTTCGTACGTCGGTTTTTATACTAGGTTTTTGGATGGGGACAACTCATACCTGGCTCAGGGAGTTCATGTCACTTCAACTGTTTACTTAGTTATAATCCTTTCATGCGTCATGACTCTTAGAGTTGGGTCATTAATGCGGTGTAGAGTCCGGGAAGGGGCGCCATTAATGCGGCATGGATTCCTGACCCACTTTACCTTGCAGATGTTTCTTGTTAAGCTCCTCCATGCCTACTGTCAGGAGATCGAGGATTCCCTATATCTCCTGCCCACCTATCTGCGCAGGTTCCCGAAAGTTGGGTGTCATCGAGGGGTTGTGAGGGTGGCGAGTCCCATTTGCCCCTACCGTTTGCTTTTCCCACGCGTGAATTGTTTCATGTGTGGGTTTTGCTCAAGGGCCGAGTACTCTGTAAAAGCCCATTGACTCTTTTTAGAGGAAGGTCGTTGGGCTTGACCGGACTCTCTAACTCACTCCCTCAGAGATCCTCATGGGCTTGCTATAGGGGCCAATAGGAGGAAAAATCCCTTACATTCCACATAAAATACAATAAGCAATTCAATTTTTTCAAATATTAAAATAAAAATAATATTAAAAAATAATATTCTAATAATATCTTATTCAACTTTTATCTCATCTCATCATATATTATCTTAATAAGAGATGAAATTGTCTGACTTTTGTGTTTGTTGAAACCAATTTTTGGAGACCAATAAAAAATAAAAGAATAAATAATGTTAAAAGAAAACCACCAAAAATATAAATAAGAGACCAAAATGTTAAAAGATAATAAAAGAAAAGAAAAGAACATAAAGGTGAGAGTAGTGAAGGAGAAACAAGTCACATAATCAAGACATGTATATTTCAAAGATAAAATATAATTTTTGAATTATATTTTAAAGTTAATAATGATATTTTTTACAATTATTTTTAAAAATTCAATTTACAATCAATTAATTTAATAGAGACTTCCAATTTAAAAATATGAAAATTTTTAATTGAGTTAATCTAACATAATTGTTCGAGTTGAATTTTGTTCTTCATTTTAAAAAGTTTTTACAATATTGTTAGCGAATATATAGGAGGGCAATTTGGGCACACTCTGCCGCTCCATCCGCTTTTACTTTCCCGCCCAATACAATCCCTCATCTCCCTCTGTTGCTGTTCGCTTCTCTCACTAGTTTCAGTCAGAGCGCCTCTATCCACCGATGGATATGGACATGGACATTCCCCTTCCAGAAGAGCTTGAATTGCTCGAATCCAACTCCCACTTTTACGACGACTACCTAGACCTCGAAACTCCGGAACCCTATCCAGAAGAAGACGAATACCAGCCTCAACCCCAACCACCACTACCAACACCGTGTTTAGATCCCGCCCTATTCTTCGAGATCCACTCCAACGGCCAAAAGCGCCCGCGTTCGGACGGTGCCGAGGCCTTGATCCCTGAAAATGTAGGCCTGTCGGACGAGAAGCGGTCCAGAATTGACGACGTGGAGCCGGATTCTGACGAGGCGTGGCTCCGGTACTCACCGCCACATAGGGGGGCCAATCCTGACGTCGAGGAACAAGGGCGTGTCGCGGAGGAGAAGATCGTGTCGAGGTACGCATCCCATATCGACGGTGATTGTATTCCGGTGACTGCACCGAGCGGCGATAGGGTTTATGCGAAGATATGCAGGGTGGTGGGCGAGGAGCGGTCTAAGAAATTGGATATGAAAGAGCAGTCGGGTGGTATACTACTTTTACTTTGATATTCATTTTCTAATTAATCCTTTTGATTCTCTAGAAGATGTTGGGAAAAAGTGGAAGGTAGAATTTTAAATGTTAGCAATCTTTCCAATGTATTACCAACTCAGTGTCTTTGCATCTGTTCCAACAAAAGAGAGAGCTGGAAACTTGAGAAATAGGAAGCAGGATTTGTATATGCTAGTTGGTTATTACTCGTACCGGGGAAACGAGTAGGCAGGGGTGGAATTGGCCTATAAATAGACTGGGAATATCCACTGGAGATTTGTTGTCTTCACTTTTAATTGTTAACTTGATGGTGACATAGATGTCACTTACGAAACCCTTCAAAATAAGTTAGTGGAAGACTTGAAAGGAAAAATGTAAAACAAATTGGGGAAATGACATTGTAAAAGTACCAAATGGCTTGTTTTCTTGAAAGTGCATCTACTTTTGTTGGCACCATAGAAAAAGAATGAAAAAAGTTGTAAAAAGAGATCAAGAAATCTTGTTGTTTACTAGGTGTGTACATTGGTCCGGTCCGGTCGGGAGGGGGGGGGGTCCGGTCCGGGGGGGGGGGGGGGGTGATGGATCGAAATTTTCTGTCCATCATTTTCTCTGGTCCGGTCTGGTTCGGCCCAATTATCTATTTATTTATTATTTTTTCAAACAAATTAATAAAAAATTTATTTAAATTACTAAATTAAAATTAAATTAATTATTAATGTGGATAATGTAACTAACTCATGAAAAAAATATATAATTACTATATAAAAATAATATATTAAACTATTAAAAATATTTTAAACATATATATAGGTGTTTGGTCCGGTCTGGTTCGATCCACAATTTATACACCCTGGGACTAGTCTGAATTTTTTTGGTCCATAATTTATGGGACTGAGATTGACCAGTCTGGAGTTCGGTCCGGTCGGTTTTTCCGGTCCGGACTGAACTCCTTGCACCCCTATTGTCTACTACGAGATGTTGAGATTTGATTAATGACAAAAAATTGGTGGAAGTATGGGAAGTTTGTTGAGAAAACAAAAGAAACCTTGAAATCTGAATAAATAATTAATAATAATAATAATAAAACAAAGAATGCATAAGGCACATGAAACTCGACAACAAAACAAAAATATTTCAAATCTATGAGATTGGTGTGCAGAAAGTTGTCTTGTGGCTGAAAAAAAACAGTTGTCTTTTGGGGGGGCGCGGGGGGGGGGGGGGGGGGGGGGGGGGGAGTTATCTTATTTTGAGGGCACCTTCAGAAAACTAAGTACTTGGTAAGGTTTTTAAAAAAAAAACTTTGGGAGGGCTCCACCTATCTTTGTTGTTCTACCCCTGCATGTGGGAGAGTTCAACTAACTTTAAAACAAAAATACATATAAAATCAGGATTCAACTACCATATTGAATTTGAATGGCATGGAAAAGAAAATATAATGCGGATGTAAGTGGCGAGAAAATTTTGACTTAGATTTTATATCATAGCATGCTGAAAACTTAGTTACCTTTGTAGATGTGATTGAACAAAGTAGTAATTTGAAACTATTTAGGATGATAGATATTAATTTTGATTCTTTTGGGGCTTCTAGATTGAGGCATGTGACATGGGACTTCTATGATTCAAGTTTTCAACTTGTATACGTTATACTGTTTTTCAGATTTGCCTTTTGTAGCTCTAGTGGGTGAAGTAGGTTGTAAGAAAAACCCTAAGGCAGGACGGAGAGAGAAAAGGCACCCAAACCCCGTCGTCATCCTACACCCAAACCCTAAGGCACCCTACCATCGCCACAGACAAGATCGACGGGCTTCGACGACTCCGTTAAGGGCAGTTCGACGTCGGTCCTCCCTCTGGCGACTTGGAGTGTCTCAGGGTTCTCTCTTTGTCTTTCTCTGGGGCTAAATTGACGAGATTCTCGGCGATGTTAAGGAGATCTCTCGGAGGTGATTGACCGTCGAACCTATGCCTCCGCCACCGCCATAGACAAGACCAACGAGCTCCAGCGACTCCTTTGAGGGCACTCCGGCGTCGGTCCTCCCTTCGGCTACCTGGATTTTCCACTCCTTTGGTTCGTCGGCGCAGATATGGTGTAGTTCCATAACGTCTTTTCTCGTATAACATCTCAAATCTACATTTTATTCCTGTATAACATCTTTTCTCCTTGAGATGACGAAGCGAGGTCCTGGGAAATGATCTTGTGAATTGTGATTTGGGATTAGAGGATGACAATGCGAGATGCGGATTTGTCTCATGGATGGTGAGAAGTGGTTGACGGTGGAATAAAAAACTTTTATTTTTACGAAAGAGAAGGAAATAGTTTTTGTATCTCTGAACATAGTAAATGGATGGCTAAGTTCATGTGTCTATGTGGGACGGCAATGGGTGGCTAAGTGGATAGATGATTGTTTAGAACTCATCTGTCATGAGGGATTCTTCAAGGAGCTAAGGATGGGTAATAGAGTTCTCATCATTCCACATCATATTAACTCAAGAGGCAGTTTTCTGCAACTCTTAGATTTTTGGGATGGATGGAGGAAATGTTTGTTGGTGATTCTAGAAGGCGCAGATGTTATTGGATGGAAATGTTTTCTGCTTTCCATTTGAAGCGTCACTGGGTCCAAAGCCACTGTTTTGAAGCATACAAATTGAGGGGAGTTTGTTGATGTAAAGATAGTGGGAAGGCCTTCCTCGGTCAAAGGTGCCTCGTATGCCTCGGTGTTGAGGGCATCGGTGGGTAGTCCGATAGAGAATAGTAGGGGTGTAATTGGTCCGGTTCGGTCCGATTTTGGACAAATTTTAAAACCGAACCGGTATACACCGGTTTTGAGATTTGAAGAATCGATACCGCACTGATTACACTCCTAAACCGGTACTTTCAGTTTTACTGGTTCCGGTTCAATTCGGTCCGATTTTTCTGGTATATTATATATATAGTATATATAATATGCTATATATATTATAGTATACAATAATGTAGTGATAATATATTGAGTATATTATAATATATATTATAATTGTATTATAGACAATAGTGATATATTATAATATATAATATAGTGATATATTATAGTATATTGTAATATATAGTGATATTGTTTTTTTTTTTTTTTTTTTTTGATAAGTAAAATATAGTGATATTGTATTAGTATAACTACTAATAGTATAGACTATAGTGATCATATACAATTATTTATATAAGATTTTAAAATTTAATGTTATTTTAATTAGTAATTTAGAATATAATACAAGATTATTTTATATATAATTATATATATTAGATATAAAAATTATTTTATGTAATATAAAAAATTAATATATATTATTTATATGAACTGGTCCGATCTGGTAGTAGAAAAAGGAAAATCGGAATTGGATTGATTTTGACCGGTTTTGAAAAAAATAGAATCGGTAGCAGACCAAATTGATTCAGAACCGGACCTAACTCACAGGTTTGGTCCGGTTTACCGGTTCTTCGTTTTTTTTTTTCACCCCTAGAGAATAGCTTCGCAACGGAAGGAAAATGGAAGGCACTTGTAGGAGACAAAGGCTGTTAGGTGACATTGGGAGAAGTGGAAGGGGGTCTTGTGGGTTGTCAGAGCTCAATTGACGGGAGTTATAGAGTATGCGAGAGATCTTATGATTAAAGTGGATAAGGGGCTGGAGCTGGTCATGGGTTTGGATGGTGGGTCGAAAATGGATGAAGGAGGCTGGGGTAGATCCTACAGGTTTGCAGACCTCAAGTGCGCTGGCAAAGGGCACTTCGACGCCGTCACAAATAGGTTTGTCGGACGACTGCATCACTGTTCACACCTGTATCACTCAAGACATCGACAACTTGCCTTTTGACTGCCCTTAGTCACCAGTTGCAAATGGGGTTGGTACCTTTTTCCTAGGTTCACTTTCAGTTGAAGATGGGGGGGATCCTTTCAGGGTTTTGAGTACTTTGGAAGAAGTAGACGAGCCTCTTTCGAAGATAAAAATGGGGTAACAGAAGGTAGTGCTTCTCCCACCCTGTTCTATGCCTCCTGAGGGAGCAGTAGGGTCTGACAAAGTGGCACATAAAAGATCGACCCACAAGCAATGTCCTCGTCGATGGAACGACGACACCTATGGTAGAGGTGAAGGAACCTTTAGGCCTCGTTTGTTTTCAAAAAACATCTCATTTAATCATTACAATTTTTTCAACTTCCAATACAACATAAAATAAACAATTCAATTTTTTCAAATCCCAAAACAAAAATGATATTAAAAAATATATTCGAACAATACTTTATTCAACTTCTTAACTTTAATCTCAATTCATCTCATCTCATATGCGAAAACAAACGAGCTCTTAATGATGACAACAATAATGGACAACAACATTATAGCTGTTGAGGAGGTTCGGGATTTGAATGCAGGATATGGCAGGAGGAAATTATGGGTCTGTCATTGGTGCCTTGTGGGGAGGAATGTCTAGGGTTGGGAGTGCAGTTGGGAACTGTATTTGGGGATAATGTTGTTCCCTTGGTTTCTCTTCTTCCGATAAACAATATAGCGGGTTCACCATCGGATTGAGTTCTGCATAAAGTTAAGGAGATTCAGCATATTGTGGGGCTTTCATATGGAGGATGTGAAGACCAATTTAAAGCACTACTTACTGCGATTGAGGCGGGCCACTCGCTTGAAACCAAATCAAGTTTTAAGAAAAGCAGAGAGTTAAAACGTCTTTCTTGGGCAATCAACTACGACTCTAAGGGAGGTAGCTCAAGTCAAGGGAAGACTAAATGGAGGGCATTATGAAGACGTCCTCGTAGAGGGAGTTTTGATGGAGTATTAGTCTTATGGAAAACAAGGAGTTGGGGTTGTGGATGTGTGTTCTATTCCAATTCGGGTTTGGTGTATTTTGGATAGATTTCTAATTTTCATGGGCTTTTTGGTCATTAGGAGCTCTGTAGTATGAGCTAGGTGTTTTCTTGTATACATCTAGTGTACTTGGTTACTCCTATTAATATATATAATATTTTAACTTATTAAAAAAAAAGCTCTAGCGGTTTGGCCAACAAGCTTCTAACTATTTTTCTTTATTGATAAGCAAATGAGAATTTTATTAATGAAAACGACAATCGTAGCAATCCCATACACAAGTTGTATACAAAAGAGACCTACAACAATTCATGTAAATGAAAATTTTAGCTTTTAACCATCTGAATTGCCTCAAATTCTATTCTTCAAATAACTTCTGTATAGGGAATTTTTCTTTAGTACTTTATGTTTGTGGGCTAAGGCTATTGTAATGAATGGTGAAGAATTTCTGGATTTACTTTAGTCTTTTCTGTCATTTATAGTTAGTGTATGTAGGTATGCCTATTCTTGGTAATAAATCTCTTATGAATTACCCAAAAAAAAAAAAAAAAAAAAACTCTTGTATAGGGTGGATCAATGATTCCAGATTGGCAGGAGAAAAGTCATGAATCATAATTAAGACTTCAAAATAGGCACTGTTGTTAAAGGTAGGTAGTTTTGACCCGAATGGAGGATTTGGCTAAAGGTGGTTCTTCCATACAAGGAATTATGTGGCTAAAAGAAAGTTCTTGGTGGGATTTGTTGTGAGGGATGAAGAGAGTGTTTGCAATCCATATCATCTACCATTTTGATCTGTGTTGCATGAAATTGGCCAGCCCACATTAAAATCTAGTTGTCTTGCATGGGGATTCCTGTTCTATTGTTGTAAGTGGTTCTTCTCCTAGTTCCCAATTACAGCAAACTGGTATCAGAGTATGGTGCTTATTACAACAAAATGGCATTAATTTTTTGATACGAAAAAAAAAAACTTATGTAACTATAGTCAATTTTTAATGTGACTATACGCATTGTTGATGGCTCCTCCAGTAGGTGATAGTTATTCCATGTTACTTCGACCTATATTTATGTAAAAACTCTCATAGTACTGAGATAACATGATTGTGCAGGTTTGTTAACGACTTCCATAGTAGGAGGGGTCTCTTAGGTTAGTTCTTGTAAGGGTTCTAATGGTAAGCATTGCACGTGCAAATTATGTAATCTAAGTTTTTAGGTTAACCGTCTCAACATATTGTGTTGAGTCCTCACAAAGAAACTTATGATAATGTTAACTTCAATTCTTAATAATCTAAATCTAAAGTGTAGTGAAACTTTGGACCACCTTTTACTTCATTGAGAAGTGGCAAGGACTTTATGGGATGAGATTTTTAACAAAATTGGAATTGTATGGGTGATGCCTAGAAGGGTGGTGGATCTCTTTGCTTGTTGGATAACTCCTCAAGGCATCCCCCACATCAAGGCTGTGTGGAACATGATTCCCCTATGTCTCACGTTGTGTATTTGTCTTGAAAGGAACGGCTGGAGTTTTAAAGATCGGAATGATCTTTGGGAGACCTTAGATGTTTCTTTTTCCATTCCTTATACCTTTGGGCCTCGGCTATTGTTTTCAATGGGGCCAATTTTCATGATTTCTTTGTATCCATCTCTAGCTCTTAATTGTATCTTGGTGTTCTGTCTTGTGTACTTGGGCTATGCTTAGTTCTTTCCTTAATAAAACTTTATTTTACCTATAAAAAAATCTAAATCTAAATCTAAAAAATGAGTCCATTGTGTGATAGATTACTATACGATTCTTTGTAGTTTCTGTAGAAGAGCGAGTGACTGCTCATTAATACAATGTGTTTGTTAGTCAGTCGCTCCTATAGTTGAGTGAAGACATTCTCATGTTAGCTCCACCTATTGTTGGGCGAAGGTTTTGGATGGTGAGCATTGCTGATGCAGGTTAAACTTTTGAGTTAACGTAGCGTTTCATTATGTTATATTGAGCCTTCACGTAGAGACCACAAGGTGTTAATTCTCGCCACCCCAAAATTCCAAAACTAACTCTAGCTATGGTCTTCATTCATTTCATCGGACTAAGACATGCTTAGTGGGAAATGTGGCGACATTGAGTTTTTATGTATGGTACGTGGGAATATTAGTTTTAGGGAGCATTTGAGGCCTCGTCCATAAAACCTGCCAAGTGACCGATGGCTTATTGAACAGTAAAGTAAACTATATGGCCACTTGTGGTGTGGGTATTGCACTTTCAATTTCTATCATATAAAGGTGGTGTATTGAGTGATGTATATCATGTGCATTATGCTGTCATATATCTACGATATTTCCCTTTTCACATGCTCTAGTAATGGAAACCTGTATTTCAGGATAAATATGTAGATTTTAAGCATATCCTTACTTATGTGGGCATGTCTAGATTGATACTGCACTTGCTCATGGGGAAGTAAAAGCTTAGAGTTTATCCGCCAGAACCCTATCCATTTTTCTTACTTATCTTTGGCTCACACCTATAAAAAAAAAAGAAAAAAAAAACATATCTTTGGTACACATGATATCATCATGAAACTTGTCACCTTTTATCTGATCAAAAAGAAATTTGTCACCTTTTATAGTATCAGGGTGAATTTGCAGTACCATTAAGTTTTCTTGGATCGATTATGGTTTCATGGCTGTTAATGGTTTGAGGTCTAACCAATTTGCAGGTCTTATTTTGGAACCTGTCGATTTTTTATTGCAAAGAGTTGAGCAAGAGGCTTTTACTAAGGTAAGCATCATAGTCTATAATTTATTTTCAGTTGAGGTGCCAATGCAAGGCCCATGGTTTTGAAAGATTAGAGTCATCTAGGTCTGTGGTGAAATTAAATTCTCAACTATTGATCTAAATCTTCTGTAATTCCTTCCTAATTTAGCATTTAGTGTTTTTACTTATTGAAAAAAAAGCTCGTAGACAAGTAGTTACAAACTCTATAGCATTCCAATGAACTGAGATTTGTAACGAAACTTAGGCCTCGTTCACTTTCATAAAACTTTTCGTTTCATCTCATCTCATCTCATCTAATCTAATCATTACAACTTTTTCAAATTCTGACACAAAATAAAATAGACAATTCAACTTTTTCAAATCCCAAAATAAAAATAATATTAAAAAAATATATTTTAACAATATTTTATTCAATTTTTATCTCAACTAATCTCATCCCATCTCATCTCATCTGCGAAAACAAACGAAGCCTTAATGGTATGCCAGTTCTCTCTCCTTCCCTAGTTTTTTTTTTCCTTAGAAAATGTAAACATGGATGTGTATGAAAGAAGGAATTTGGCTCAGGCGTACTTCAGATTTGTAAAAACTCTAGTTTTGGAACCATATGTAACAAGGCTACCAAGTTTAACAGATTTCCAGATTTACTACAATCTGTGTCATCACTTCACAAAATCATGTTAGAAATGATTCAGCATTGTTCATAGGGGTGACACTTCATCTTATCATCTAACATGAGAGATGTGCCAAGAGCCTGATGGCTTGATGGCATATGACCCGGTTCTCTAAATGAAAACCTTGGGTTTGAAACCCCCACCCCCATTGTATAAAAAAAAAACATGAGAGATGCGTGCAACCTTATTTATGAGGGCCTGGCAGAGCAAGTTCACTACATCCTAGCAGCTTGATTAGCACCGTACTTGTCAATGGGGGTCTATAAAAACCACATGTTTTTGGAGATATAGATCCTTAAGGGCAAAGTTTTGATCGTGTAGTAACAACTTTCAGGGTGGGAAAAGTTATTCTGAAATTCTATCTGATCTGTCCACGTTGCCCTATAAGCTAAAGTGAAGATTAAACTGATAATTCCTTGTGGCATGAGATGTTAAATGAGCTGTTACTATTTTGTATTATGAGATTTTCTATTCATAATACCTTATGCATTAGGAAGTTTCTTGTAACTTCTTGTTGTACCACTGAAGGCTTTGCTAGCAAGTTCTGAAGGCCAGACTGATATAACTCTTCCTGAAAGACCTGTGGTGCATGAACAACTTTGGGTAGATAAATATTCTCCAAGTTCATTTCCTGAGCTTCTCAGTGATGAACAGACAAATCGAGAGGTAAATATATCACATTTAATTTTTCTAAAAGTAAAATCTTCTGGAAAAAGATTTATTTTATAAGTATGATGTTTCCTTTGACTATTATCCCCATTGCTAACTCTTGATAGTTTTCCTACTTCAGGTCCTCTTGTGGCTTAAACAGTGGGATTCTTATGTTTTTGGGTCTGAAATTAGGAGTACATCAGATGAGGTTTTGTCTGCTTTGAGAAGACATTCTTCTATGGCTCAACATCAAAAGCATCTTAATTCAAATTTTCTGAGGAAGAACAGAGGACCCAAATGGCATAATGAAAGATTTAGAAATTCAAACCATTTGGAGAATGAGAATAGCAATTTGCAAGGTCTTCAAGACTCATGGAATAAGAAGTCAAGGCTAACTGGCCCGCCAGAACAGAAGGTAGAAATGAAAAGGGTTTAATTATTTTTTTTACTGGCAGATATATTTCGTTTTCTTTCTCCTTCTCTCTTAAAGAATTCCAGAAAATCCTAAAAATATGCATTTCTTTTAAAGATTTCAATTGGAAAACGGTTAATCTATTGTTGTTCTTAACTTTTTCTGGCCGTTTCTCAAAAAAAAAAAAAAAAAAAAAAAAAAAAAAAAAAAAAAAAAAAACCCAAAAAACCTGTAGAAATTCAAGGGAAAGTTCCCTTAATCCAATGGCCCTAGAAATTGTTTGCACTCAAGATGATTTAAACCTTAGACTTAGAGGTGCATTTGCAGAAAACTCCTTGCCAAGGGCCTGCTCACCCTCGAAATTAGTTGGGACTTTCTTCTCGGACACCCAGTGCCAATTAAATTTTGTTTTTTTTGGCCTTTTCTCACGAAGTATTTTGGGATTGCCTGGTAGACCTGTTCGCATTTCTGTGATTCTGGTGTATGCTCTTTATGAGCAACTACCCAAGGCCAAAATAGATTTACCCATATGTATTTATGAAAAGAAATAAAAAGGGTTTTTACTAACAAATATATGATAGTGGAGAAGCTTAAATGTCTTGTCAATCTGCACTCAAATATATTTGGACAATGTGCTACAATTACTTCCTCTCGACCAATCAATTTTTTCCAGTGAAGATGAAGTATTGAAGTATTCCACATGTAGCCATCTAATAAGAAGTCTTTGGGCCTTGAATGAGTTTGCTCAGTACAAGCCACTGTTTGTTGGTGCATGTGGTTGAAATGTTGAGTTCTGATATGTGTCTGATATATATTTTTTCCCCTTCAATTGAAGAGCTACTAATACTCTTTTGATTCGACGACTTAAATTTACATCTTTTTTCCCATCATACTAATTTTAATGTTAGAAGCTTTGGGATATACATGTGTGATGAAATACCTTGCTAGTATGTAGCAAACTCATTCTAAAGGAAACATTTTTGCTTTTGGATTCTTTGAAATTACTCTGTAGGGTGATATATTTGCCTTTTGGAGTCTTTGAAATTATGTTGTAGAGTATCTCTCTACCCATTAACTTATCATGGATGCTGTTGGGGGTGCTATTAAATCAATTCCTGTTTGGTTTGGTTTTCTTTTGTATCTATCCATGCGGATTGTTAAAAGGTGCTAGTTGATTGGTAACTTTCTTGTCAGTTCTTGTGCTTGCATTTATTGTCATGATTTCTTTCACCCTCATTCATTTGTTCATATGCAGTAGCATAAGAACTTTTTAAATATTCCAAAAGCTGTCAACTTTACGTATTGAAAGCCAAGTAGCATCTGAATATATGACCATTGCAGATTCTTTTACTTTGTGGTCCCCCGGACTTGGAAAGACTACACTTGCACATATAGCTGCTAAGCATTGTGGGTATCATGCGGTGGAGGTTTTGTTCTTACCTTTTACTCTTGCATATGTACATATTTAAGAGTACTTAGGCCAAATCATTCGTTGTCTGAATATGTTGAGACAAGTACCTTCATCTGCTTGCCATAAGTAACATCATCTGCCTTGCTGTGGTGAATTTAACATCTTTTACTTTGTTACATTAATGGTTATTTTGTAATTGTTGTTAAATAAAATATTTAGATTTTATAATTGATAGTTCCTTCTATGCATATAAGATTTCATTGTTTTAAGTGTCTCATATTATGCTCTCAGCATTATTGTGTAAGACGGAATCAAATTGTTAGGTCTACAACTTTGTTGGGAAAATACACTTTCTGCTCTCCAAGTAACTGATGTCTTACACTTCGCATTTCAAGCTACTAAAACTAGCACATTGTGCTCTCCAACTATAAAAAACTGACAACTAGGAGAGTCATTCAATTATGACCTTAAGATGGATGGAAAATAGGTGACAGTAGGTGGTGTGGCACAATTTTGACGGCCGGCTTTTAACAGAGTTATATTGCATCTTTTTGGTAGTTCAGTGGTTTAGGGTGTAAGTTTTTGTATCCTGGGGGTAAAGGGTAAAACACCTGTTTGTTGGATGGTGGGAAGTGTCTTTTCCCCAAACTTTATTTGCCTTATATTTTTTTCATTCAAATTATTATCTTTATATTTTTAATTTCTTTTAGGTTTCAGGGTACAGTTTGTTAGTTTTGATATTCTGGGATGCACAGTGTAAAGCACCTCTTAGTTGGAGGGTGGAAAGTGTATTTTACGTATACTTTATTTGTCTTCTATTTTTCATTCAAACCATTTTTTTAATATTTGTAATTAGAGAAATACTTTAGCCACAAAAGGATTACACAAAAGTAAATCTCAAACTAACATGGCTTGAAGTGGTTCATCATATTGTAAAGTTATTTTTATTGTAAAGTAGATTTAACGGATCACATGAAGCCACGTCAGTTTGTGAGTTTACTTTCGTGGAATCTCTGTATTTGTAGCACTTCTCTTGTAATTAATTAAGGATCTTGTATTTTAGAGGTTCATTTTGCAACCTTTGTAGCTTTCTCCAAGTTTTCTAATGTTATGGTAGAAGTTTTGTGCTATGTAGGTTAATGCTAGTGATGATCGGTCATCATCTACAATGGAAGCTAAAATTCTTGATGTGGTCCAGATGAACTCTGTTATGGCCGACTCAAGGCCGAAGTGTTTGGTTAGTCTTTATTTGGCAATATATCTACATTTTGGTTCTGTTAGTATATGAGTTCTGATGAGATAGTTGTCTGTGTTTTCTGTAGGTGATTGATGAAATAGATGGAGCTCTCAATGATGGCAAGGGTGCTGTGGAAGTTCTTTTAAAGATGGTAATTCATATGGGTTTCTATTGTTAGAGATAATTTCTTTTAAAAAGTGTGTACTAGGAGTCTAGGACCATGCATTCACTTGTTTAGTCATATGTAATTAATCTTAGGCCTCGTTTGTATTCATAACTCATCTCAACTCATCTTAATTCATTTCACTACTATTCAGCAACTTTAACTCACAAATCTCACTATTATTCACAATCCATCTCACTACTATTCATAACCCATCTCAACTCATCTTAACTCATCTTCGAATCCAAACGACACCTTATTCAATTTCTCGTTTTTGAGAAACGTGTTTTTTTTTTTTCTTTATTGCATACTATGGGGATTACTGTTTCTCCATGCTTCATTTACCATTACCAACACAGCTAGGAACATAAATGGTTTTTGTGTTGCTTGACCACCGCTACATTGTATTATACCAAGTCTGCCATGAGTAAATTGTACAAAATTGTTATTCCAAAAAAATATTCTCACGATGTAAATGTTTAAGCTTGGAAATCCCGATAATACCTTATTAGCTTATACTCTTAACTTAGGCTGTCAAGTTTCGGCTGGTGAATCTGTGAATTTAAGAAGTCCCATCCATCAATTTTGATTCAAGTCCCTTTCTAGAATTGCTTTTCTTCTTTTATAGTCATTTCTAGTGTTATGATCTTTGAGATTAGTAAAATCTGGGGTTGAACTGGATCTTTCTCTTGTCTTGTAATTAGTCGTTTCAGTTCTAACGGGCATGGAACCAAAACCCTTACATATTAGGTTACTGGTTCATCTACATGTCTTACTCTATAATTCTGATCTATAATCTAATTAAGTTTTGTTCATGTAGGTGTCTGCTGAAAAGAAGTCTGATATGGGGAAGGAAAATGTTGCTAAAGAAGAACAATTAGGAAAGAAATCCTCAAAGAAGGGACGTAAAACGGCATCACTATCAAGACCTGTGAGTTTGCGGTGGTTATACATCATTTATTAAATTTTTGTTGCAAATATCATTATGATGGGCTGTCTTTGTAGGTAATTTGCATATGTAATGACCTATATGCGCCTGCCTTAAGAACATTGCGTCAGGTAGCAAAGTAAGTTTCTCTTGCTGTCAATGATTTGTGCACAATAAATTTGGTTAAATAAGAAAGCTGTAATACTAAAGTATAATGCTTCCTTTTACTTCCATTTGATTATTATCAAAACAATGGTGCATTTTAAGAGCAAAACTGACTTTCTTTCACTTTTTTTTTTTTTTTTTGGGGGGGGGGGGGGGGTGGGGGGTTAATGAACTGTAAATCTGACATGGGTGCAGATTAATACTTTGTTGTGCATGGACAAATGTTACATAGTTACATCTCAGGATTTTTATAATTGTACAGATAACATCTCATGGATTTTCTCAATTATTAAGCTTATTTAAGTCATCAAATTTAGCAAATAAAAATTAATAAAGATTTTATTTAACAGGAAGTCTAGACTTCAATCCTACCAAGTGTGGAGTATTGTCTCTACCATGTACGATGTATTTAACTGTTATTCAAACCTTCAGCTGTGAATTTGTGGATATAATGCTTATCATATAAACAATAAAAAAGAAAAAGGGTCGGGGTGAGGATAATCACTTTAGTTCTTTCGTGTCCCTTTCTCCTTTGCCTTTTTAATCCTCTTTTTTTTCCTCTATGAACCCTAAAACCAATATTTTTTTTTTTTTTTTGATAAGTAAGAAATTTTATTGATATTGAAATAGTCATAGCCCTAGTACACGAGAAGTATACATGTGATTACACCTAGTTAGGAGCTAGAAACGGATACAATGAAATCATGAAAGTTGAGACCATTAGAATCTATAACAATGGCCCACATAAATAAAGTCTTCTAGAAAAAACTCTTAAACTCTTCCAAGGAGTGCTCTCGATCCTCAAAATTTCGGTCATTCCTTTCCCTCCAAATGCACAAAAGTAGACAAATGAGACACATCTTCCACACAGCTGCAATCTGGAATATTCCCTTGATCCCTCTCCAACTAGCTAGTAGATCGACCTGGTAGGACCCCATGCTTTGTGGCCCATGGCCAAGCCAATAACCATGTCAGCCATGCCCATGGCCCATGCCATGGGCCAGCCTAGCCCACCCATGGGCCCATGCATGCCATGGGTCAACTTGGCCCATGCCAACAATGTTATTTTTTATTATTTATTTTTATTTAATTATTTATTTTTCAAGGGACCTATTGGGGGTTTCCAAGTTGTAATCCTTATAAATAGGACTCTTAAGTTTTGCATTTACATCTTTTGACAAATTTCCTAGTGGGTAGACTATCTTGTTCTTAAGATCACCATTCGGTGCCAAGACACTTGGGCTCTTTGGGGTGCAATACGTGAATCCCTTGAGAGAGGATCATATCTTGCAATTCGTGAATATGTGTGGTTCAATCTATCTTGTTGTTGCAACTTGGTGCGATTCGTGAATCCAAGTTGTTCTCTTTGTTATTTTCAAGTTCATCAATAAAGAGGTTTATTTCATCTATGTGCAATTCGTGAATCATAGTTGAAGTGGTTATCTTTTGTTTACTTTGTTCTTGATTATTTATCATTTGTTCATCGTGTTCTTCATTTGTTTTTGGTGTTCATCCATTCCATTGCTCATTTGGTCCATTCCATATTACATACTCAACCACCATCTTGTTTGTCATCCTTTCTATAAATTGACACATTTTACATAAAGCTTTCCCATCATCCAACTTGTCCTAGCCGAAATACCTAGCCACCATCTCCCATCAAACTCTAGCCATATTCCTCACTTACCATACTCGACCAACCCTAGTGTTGCCCTACTTTCCATAATAATTCACATTCCTATAATTGGTCTTCATCACTCAAATAACCATTGACCTAGCCGTCCACCTCAAGACTCCATAAGGTGATTATTTCCTTGTAGGAGTCTTGCCTCTATCAGCCATTGACCTAGCCATCCATCAAGAGTCCCTCTTGAGTCAACTTCCTTAATTTTAGGAAAGTTGATTCATCCCAATCACACCCCTAAAATCTCTCCATCCTCTTACCATATTCAAATTCAAATTCAAATCCCTTAATTTAAGGAATTGCAAATCCTCTTCAATTCCTTAAATCACTCTTCCTACAATCTCTCTAAGTCAACTATTGACTTGTCATCTTAATTCAAATTCAAACTTCCCTCTTCCCTCAAAGACTCTCACCATCATACAATCTTTCCATATCTATTTTCAAATTGCCCAACCCTAGCCAACTCCCTCCAACTCGCCAACCCTAATTCCACCACACCAATTCGGCAACCCTAGTTGTTCCTTAGCCGCCAAATCCTAGCCTCACTCTTCCATCTCATTCCCAAACCCTAGCATCATCCTAAACTCCAACCCTAAGTTAGCTCATCCAAATCTCGAAATCTACCCTAACCACCTCACAAAACCCTAGCTACACTTCACCATTCCTACCCTAATCACCATCCAAGTGTCCCAAACATCAAGGGCAACCCCCAAGCCATCCCCATTGCATCAAACAACCCTAATCAACTATTAGAACACTCCCACTCCATCAACTTGGCGCCACTCTCCAAGAACAAACCCTAACCTCATCTCTTCCATTCAACCCTAGCCTCCATCATCTTGGCACCTCACTCAAAAACAAGTCTAGCCACCCACATTGATTTGCCTTAGCTTAAACACTTAGCATACCCAAGTGCATCATCTTCATCATTCCATTACTCAAACACCATTCCTTTGGTGAAAGCCAAGCAAGATAGCAAGATCACTTGGTCATCATCTTCACCAAGGCAAGTTAGTGGACTTTAGTGTTAGGGACAAGACCGGGGTCCCTAACACAACCACCCTCCTTGGCGTAACTCATGTTAATCCTATTTTGCTGAAAAAGTAATTCCATGAAGCCCTTGCAAACTCACAATATAGAAGTAAATGATCTACTGTTTTGCTACTATTTATGCACATACAACACCAATCAATAAGGATAAACCCACATTTTCTTAGGTTGCCAATGGTCAGGATCTTCCCTAAGGATGCAGTCTAAACAAAAAATGCTACCTTAAGAGGTGCTTTACTCCAAATGCTCTTCCAAAGAAAGTGATTACTAGCTTGAGTAGTGAGAACCTCATAGAAAGAGCGTACAAAAAATTTTCCTTTACTAGAAGGAGACCAAACAAACTTATCCACTACTGTATCATCAGTTCCAATGGTGTATAACAAGTTAAAGAATTCAGCAAGGACACCAACCTCCTAATCATGTGCCTTCTAAAACCAATATTAGAATCACAATTGGGTAATTATACCTTGGAGAATCTCACGAAAGCCCATGTTTTAGGAATGGTAGTTGGAGTTATTTTTGTTTATAGGTAATCAAGAATTTTATTCATAAGAATAGGTGGCATAGCCCAAGTATACAGGAAGTATATATGAGAAATTACCTAACTAGGGTTTACAACGGAAAGTAGAAAATCATGGGCATTTAGACCATTTAAATCAAGGATCCCCTGCCCATAAGAACAAGGTTTTAAAGAAGAGAACTTTAAGCTCATCCATTGGTCTCTCGCGATCCTCGAAGCTTCTATCATTTTGCTCTTGCCAAATGCACCAACACATACATATATAGGTCATCTTCCATATTGCTAATGATTACCTTGGAGTCATCTCCAGTTTGTTAGAAAATCCACCAACCTATGGGGCATGACCCCCAGAATAGTCCTATTCCCACAAAAAAACCATCTCGCAAAAAAACCATCCCACAAGGTCCTGGCCACCTCACAATGTAGAAGCAGGTGATCCATTGATTTCCAATTCTTCTTACATATGCAGCACCAGTCCAACACCATTACTCTACGTTTCCTCAAATTGTTTGTAGTAAGAATCTTGTCTAGCGAGGATGTCCAAAAAAACAAAAGTTGCTTTTAGAGGGCTTTTGTCTTCCATATATTCCTCCATGGAAAAGGTGTCATATCTTGGCTAGTTAGAACTTGGTAGAATGATCTAACTATGAATCTACCTTTCTTAGAGTTGGTTCAACTGATCTTATCTATGGTGCCCTCAGTCACCCTGGTGGAATATGGTAAGGCAAAGAGCTCGGTGATAACCTCCAACTCCCAATCTTGTGCTACCCTAATGAAGTCTAAATTTCATTGAGGGGAGCCACAAGAGAATAACAAGGGATCAGCTACTGAAGCATCCTTTGCCCAGACAAGGTAAAAAATATTCCAGGGAATGTTTCTTTGAGGCTTTGTTCACCACACAATTTGTCATGCCAAAATTTGACTTGAGACCCATCACTTACTTCAATACGTGCATGACTTAGGAAAGTCTCCCACCCTTTTCTATTGTGCTTCCACAAGCCCACTTCATATGGTCTACGTACCATATTTGAGCACCATTCTCTCCAAGACTCCCCAAACATCGAATTTATAACTGACTTCCATAGGGCCCCCTTTCTTGTTGGTACTGCCACAACCATTTCCTGAATCTATAATTGACTTCCATATATTCCAGTAGCTGGGGTCATGCCAATGTCTTCTAGTGATTTGTTAACAGTTTCTTTACTTCTTTTGATATGAGATGTTTGAAGCTTCATGGAACATTTTGATTTGGTTTGAATGGTATTGGGCTTATTTTTTTTTTTTTTGAATGAGGTTGGGTGTTGAATAGTTGAGTTTGTGTTGTAGTCTTCTGGAAACTGGTCATGCTTTTCATGACAATCCATAGAATGGGCTTCTTTGTTGAATGTTGTGTTGATTTACATTGGCATATGGTGCAATATGAATTAATTTCTTGTCATCCCGGTTTAAATTTGATCAATTTTTGTGTCTTTCTTGATATGTGCACATAACACCATGATTGCTTGAAATGAAGGCTGCATTATTTTGAAATGTTTAATGGGGAGCCATTTTCTTATTAAACCACTTCATCTATTCCTTGTTTTAAATGCGTCTCGGAAAATTCTTGGTTTAGTGGCCAAAGGGTGAGCATAAGATGAGTTGTTAGACTCAAACATCCTGAAATTGATTTGGAACTAGAAGTTCCCTGAATTACCTAATATACATTTTTGGTGGATGAGGATGTGTATCCAGGGTTTACTACTTAGGGTTGGGTTCAAAGGGCCTTGCTTTGGAAGGTTTCGTGTTATAGAAAAAAAGTGAGTTTGTTGCCAGAGTAGTTGTTTTCTTGAGTATCCAAGCTATTTATGTCAAAATGCTAGGGAAACTTGAAAATACCAAGAAGGTTTTCTGGAAAAGCCACCTTTCATTCCATGTAATCCCAAACTATACAAGGAAGTAGATAATATGCTATATGGAGTCTAACTGATCCTTAATATTCAGCCTCTATACATGGTAATGTAATCTGTACAACTAATATTAACAGTCCTAAATTGTATAAATTCCTAAATTGTGTACGTTAACATCCTCTCTCAAATTGATTCTGGTAAGTTAACCAGCAACAATTTGCCAACAAGAAATTGATGCCGCAGTCGAGTCATTGCTTTGGTGAAGACATTGGACACTTGGAGATCCGAAGAATGTAAGGAAGAGATATCACTTTACTTTCCAAGATATTTCGGATAGAATGACAATCAACCTCAATGTGCTTGGTGCGTTCATGGAAAACGGGATTGGTGGCAATCTGAATGGCACTAGTGTTGTCAGTATGAAGAGGGGTAGAATTAGTCTGAGGAAACCTAAGCTCCTCCTGAAGACCACGTAACCATACAATTTCAGAACAAGCAGTAGACATGGCACGATACTCAGCCTTAGTAGATGATTTAAAAACACGATCTTGTTTGTTAAATCTTCAAGAAATTAGGGCATCACCTAAAAACATACACCGGCCTGTAGTAGTTCGACGCGTATCCGGACACTCAGCCATATCAGCATCACTATAGGCAACAAGTTGAAGATATGCGTCTGTAGGAAAGAATAATCCACCAGTAGGCGACACTCAAAGATAGCGGATAATGCGGTGAACTGCAGCAAGATGAAGATGCCGAGGAGAAGACATAAACTGGCTGACTTGATGAACGGCATATGAGATGTCTGGTCGAGTAGTGGTCAAGTAGATAAGACTCCCAACCAAGCGTCGATAGAGAGTAGGATCATCCAGAAGATCTCCTTCAACTTTCCTGTATTTAACATTTACCTCCATAGGTGTATCAACAGAAGAAGTGTCCTCCAAATCAGCCAAGGTGATAAGATCTTGAATATACTTATGCTAGTTTAAGAAAATACCATTGGCCTGATGATGAACCTCCAGTCCCAAGAAGTATGTGAGCTGGCCAAGATCTTGCATATGGAAAGTTGCATGTAACATCTTCTAAAGGTTAGTAATCAAACCACAATCAGTGCCAATAATGATAATATCATCCACATAAACAAAGAGAAGAACTATACCCGCATTAGACGTGGAAAAAAAGAGAGGAATTATATTGACTTTGTGTAAGGTTGAAGGTAAGAAGTGTATTATGAAACTTCTTAAACCAGGCCCGGGGAGCTTGCTTGAGCCTGTAGAGAGAACCCCTCAACTTATAAACATCATGAGGAGTAGTCATACCAGAGCTTCATGTAGATCTCTTCTTGGAGATCACCATCCATCTGATGTAGTTGCCATGACTGTGAAGCGGCAATTTCTAAGATGGTTCGAACTGTGGTCATTTTGGCAACATGAGCAAATGTCTCCTCATAGTCAATCCCATATTCCTGTTGTTATCCAGAGCTACAAGGTGAGCTTTGTATCGGTCCAAAGACCCATTAGAACGAAGCTTTACAGAGAAAATCCATTTACTCTCAATGGGTTTGATTGTAGGAGGACAAGAAATAATATCCCAAGTATGATTCTCCTCAAGTGTTTGAAGTTCTGCTTGCATTGCAGTTTGCCAACACTTATGTTCCATAGCCTGTTTATAGGAAGAAGGAATGGAAATAGAGGATAAAGTAGTTACGAGAGAGACATGGGATGAGTAATCATACTGATCAGGGGGTTGAGAAGAACGGGTAGATCGGTGAAGTGTGGTGGAAATAGGAGAAGGATCAAGCACCGAGCTAAGATTTGGAGGGGGCACAGATGAAGTGGAACTAGACTCATGACGACGACGTCGTTCATACATAAAATCAGGTTTAAATCTTTCCACAATCATTGGAGAATCAGAGAAGCTAGGCATAAGTGATAAAGATGAAGATGACAACTCAACATGAGATGGAAAGAAATATTGATTTTCAAAGAAAACCACATTCCTAGAAACCTATATAAGTCGAGCATGGAGATCATAACAAACATAACCCTTTTGAGGTATAGCATAACCAAGTAAATCACACTTAATAGATTGAGCAGTAAATTTATGTCGTTCATGAGCAGGAAGATGCACAAAACAAACACAACCAAATGTCTGAAGATCAGAATATGAAGGAGAATGACCAAACAACTTAAAGAAAGGAGAAACATGATGTAATGTAGGAGAAGGTAAGCGATTGATCAAATGAACCGAAGTAGAAAGCGCTTCACACCAAAAATGAGGAGGAACTAATGATTCAAGTAAAAGGGTTCTTACCACATCAAGAAGGTGATGATTTTTCCTCTTAGCAACGCCGTTTTGTTGCGGTGTCGAAGGACAAGAGCATTAAGAGATGATCCCTTTGCTTTGAAGAAAGTCCTGAAACTCATTAGACATGTATTCTCCCTCAGAATCAGAGCACAAGACCTTGATGCTAGTAGAGAATTGAGTCACAAGAAGTGCCAGAAAGCACTTAAATGCTGAAAACACTTCGGCCTTAGCCCGTAGGAAGTATACCCAGGTAAAGTGACTAAAGTCATCAATGAAAGTAACAAAATACTTATAATGCGCATGAGAAACAACATGTGCGATGTCCCAAACATCACTATGAATAATATCAAAACATTGTGAAGCACGAGAGGCATGATGAGGAAAAGGTAGAATTTTACTTTTGCCAAGTTTGCATGATGTACAATTAAAAGAAAGATCAAGAGAAGAACAAGCTTTATTTCCCAATAAATCGGAATTAAACACAGTATAAAGTACATCAGAGTTTGGGTGGCCTAGACGTCTATGCCACATCTTATTTCCAAAACTAACAACATGACATGCATACGAAAGTAAAGGAAAACTAGGGATAATGATAGAAGGAGAAACGTGGAGATGAAAGAGTTGTCTCATTTTAGGCCCCTTCGCGATCATCTTCCCTGACTTTGATCCTGCACAACACAACCAGAACGAGAGAAATGCACATTAGAATTGTTATCAATTAATTGACCAACAGAAATAAGATTTGTGGAGAGGTCAGGAGACACAAAAACTCAGTTAAGGAAGAAGAAAGATCACTAACAGCACTGATAGGTAGAGAATTGCCATTAAAAGTGTTAATTTTCAGATTTCCATTATAATTTCTGACATTGGAAAGAGAAACAACAGTATTGGTCATATCGTTAGAGGCTCCGGAGTCAAAATACCATGGCTTAGAAGAAACCTTATGATTACTTGAGAGCCCAAAAGTAGAAAAAATAGAAATGTTCGTCTGTTGTACCATTTCAGGAGTGAGTGTGTTCGGGTTTGCTAAGGCTGTAGTATCAAAGGAAAACTAGGGTTTTCTTTAAGATAAGGCAACTAGGCAGCCAATCTCCTATTTTACTGGGTTGTGGCTAGGGTTACCTGGCAAATAATCTCCTATTTTACTGGAATATAGCAGAACTGAATTTCAAATAGATTAAGATTTATTTACTAATCTTATCTTGTATTTAAATTAAACTTGTACATATTTAGATAGGATAAAGTCAGGTTAGTTTAGATAAGATAAAGATGTAGCTTGTTGAGATTCAAATTGAATTCTCAATCTTATCTTTGTAATTATTTCTGGAACTATTTTTTATATAATGAGAAGGAAGGACCTCAAAGAGGGACTCGACCAAAATCTGACATAGTATCAGAGCTACTCTGATTTCCTATTCTTTGCACTTCCTCGGCCAATCCTAAAATCTTTAGGGTTGCTGTTTTCTGTTTTTTCTAGAGGCTGCTTCTAGTTTCTTTATTTTCCTGGGGTCGTCTATTTCACGGCAGCAGCTCTCTTTTCTTGCTCTTGGTCTGTTTTCATGGCATCTGAAAAATCTGATTCATTGTGCATTCGGTTCAATGGAAAAAATTATTCTGCTTGGGCATTTAATTTTCAGCTTCTTGTCAAGGGTAAAGAACTCTAGGGTCATGTTGATGGGACTATTCCAGCCCCTAACAGTGCAAAGGAATTGTCTACATGGGAGAGTAAGGATGCCAAGATCATGTCTTGGATCCTAGGTTCTATTGAGCCTCACATCATCCCCAATCTACGACCCTACAAAACCTCCAAAGCTATGTGGGAGTATTTGAAGAGAATCTACACTCAGAATAATTCTGCTCGAAGATTTCAGTTGGAATTTGAGATGGCTAATTTTTCTCAAGGTGGCTTATCAGTGGAGGACTTCTATTCTGGTTTTTCAAATGTGTGGGCTGAATACACTGACATTGTGTATTCTTCTATCCCTGCCGATGGTCTCCCTCATGTGCAAAGTGTGCATGAAACTAGTAGGAGGGATCAGTTTCTTATGAAACTACGTTCTGATTTTGAATCTGTTCGTTCTCAGTTAATGAATAGAGATCCAGTTCCTTACTCGGAGTACAATGGAACAGCAGCTTGCATCTCCTGCTTAAGTGGCATTTACAGCACAAGGAAAATCCAAAGGCCGAGACGATAGCACTACACAATGCTATAGTTGCAAGGGATTTGGTCACATTGCCACCCACTGTCCAAAGAAATTTTGTAACTATTGCAAAAAATCTGGACATATTATCAAGGACTGCCCAATTCGACTTCCTTGGAAGCAAGAGAGTGCCTATTCCACCTTATTTGAAGTCTCGGGTGCATCCTCTTCTTCAGCTCCTGCTGCTGCCACTCATGCTTCAGCACTTGCCGGTTCTAGTTCTACTACTCTTACTCCCGATATGGTACAAGAAATGATAATTTCTGACTTTTTTGCTTTAGGCATATCAGGTAAATCAAAGTCATCCCCTAATTCTTGGCTAATAGATTCTGGTGCCTCAAATCATATGATTAATAATTCCACATTGTTGCACAATCTTCAGTCCTATGATGGTCCTCTCAAAATCCACACGGCAAATGGTAGTTCACTACCAATTTCTGCCATGGGTGATATGTCCCCTGTCATTCGAAATGTTTTGGTTTCTCCTACTCTCTCCACAAGTTTACTTTCTGTTGAACAGCTTGTTGAAAATAATTGTAAAGTCTCTTTTTCATCTTTTGGTTGTGTTGTACAGGATCGAGTGTTCGGGAGGATGATCGCGAGGGATCCTAAGGAGGGTCGGCTATTCCCAATAAATCCTAGTTCAACTTCTATTGCGTCTAGTTCCTTTATTTCTTGTAATGCTGTCAAAATAAGTACTAAGGATTGGCATTGACGTTTAGGACATCCCAATCCTAATGTACTCCAAACTTTGTTTGAATTTGGTGCTATTGACAATAAAAATTCTGTTTCAATGGAAACAATTTCTTTTGATTGTACCTCTTGCAAACTTGCCAAAAGCAAAGTGCTACCATTTCCACAATCTGGTTCTCATGCTTCTTGGGTGTTTGATATAATTCATAGCGATGTTTGGGGTATATCTCCTGTTATATCACATGCTTACTACAAGTATTTTGTTACTTTTATTGACGATTGCAGTAGATTCACTTGGATCTATTTTACTAAAAGTGAAGTGTTTTATGTTTTCAAGGCCTTTCTTGCACTCATTCAGACACAATTTGCTTTCTCAATCAAGGTCTTACGATTTGATTCTGGGGATGAATATATGTCTCATGAATTTCAGAATTTTCTTCAAGAATACCTATAAAAGGTATTCTTTCTCATCATTCTTGTGCATCTACACCACAACAAAATGGTGTAGCTGAGCGTAAGAATCGTCATCTACTTGATATGGTTCGGGCTCTTGTTATTGACTCATCCGTTCTATCTCGTTTTTGGTGTGAAGCATTAGCTACTGCTGTCCATTTAATTAATAGATTGCCCACACCAGTTTTACATAATGTTTCTACCTATTCCATATTGTTTGGTCACACTCCTAGTTATTCTGATTTGCATATCTTTGGTTGTGTGTGTTTTGTTCATCTTCCACCACATGAAAGACATAAATTGACTACTCAATCTATTAAGTGTGCTTTTTTGGGATATAGTTCCACTCAAAAATGATTTCTTTATTATGATCCTAATGCACGAAGAATTCGAATTTCCAGGAATGTGTTATTTTTTGAAAATCAGCAATTTTTTCTCTCTCATGTCGATCCTATCTCACCTAGTTTTTCAATTCTTCATGATGAGTCCGAGCCCTTCCCTATGCCCATTCCTGATACCTCTTCTGCTCTAGTGGCTCGGTTTAAACCTGGTTTTGTCTACACTCGACGTCATAGCACCCCTTTAGCCGAGTCTCCTATGGCTTCTCAAGATTCTCCTACTTCGGCACCTAATCCAACATCCACCATAGTTCTTGCTGATTCTGTTCCTCGGAAATCTACCCTTGTCTCTCACCCACCAGATCGGTATGGTTTTTCTTGCCCCACTTCTATGACTGCTACATTATCTTTCATTGCTATCCCTTCTTGTTACAAACAGGCTATGGAACATGACTGCTGGCAGCAAGCAATGCAGACAGAACTTGATGCACTTATCAGACTTGGGTTGTGGTACAATGTCCTCCATCTATCAAACCAATTGGTAGTAAATGGGTATATGGAACATGAGTGCTGGCAGCAAGCAATGCAGACAGAACTTGATGCACTTATCAGACTTGGGATGTGGTACAATGTCCTCCATCTATCAAACCAATTGGTAGTAAATGGGTATACTCTGTAAAGCTTCGTTTCGATGGTTCACTGGAATGATACAAAGTTAGATTGGTTGCTTTGGGGAATCGCCAAGAGTATGGCATAGATTATGATGAGACTTTTGTTCTGGTTGCCAAGATGACTATTGTTCGCTTGTTACTTGCTCTTGCTGCTTCTAAATCTTGGCAATTACGTCAAATGGATGTCAAGAATGCTTTCTTGCATGGCGATCTAAAGGAAGATATCTACGTAAAACTTCCATCTGGTATGCCTATTTCCTCCCCTACGGCTGTTTGTAAATTGAAAAGGTTTTTGTATGGTCTTAAACAAGCTCCTCGAGCTTGGTTTGAGAAGTTTCGCAATACTTTGCTAGAGTTTTCTTGTAAGCAAAGTAAGTACGATGCTTCCTTATTTTTGCACAAGGGCGATGCTGGAGTAGTATTTTTATTGGTATATGTAGATGATATTATCATCTTTGGTTCGGATGGACTTTTGATTCAAAAATTTCAGCAACATCTTCATAATGTGTTTCACATGAAGGATCTTGGGGATCTTACCTACTTTCTAGGGTTGGAAGTTAGGTCTCAGCCACATGGTTTATTTCTCAATCAACACAAGTATATTCAAGACCTAATTCAGTTAGGGAGATTGGAAAATACTACTCCAGTTGATACTCCTCAGGAAGTGAATGTTAAGTATAGGAAAGACGAAGGAGAACTTCTCTCGGATCCTACCTTATACCGTAAGTTGGTTGGCAGCTTGATTTATCTCACTATCATGCGACCTGATATTTCCTATGCTGTCTACATTGTTAGTAAGTTCATGGATTCTCCTAGACATCTTCATTTTGTAGCTGTTTGTCGGTTTATTCGCTATCTACTTGGGACTCCTAATCGTGGACTATTTTTTTCCTAAGGGTTTTTCTCTTCAATTAGTTGCCTACAGTGATGCAGATTGGGCTGGATGTCCGGACTCTCGACGTTCTACTACTAGATGGTGTGTCTTGGGGATTCTCTTATCTCTTGAAAGTGTAAGAAGCAAAATTGGGCATCTAAGTCATCTACAGAGGTTGAATATCGGGCAATGTCTGTTGCATGTTCAAAAATTATGTGGTTGTGTGGTATTCTTTCAGAACTTGGCTTTGCACAGGCACATCCCACGCCTCTTCATGGTGATAATACAAGTGCCATTCAAATTGTAGCCAACCCAGTTTTTCATGAACGTACGAAGCACATCGAGGTTGATTGTTACTACATCCGAGATGCCTATGAGTCTAAAGCTATCATTCTCCCTCATGTGTCCACTGAACACCAAGTAGTTGATATATTCACCAAAGCTTTGACTCGACAACGACATCAATACCTAGTTAGCAAATTGCTGCTAGTCGATTCACTAACATCAATTTGAGGGAGGGTATCAAAGGAAAACTAGGGTTTTCTTTAAGATATGGCAGCTAGGCAGACAATCTCCTATTTTACTGGGTTGTGCCTAGGGTTATATGGAAACTAATCTCCTATTTGACTGGGATATAGCATAACTGAATTTCAAATAGATTAGGATTTATCTACTAATCTTATCTTGTATTTAAATTAAACTTGTACATATTTAGATAGGATAAAGTCAGGTTAGTTTAGATAAGATAAAGATGTAGTTTGTTGAGATTCAAATTGAATTCTCAATCTTATCTTTGTAATTATTTCTGGAACTATTTTTTATATAATGAGAAGGAAACACCTCAAAGAGGGAAACTCGAAAATACCAAGAAGGCTTTCTGGAAAAACCACCTCTTATTCCACATAATCCCAAACTATACAAGGAAGTAGATAATATGCTATACACGGAGTCTAACTTATCCCTAATATTCAGCCTCTATACATGGTAATATAATCTGTACAACTAATATTAACAGAGTCCTATATTGTATAAATTCCTGAAATGTATACGTTAACGTTGTGTCGTTTCAAATAAATATAAATGTATTTAGAAGTTATTCTATTATTCTTTGATTTATATCATAGAGATGCATTAGTGAATCCTTCTAGGGATTGCTATGGGCCCCTAGTCTTCTAATTGTAAGTTGAGAATTTTATTTTATATTTTTTTGCTTATTTTTTGTGGCTTGATGTAAAGGTAGGAAGACGAAATGTGAATAGGTTTGAATATTCTAAGCCCTTCCAAAAGTTGAGAAGTCATGAAAGGTTTTATCGGCTTAGGTCATGGGATACACAAGATCATATCGAAAGTTCTTGCCAATCATGACTGTGGTTACGGGGAAGATCACTTTGAATACACAAAATGCATTTGTAAAGGAAAGAAAATTGCTCGATGCAGTGCTTATTGCTAATGAATGATTGAAAAGTAGAATTAGAGCTAGGGCTCCAGGTATTCTTTGTAAATTGGATATGGAGAAGGCTCACAATCATGCTAATTGAGATTTTTTGTTGTACTTACTCAGTAGTTATGGATTTGGGGAGATGTGGTGTAGTGGGTGAAGCATCATATTACCACTACTAGATTTTTGGTTTTTGGTGAATGACACCCCTGTCAGTTTTTTTATCCTTTCCTCTGTTTTAATAATGGATGTGTTGAGTATAATGTTGGATGTGACTGTGGATGGGTGCTTTCTTTATGGTTTTTTGGTGGGTGGATCTTCTATTGGCAACGTAAATGTAGACATCTCTTTGCTGATAACACATTGATTTTAGGTGAGCCGGATCATGAATAGATTTGTTTGTTGCTGGCCCTTCTACTTTGTTTTGAAACTGTTTTAGGTCTAAAGGTGAATTTGATGAAGTCTGAAATGTTACATATAGTTTCTGTGCATACTATAAGGGACTTGACCAATACATTGGGTTGTAAGGTGTTGTCTTTGCCCATTAAGTATCTTGGTCTACCCTTGGGGGCCCCTCATAAAATGTATAGCTGATGTGGGATGGTGTTATTGAAAAGATAGAGAGGAGATTGGCCGGATGGAAAAGGATATATTTGTTTAAAGGGGGAAGAATCACCGTAATTAAGAGCATTTTATTTAACCTTCCTACGTATTTCTATCTTTATTTCCTTTGCCTGAGGGGTGGCTAATAGGATTGAGAATATTTTTTGTGCTTTCTTGTGGGGTGGTATGGGGGATGACATGAAGCTCCATTCACTTAACGGGGATAAGGTTTGTTTTCCAATCTCAAGAGGAGGTTTAGGGGTTCGAAAGGTGAGAATTTTTAATAAGGCACTCCTTGAGAAACGGTTATGGTGGTATCACTGGTATCACTAGGAGGGGGGGCACCCTTTGGAGGAATGTAGTTGATGCTAAATATGGGAGCACTTGGGGAGGGTGGTGTTCAAATGAAGTAAGAGTCGCGTATGGTGTGGGAGTGGGGAAATCTATTCAAAATGGATGGGGGGAGTTTATTAGCAATTTCAGATTTGGTGCGGGGACATTGCCCTGAAGTACGCTTTGTCTTCTCTTTTTAGGATTGCATTTGATCAGGGAGCTTTTGCGGCAGATTTATATGGACAATTCCAATGGCTCTTTTCATTGGAATGTGAGGTTTATTAGATCCGTACATGATGAAGTGGGTGACATCTCAGATTTATTGAGTATGTTGTATGCCTTGAATGTGGAGTGTGGTGGGAGGATAGGTTGCTTTGTATTCATATAGGGAACAAGAAATTTTTGGTCAGATCATTGTTTAAGGCTATGTTGTGTCAAACCCCTAATGATTTTCCTTGGAAGTGCATTTGGAGGAGTAAAGTGCCTCCCAAGGTTGCCATTTTTGGTTGGCTGGCTTCCCTCGGCAAAATTTTGACAATTAATAATTTGAGAAAACGTGGCCTCCTTATTATGGATTGGTGATTCATGTGCAAAAGGAATGGAGAATTTGTGGATCACCTACTTCTACATTGCGAAGTGGCAAAGGTTCTATGGGATGCGAATTTTTAATAGAATTGGTATGGCTTGGGCAATGCCTAGGAGGGCGGTGGATCTTCTAGCTTGTTGAAGAGGTCTTCAGGGTAATTGCCAAATTGGTGCCATTTGGAAGATGGTTTCCATATGTCTTATGTGGTGTATTTGGCTTGAGAGGAACGGTCGTTTTGAAAATGGAGAACTCTCGTTGGGAGGGGTTAGAGATCTTTTCTTCCATACATTATTTCTTTGGGCTTCGGCTATTGAATTGGATGGGACTTGCTTTCATGATTTCTTAGTTGCTTTTTCTAGTGCTTAGCTTGTAATTAGGTGTTTTCTCTTGTATACTCTGTGTGCTTGCATTATGCCTATTTATGTGGTTTAATAAATTTAAGCGGTTTCTCGTCATATTTAGAAAAGAAAGTTTTTCCTAGCTAGCTTCTGTTCCTTACGGTTCTTGCATGAGTTCCATGATTATGATGGATATGGGTCTGTTTGCTAAGTAGGTATAGTTTCCTTTTTAAATGAGTGTAACCTTGATTTGTTGCATCTTTAACATGCCTTGAATTGGGATTTGGTTATCCACCATGTAGTTTTCTGTGGTGAAAAAAGAAGTATAAAAAGCCTAAGAGGATGGGAGAAGGCTACAGCTTAATTACTGCTTAAACGCTAGACTTTCCAAGGTGGGTTCTTCGGTTCTTGTAGGTCACTTGGCCCTGCACTATGGGTTTGTATTGTCTTCAGATTAAATATCATTACTTGCAAACTTTTGCTTTCTTTGGTCTGGTACACTTATCAAATTTTTATATAGAATGTGCAAGTTTTTGTCCTTTATAATATCATTTTTAGGTGGGATTAAGATCTAAAAGTATTAAGAAATGCAGATAAACAATTTGGCTTATAAAAAACACAGAAGAGAAAAGAAGAGAGTTCATGAGAAGTTTGGTTATCTTGATTGAGAAAGAAGAAATAATAAAAAAGGAAGAGAAAATTTTTTAAATGAAAAAATAAAAAAGAAAGAAGGAAAAAAAAAAAAAAAAAAAAAACAAAAAAGCCACCCACCTGAGGGTTGGTGGTGAATCCAAATTTCGAATCAGAATCAAATACTCAGGCAGTTGATTCATCTCTACCAGCACCACCTCCAGCACAAGTTCCACTGATTCCTCCACAGCTAACTGGTGTAAAATCCATTGTTTTGCCGAAAATTCTAGAGACCAGAACTATAAAAAGCATTTCTATAACCGTTGAAGCCTATAGATTCAAATTCCTTGTTTTTAGTGAATATGAACATATTACCCAGATTCAAGAACCAAGTGATGCCTGTAGAATGAACTCTACACCCACATCCACATATAAGCCTATAACATATGTACAATTATTCACCTTGTTTCCGATTAACATATACATGTAAGATGCAAATAAAGAACAACCCATTAACACAAAACGAACTACACAGGCAAAGTCTCATGGGTACTAGATGAGAAGCCTCTAATAGAACACTAGGCTCTTGAGGTACATGGTAACCCTTGAAGCCCATTGAGGAAAAAGATGTTGATGCATCCTGTGGGCACCATTGAAATCCCAAATCTCTTTGAGCAAATATGTGAGCAGCGTGATTTGGTGGACCAAATCAGTGCAGTCCTTCCTCCACCCCCCTTGGTCACCCTAGGCCTCCCTCTTGGCGAGGTGGGTTGAAGGAGAGGCTTGAGGGTGAAGGATGCCCCCTACTCCACTCCCTCTTTTATTTTTTTAGTCCTTTTTTTCCCTTTTTAGTGGCCTGACATGTAAAATTGCACATCAGGCACAAATCTCTTCATTAGGATTCTGTTTCTTGTATTATTTGTTGTTTTAAGCAAGCCTTGGGTCTTGGACTGTCTAGGCTGAACGGACATATTAGGGTATAAAGCTTTGGCGGTGCTGATTGGTTTGGTTTTTCTTATAGATTGGAGGTTTATTCCTGGTTGGCAGGAAATTTGGTTACATGGAAGAGTAAGAAGCATAAGGTAGTAGCAAGAATTGGTGCACAAGCCATGAATAGGGTGATGACTCACCCCTTTATTGAGTTAACACAGCTGTTTAAATTTTCTTCAGGAGATTTGTGATAATTAAGCCCCAATTTATGTTGTCTCCAATCGTATATTTCATGACAGAACCATTTTAAATAGAAAGAGACATCATTTGTGAAGTCTGAACATCAACTTGTAGATATGTTTACAAAGTCTTTGGGTTGTATTCAATTAGAACTTTTTTTTTTTAATTTTTTTTTATTTTTTATTGACACCGGGTGTCTGAGTCTACTCTGAGAACAAAGTCTCGACTAATTTCAGAGGTGCATAGGCTCTTGACTTATTTTTCATAGTTGGGCATATGTGATACATATATTCCCCTTTTAAGGGGGAGTGAGAATATAAGGTGGATGGCGTTATTATAAGAAAGGAGAGGCTAAAGAGTATAGTAGTCTATTGTAACAATTTTTTGATTCTCTGTAATTGAACCATGTGAGGTTCTCGGTAAACCTTATTCTCAACAACAACAACCAAAGTTCTCAATTGTAGGTTCCCATTGTCTCCTTAGTTTCCAATTAGAGCAAGGCAAGGTTGGATGTGCTCCATTATATTCCTAGTTTTTTCATAGGGGTTAAATGTTGTATGATAAGTTGGTTGTTAGTCAATTGGGGAGTGATTCTGGGAAGCAGCTTCAGGTGGATTTAGATGAGGATGATTTTATAGATCCAGGTCTACAGATGGAGATATATGAGGGTGAAGGTCATGATGAGGATGTGGGTAGCCCGACTCCTCTTCGTACTATGCCACCTCATTCATCTAATTTGTTTGCATCGGATTGGATTTTAAAGAAGGTTGAAGAAGTTTAGGCATGTGTATGGATTTCTTGTGTGGGTTTTGAAGAGCAGTTTAAGGCTCTTCTTGTGGCTATTGAAGCTGGTCGAGCTTCGTGTTTGAAGTTTAATTCTAAGAAGGAAAGGGAGTTAAGAAGGTTAGAATGTTCAATCAATTATGCTTCCAAGGAAGGTAGTGTTGGTAGGGACAGATCAAAAGGGAGGGTGTCTTTTGTTTCTCATGAAGCGTAAGATTCTTCTTGGAATGTGAGGGGGATTAATGATGTCAATAAGAGATTTTGTATAAGGGTGCTCATTCGGAATTGGAAGATTGATTTTGTCTGTCTACAAGAAACGAAGTTGGGTTTAGTTGATAGAAGTATTATTAGTAGTTTGTGGGGATGTTCATTTGTGGGTTGGGCTTATTTGCCTTCCTCAGGTGTGTCAGGTGGTGTCCTTGTATTGTGGGATACTAGAGTGGTGGAGTTGATGGAGTGTATTGGGCAATTCATTGTGGCTTGTTCATTTATAAATATTGAAGATGGGTAGAAGTGGGCTTTTGCGGGGAGTATATGGGCCAAATTTGGACAGGGATAGATGTTACTTGTGGGAGGAATTGATGGGTTTGTATTATTTGTGGGATTTGCCTTGGTGTATGTGCGGGGACTTCAATATAACTCGTTTCCCTAGTGAGTGCCAAGAGATGCTGGTCGGTCAGTGGCTATGGAAGAATGTTCAAAGTTTATCATTGATTTCGACCTTTTGGATCTTCTCCTTGTTGGGGGAGCATTCACTTATTCAAATAGTAGGAGCTGGTCGAGATTGGATGGATTTCTTGTTTCTTCTTAATGGGAGACTCATTTTCCTGAGCTATGTCAGAAGAGGATGCCCCGTGTTAGTTCAGATCATTTCCCTATTTTGCTAGATTGTGAAGGTATACATTGGGGGTAGAAGGAATTTTAAGTTTGAAAATATGTGGCTTGGTGCTGTAGGGTTTGAGGAGATGGTTAGGAGTTGGTGGAATTCGTATAAGTTTTCGGAAACTCCTAGTTTTATCTTTGCAAGCAAACTAAAGGCATTGAAGAATGATGTAAAGAAGTGGAACGTTGAAGTTTTTGGGAATGTGGATAATCAGAAAAAATCTCTATTGGAGGAGTTGAATGTTTTGGAGGATGGGGAGGAGTTTGAGGTTATGGAGGAGAAGGCAATGTTGAGGAAAAAAGAGGTGGTGAAAGAGCTTGAAAAGATTTTGTTGAGGGAAGAGATTTCTTGGAGGCAAAAGTTGAAGGCCCTTTGGTTGAAAGAGGGGGATAGATGTGCAAAATCTTTTCGTAGATTGGCTAATTCACATAGGCGTAGTAATGCTATTGAGATGCTTCATTGTGATGATAACGTGCTTACATCTCCATCTGTAATTCAGGAACATATTGTGCAGTTTTATGAAGCTTTATTAACCAAGACGGCTGATTGGCGACCTAAATTTGATGGATTGGTTTTTGATTCATTGGATTCTATTTCTGCAAGCTGGTTGGAGAGACCATTTGAGGAGAATGAGGTGGTGGTTTGTGGAATGGTAAAAGATAAAGTCCCTGGCCCAGATGTTTTTTCTATGGGTTTTTTTCAAGCTTGTTGGGATGTTGTGAAAGTCGATGTGATGCGGGTTTTTCAGGAATTTTTCACTTATTAGAAGTTTGAGGAGTCCCTTAATGCCACATCATTGCTTTTATTTCTAAAATAGCCAGGGCCTCTAAGTTGAAGGATTTTCGCCCTATTAGCTTGGTGGGTGGTGTTTATAAGATAATCTTAAAGGTACTTGCCAATCAGTTGAGTATGGTGATGGGAAAAATTATTTCTAAGTCCCAAAATGCTTTTGTTCATGGTAGGCAAATTCTTGATTCTGTGCTAATTGCTAATGAATGTCTAGGCAGCGCTTGAGGGAAGGGGTTCCAGGTGTCATTTGTAAGCTGGATATGGAGAAGGCATATAGTCATGTGAATTGAGATTTTCTTTTTTACATGCTTGGGAGATGTGGATTTGGGGGGAGGTGGTGTGGATGGATTAGACATTGCGTCTCTACTTCTAGGTTTTCAGTTTTAGTTAATGGGAGTCCTTGTGGCTTTTTTCATAGTTCTCGCTGTTTGCTATTATCATGGAAGCTTTGAGCTGAATGTTGGAGGTTGCTGGGGGGGGGGGGTTTGGATTTCTTTCTGGGTTTAAGGTGGGAAATGCTGATAATAGTTTTATTACTATTTCTCACCTTTTATTTGTAGATGACACTATTATTTTTTGTAATGCTGATCGTGGACGGATTCAAGCCTTAAGGGTTGTTTATTATGTTTTGAAGCTGTATCAGATCTGAAGGTGAATTTGGGTAAGTCAGAGATGGTTCCTATGGGGGAGATGCGGAGTATTAATTGCTTAGCAGAGTTGTTGGGATATAAAGTTGCTGCTTTACCATTGAAGTATCTTGGTCTTCCATTGGGGGCGTCTTTCAAGGCGAAGTCTATTTGGGATGGGGTAGTGGAGAAGATTGAGAAAAGGTTGCTGGGTAGGAAGTGGCTTTATGTATCAAAAGGGGGTAGAATAACTCTTATTAAAAGTACTATTTCTAATCTTCTAACTTACCATCTTTCTTTATTTCTATTGCCAGTAGAGGTGGGAAAACGGATTGCGAAATTATTTCGTACATTTTTTTGAGGTGGTATGGGTGAGGAGATGAAGATTCATCTTGTTAGTTGGAAAAAAGTTTGCTCTCCTATTTCAAATGGAGGTTTGGGGATTCGGAATTTGGAGGTATCAAGCAGAAGGGGTGTCATTGTGGAGGGAGGTTTTAGATCGGAAATATGGTTGAGTTTTGGGGGGGGGGGGGTTATAAGGAGTTAGGGGGACCTATGGAGTGAGTCTTTTGGAAATTTATTAGAAGGGGATGGGAGAACTTTGTAAAACATACAAATTTTGTTGTTGGTGAGGGTACAAGGGTCGATTTTGGCTTGATACTTGGTGTGGTGATCGGGCTCTTTGTAGTGTGTTCCATGCTATTTTTCGTATAGCATCTAATCGGCTTGCATCTGTTGCTGATCTGACAGTAAATTCTAATGGAATTTTGCAGTGGGATGTTGGTTTTACTAGAGCTGTTCAGGATTGGGAACTTGATGAGGTGTCAGATTTTTTCTGCTTCCTTTATTCCCTGCAGGTTGGGGTGATGAGAGGGATAAAATGATATGGAAGCATGTTACATTTTTCATTACTTGGAAATATTTTGACGATTGATAATCTGAGAAAGAGGGGTTTTGTTATTATGGAGTGGTGTTTTATGTTTAAGAAACATGGGAAATCGGTGGATCATTTACTTTTGTATTATGAGGTGGCAAAGGCATTATGGGATGGTGTTTTTAGAAGAGTTGGACTGGTTTGGTTGATGCTGAGGACAATAGTGGATTTGTTTGTGTGCTGGATGGGGCTTTGTAGTTCTAAACAAGTGGTTGTGGCATGGAAGATGGTTACTTTGTGTCTCATGTGGTGTATTTGGTGGGATAGGAACGAGCGATGCTTTAATGATAAGGAGCGCACCTTGGAGGAAATCTGAAAATTCTTTGTATTTACTTTATTACAATGGTTTTCTGCTATAAGACTTGATGGAGCTTCTGCTCATGATTTTCTGTTTTCTTCTTCTTTGTCTTTATAGAATGTATGTAGGTGTTTTCAACCCCTAGGGGTTGGCTTAAGTGGTAAAGACCTTGGGCTTGGGGGTATGCTCCCCACCCAGGTCTAAGGTTCAAATCTCCTTGGTTGCAAACAATCTCCTGGGGCCATCGGACAGTGGGATTTTTCCCTTAAATTACCCGAGATGCACTTGCGAGAAACTCCTTGCCGAGGGTCTATGCACCCCCGGGATTAGTCGGGATGTTGTTCCTGCACACCCGGTGCCAATTAAAAAAAGAATGTAACTAGGTGTTTCTTTTGTATACTTCTTGTGTACGCGAGCTTCGCCTATTACATTCGTTCAGTAAAATTTCATTTTACTTATATAAAAAAAAAATGTTGTTGAGATTTGATTCTGGTTGTGGTTGATTGAAAAATGGAGATAATGCTTTAAATTGGTACAAATTCATTCAAGGGCTCTCTGTCTCTCATTTTAATAATATCAGTAACAATATCAACTAGTTTTAAGTGATTCCCTTGTTAGGCTTTTAATACTTATGCTTATTTCTCTACATCTTTGTTGTGCTGTTTGTGGATTATGTATTGTTCAATTTATACACAATACCCAAATGGGGCTTTAATAACTTATTTATCATATATCCAGAATTCTCGTGCAATTATGTTTGCTTGCTTGACAATGCATACTTGCTTCTTACAGGGTTCATGTATTTGTTCGTCCAACAGCTAGCCGTGTGGTAAGCAGGTGACAATCTAGCTAAGTTATGATTTAATGTGATACGGTAATATAATTCTATCGATTATTGTTTACCGGGCTTGAATCCTAACTCATTGGGATTGGATACATGAATCATGCTTTACCATACAACCCTATCTAATGCCATTCTATTTCATTTTTGACAATCATGTCTTTCCCTTTTCTCATTACTTTTACCCATGTTATTTTTTTTACTTGAGTGGTGCTAGTGTGACTTTTGTACTATTTTTTTTACTTGAGTGGTGCTAGTGTGACTTTTGTACATATACCTTGATTTCCTATTCAATCTCTCTTGTTGTTACTTATTTATTTTAACTATGTGTTAGAGTCGAGTTGGCTTCTAACAATTCTAATGATTTCTTTTTCGATAAGTAAGATAAGTTCACTTCTAATGATTTTGTCCCTGGGTTATATATCATTCTATCTTTAGTTCACCGAACAATAGTTGCGCTCTCTAAAAAAGTAAGGGGAAAAACTGACTTTTTGTTTACTTTTTCTTGGTATATATTTTGTAGCAGTAACTAAATAGTCGAATATCGAATGTGAACTACATTACTTCACTTATTGACCCCTGATTTGTTAGATTTCTTTTCATTTAGATTGGGTAAAAAACTATTTTGCATGTTAGACCTTGTTAGTACCCGCATATCTGATAACTATTCTGATTCTGTTTTGCAAATGTCATATCTGTTCTCTTCTTTGATTCTGAACATTTTCTGAAATGTGGTTATTACAGGCTCAAATATATTTGTAACAAGGAGGGAATGAAAACGAGTTCCATTGCACTCACTGCACTTGCAGAATATACAGGTGAGTCATATCTCCTCATATTATTCTATTTGATCCCCCAAGATATTCATATTGCCAATGGTACAAAATCAATTTTCAAAGTCATATTGGTTGGTGTACTGTTTGTTATCTTGTTAGATCCCCTTATTGCGTTTCAAAGTTCTATCCCTATTCCCTCCAGCCTTCTTGTTTTCATTCTTTTTTGTTTTCTAACAGAGTGTGATATACGCTCGTGCTTGAATACTCTTCAGTTCCTCAACAAGAAGAACGAAACACTCAGCGTGGTAAGAATTTAATGTGATTTCGCTCCTCTGAACTAATTGTCAAATCGGAGGGTTTGCTAGACTCTACAATCTTAATTAAATCTTAAGATTTACCTTCTTCTTTGGGTTGGTTGTGCTTATTGGAGAAATAAGTTGCCTGTGCAGGAGGTAATTATCCTTCTAGGATTACCTGATTTGGATAATGGAAAAAGGAAGTCAATGTTTTCTGCTGCACTTTTATTGGGCTTAGTTTGTGAAGTGTTATGCTGGTGTTGGGTCTAATACCAAGCACTTCAGTTTAGGAAAACAAGTATTGATAATTATTAGATATGGCACTTTTCACTGAAGCCCAGTTCTTGTGGAAGAGAGAATATTTGGACTGAACAAGGATTCATCGATCAGACCGTGGTTGATTTTCATATCTATGCCTCCTGACATTTTTTGTTGAGCATCTCACTAGCTCCCCCCAGATTTTATCACCTTAAAAGTCTCAGTTTGGAGTTTTTTTTTTTTTTTTTTTTTCCGTTGTTTGTGTGTTTTTTTTTTTTTTATGTTGTTGTTGTTGGGGCAGGGCTTTTAAAACTCTACTTAATATTGAGACTTATATATTTGGTATTTTCAATAGCGTAAGAGCATTTTGGTTGAGCAATTAATGCTGGTTAAGTTATTAGCATGCTTTACTGGCTCTCAGTTGGAGATCAGTTCTCAAGTAGTTGGCCGGAAGGACATTTCAAGAAGTGCGTTTGATATCTGGAAGGAGGTAATCCAGAAATACATTCCATAACATGTTTCTAGCTACTTACAATTCATTGCAACCATTTTTTTCTTTTTACTGAGGATTCTATTATGTTTAGGTTTTTCAAAGGAGACAAATGAAGCGGGAGATAAAATCTAATAATAGTTCCAGCCGTAAGTGCAATGAGTTTGACCTTCTTCACTCCCTCATATCTAACCGGTATGTAGCTACTTCCTGTTGACATCATTTTGTCCCTCTTATGTTTAAAAACAAACCCTTTTGCTTAAGTGTCATTGACTATGCAGTGGTGACTATGATTTGATATTCGATGGGATCCATGAAAACGTTTTGCATCTCAATTATCATGATCCACTGATGCAAAAGACTGTAAGATTACGTCAGTTATAGATGGTTACTTGATATGTCTGTTGAATATTAGGCTTCTACTGAATCTGTTTTATAAGAAGGCATATGACTTTTGTACTCATTTTATGTGAAGGTTAAGTGCTTAAATAGCCTTGGTGTTTCTGATATGATGCACCAACATATCTTACACACGCAGCATATGGCTCTTCTTGGTAACGACATTCATGACCTATCATTGTTACCTTCCACTACTGAGTATAATTTCAATTAGATTATTATCGAATTTTGTCTTTTCTACAGTTTATCTGCCCCCTAGTGTAATCTCTGTGCATCATCTAGTAGCCCAAGTTCAAAAACCTAGCATCGAATGGCCCAAGTCATATCAAAGGTATCTATATCTCTGAACAGCTTTATGTAAAATTACCATTTCTTACTAATACATCTTTACAAATCTTTAGATACCGAACAATGTGGTTGGAAAAGATGGAGTCTGTAAGGTCTTGGCACTACAAAATTCCACCTTATATTTCAAGGCACATGTCAATTAAGTCTTTTGTAGAAGACTTGATTTCTCCATTATTGCATATTCTGTCACCACCAACTCTAAGACCGGTAATGTACTTGTATTTTGTTATTCTTCCTTTCTTTTGGTTATTCCATTTATTTTCCTTTCTTCTTAACCTTGACCGCACCTAATGTTTGCAATTATTTATCACTTCTAGAGACCTAATGTTTACTTTATGGTTATGTCTCTAGTTCGGACCGGACCCATTTTTTGGGTCCACCAAAAGTCCGGACCGGACCGATAAGGCTTTTGGACTGGTAGCTTTGGTTCGGTCTGGTCGTCCTTATCAGGGTGTTTCAATCCGGGTCATTTTTTTTTTCAAGTTTTTGACAGAAAATCATATAAAATAATAAAAAAATGAATTGAATGATATAATCTAAGTTGTCTGAGTATATACTTAACTAGTTAAGTATTTTAATCAAGTATAATAAATTAATAATGTTAATTATATGTGCACTATCAATAATTAATAGTTAATACCTTGTTTTAAAATTTTTAACCTTTAACTTTTATATAATCTAAGCATAAATAATTAGGTTAGAAGTGAATTAAATAATTACTTATAATTAGTTAGAAAAAAATTAATTAATTACTTGCTTTTAATTTATATAACTACTTAAAAAAATAAATAAAATATCATATAAAAAAATTATTTAAAAACTTGTATATATTAAATTCGGTCAGTCCGTGGTGAAAAAATCCTAGAAAATTTAATTTCTTGACTTTCTTGGACCGAGACCGGTCGGTTCCTTAATCGGTCTGGTCCGGATCAATCAAAACCAGGCGGTCTGGTCAGTTTTCTCAGTCCGAAGGAAAAATCTTACACCCCTACTTATTACAATGGTTTCTCATGTGCTCTGATATCACTTTCAGGTGGCATTGCAGTTACTGTCAGAAAGAGAAAAGAATGATCTGGCTCAGTTGGTTAGTACAATGGTATCCTACGCAATAACATATAAGAATGTCAAATCTGATCCTCTGCCCATTAAACCGAGACACGAAGCAGCTTTGGAAGCCTCATCACTTTCTTTTGATCCTCCGATTAATGACTTTGTTGGCTTCAAGGTTTGAGTTGGTTACAGTTTATTGTACTCAAGAAAAGGGGTTAGAATTCGTTTCATTTTTTATATTTATTAATCTTATAATCTGATCTGAACGTCTTTTTCTAACAATCGAAACAGGACTATAATTCTGGTCACTGTGTACTTGCTTTAGCCATGAAGCAGGTTTTGTTACACGAGGTGAGTCATGTATATTATTGAAGGTTATTTGAATTGTTCATTAATATTTTAAATCATCTGTTATGCGTACTGGTTCCATGCAACGGCTTAATTATGTTAAAAAAATCTCCCTTGACTTGAAGAACAAGGAACTATTTTGGTCCTTAAGATTTAAGAATGATTGTTGAACTTTGATGTGGGAACACCCTTGGCTTGGAGAACAAGGAACTATTATGGTCCTTAAGATTTAAGAATGATGATCATTGAATTTTGATATGCTGGGATTTGTTCCCAGCAATTAAAGGACCATAAACTTTGAGATAGCTTCCATCATCTTTAAGATAGCTTTTTTCATAAAAGGTGTAGCATTTGAACGCAATGGTATCTTTTGATCCATTCTGCAGGTGAGGTTTATGTACCAGAATTCCCCATCCCCTCCCTTTCCTCTCCGAATTTGTTCCAAATAAGCGTTCTAGCATTAGACCATGTAGCCTACTGAACATGTATCATCAAGGAAACTTATTTAGTGCACTTTATGAACACCCACTACTTTGCCAGGCACACTCTGTCAGTGCCCTTTTTGAATGAGACATACTGAAGGCAGGACTTTAAGGCTAGGAAACTGTTTGAGTTATAACCTGTAACGATACAATTCGAGTAAGAACTAGTTAATGATAGAATTTGAGCCCAATTGGAACATTATAAAGCGTAAGAACATCTCATTTCCAAGTAATGTGGGATCCCATACACCACCTATCCTTATAACTTATCAGAATGGGTCATTTATAACGCCCCAATGGAAGGCCTAAGCCATATGATCTATATTTCAAAAGGACTAGTCAATGATACAATTGGAGCCCCATTAGAATATTATAAAGAGCAAGAACTTATCACTGCCAAGTAATGTGGGATCCCATATACCACCTACCATTATCACTTATCAGAATGGGGTATCAAATAATCAATCTCAAGGAGTTTGAGCTTTCAAGCCTGTGTCTAGGTGCATCTTTGATTAGGCTCATCTTAAGGTGTTCCTTGGGATTTGAACTAGTTCAAAGACTCCAATAACGAGTGTGAGGCTATATTGGTTTGCACCATTTTTGGAGTCCTCGTGACAGTTTTAACAGCTGTTCTCTAATCTCTGGAATAATTAGTTAACTATTTGAAACACTAGTTCACCTCAATAAAGGTGTTGCCCTTTGATATGAACTTAACTAAAATTTGCTATACTTCTAGCCGCTTGCAAACTGAATCTGATGTCATGTAATGGAATTTTTATGTTTTCAGGTTGAAAAGCAAAAGATCTTGCAAGTAAGTATCAGAAGATCCATGCACACAACAGATGGATGCATCAAGGAAAGGTTGGATTTTGTAAACATGGAAACCAGCAGAGCTCCAACTACCAACACTAATGATGTGCCAGCACGTGTTGAGAAAAACATTGAAAATGAAAAGAATATGTTAAATATGGGGCTATGTAATCCAAGTACTTCCAAAATTTCGTCAAACTTGGCTTCCAGTGAAAATGATGCAGCTGGTTTGAAACTAAAATCCCATGGAGATCAGAAAAAGCCTTTTCGTGGTTCTTCTAGTTTCTTTGACAGGTAGGCCTATGCTTTTTATTACTAATTCTATGCTATATTTATATAAAAAGAATCTATGCTATAAGTTGACAGGTAGACCTGTGTTGCTTTGTTTTACCGGTACTATAAGCTAATAATTTCTGTTTTATTTTTTTATTATTTTACTTTTCTATTATAATCACTACTGCTAAAATTTACTGAGTAATTCAGTGAAAAATCTGATTCCAGCCATTTTCTGTCATTTTAGCCATTTAGAGCTGATTAACAGTAGTTGCCTTTACAACAATGATTAATTAGATGAACCTATGTTTTGCTATGAAAGCATTAGCTTCTTTTATTCTTAGTAATAGTTTGGACACTTCTTTTCGTGACAAGTGAATTATCCCTTTATTACGTTTATGTTTTCTTTGTTGTTTGTCATGGGATTGGCTCATTGTCACTTAGCACTTAGCTGATTTCGGCTGGAGAACAGAGTTTGATAAGGCTGCTTTTAATAATTTTGTTGAGAAAGCCTGTGTTGAGCCCATGCCCATCACTTAAAAATTTTATAGCACTAGCTTATCTGCTAATGTATTTTTTTAGGTTCGTTCCCTTGGCTGTTTTGATCTTTAGATCAAATGCATACATATTACTTGATGGTTAGAATGCAAGCTCTTTTGTTGTTTTCAACTGCTTTATGAAATAGATTTCATGAAAAGAATAGTTCTGTTGTATCTAGCATTTGAAAGAGATCAATGGTTGGATGTTGACAAATAATGGATGACAATTAGAATATGCACTAATTACCTCCAACATATCCTAAAACCAGGTTTAAGAAGTTGAGTAGTAAAGGATCTCAGACTACTGATATTGCTGTGAAGAAAGAAGTGACCTTGGAGAGAGATTTGCGTCCACTGCTATTTAAATTTAATGAGGTACATGATTTACTTGTACTTGAATTACTTTGTTTAAATAATGCACATAATATCAGTGAATACCCTGTTGGGGTTTTTTTGACATGTTGGACCAAAACTAGATGACCGCTGGTTAAAAGAGGCATGATGCTCTTCTGAATTAATCTAGTGTGCATAGACATTTAATTGCCTCCCTTCATTTCAATTGTTTGATTTCTCTTTTTTTATCACTTCTAGTTGCATGTTGTAGTTTTTTTTTCTTAGTTAGGAATTTTCACGAACCTCCGGTCCTCCTTCAAGGTCTGTCAAAAATGTATCAGAAGTCATATCTTGTCCTTTGCTCAAACAAATGGTCCTCTCCATGCATCTTTGAAATGTTAAATTTCTTTTGTTTGATAAAAATTTAAAATAAAGCCCAATTTGCATTATTTATAAATAGTAATGCTACATATAGTTGTGAAGTGTGTAAGTACCGCACAATCCTTTTGAAAAAGAGTGTGGTCCACTATTAAAAAATTAGTTTTTTTCATGTGAGTCTTGTATTTACTAACTTTTTTCAAAGAGATTGCGCGGTATTTGCGCACTCCACGATTGCAAATATCATTTCTCTTTATAAATATATTAAGAAAAGGGAAAAGATATATTCCACCCTTTAATTAACAGACATTTACAATTTGCAACCCAAATTATCCAAATTGATATATTGCACCCTCAAACTAACAAAAAGTGAAACCCTCCATTAAGATCGACCATAAAAAACTGATACTTGAATTCTCTATCAATAGCTGAAAAAATCTTCTCCAATTTTGGATAAAATAGGTAATTTGACACAAACGGTCGGATCTTAATGATGGGGAACTTTACTAGGCATAGTTTGTTGTGTAAAGTGTAAATTGCATGTTAGTTGAAGGGTGGAAAGATCAATGGTGCTTAGTTGTGATGTGGGTTCTGCCTTTGAAAATTTAATGGTGGCCAAGATGGGCATGATTGAGGGGATTAATAGGGTATAAGTGTAGAATGCGAGGCATGATATTCATCTATCTTACTGAATTTTATTAAGTAAAGGATATTCTTTAGTTACCATTTGCTGTTCCTCACAACCATGCCATCTTTAGCGCTTTTGCAGCCAAAACTATGAAAAGCAAGTACACGTCATGTCATCCTTTATGCTAGCAAGTACTTGTTTCTTTGAGTACCATTGATCTATTGATTTCACATGTTAGGAGCTCCTACATTTGACTTCCTTTGAGGGAAGTCTGGATTTCTAGAACCCGTTTTTGTTCACAATTAACATATAAATAATGATAGATTAGAAAAAAAAAACATACAAGTAATGATAATCTGAAGGGGATGCTCTCTATCACATCCTTTCCTATTTTCGTGCAGGGTTTCACAAATGCTGTTAAAAGGCCAGTTCGAATTCGCGACTTTCTTCTGTGATGAATCTCAGTTCTTGTAAGAGATATGAAATCATTCTTTTTCTTGCTTGTTAATAATATATGTATATATATAAATCAATTTCATTCCGTTGACTGGATATCAAAATTTTCCGTAATGTTCATAATGGAATTCAATATACAAGCTTTCTCCTCTATTAATGTGACTAGTTGCACACCCTCACGATGGGTGGGAATAAATTCTTGATTTTTTTTTTTTTTTTCATATTCTGATACTGGAGTTGTCTAGAAATGACCCTATTTGAATGCTAATTGTAATTAATAAACATAGAGAGAAGGAAAAGAAGGATTATAGAAGGGAAATGATTTGTACATTTTTAAAGTCTTGTACTCCCTTTAAAAAAATTGAACAAATATGAGATTCACATGAAAAAAATCAATTTGATGGTGTCTTTTTCCAAAGAGTGTTTGGCACTTGCATACCTTAATACTGTATCTAATATTATTAATTAATCTACATTATCTTTCAACTGTTTTTGAACTTAAAGTGACCAAATTTATAAGCATTTAAGATGGGAATGGATAATTAGGCTCAACAGGAGTATGGCTCCTGCATCAGAAATTATATGGGTTATAGGTTTGGTTTTACCATCTGCACTGGTTACATAGAAATTCGCACTGGTTACATAGAAATTCGCTTGGAGTCTATGTAAACCAGCACTCTGCTTGGGATGTTGCGGGGGTTGATTGTAAGGTCCCCAGCACCTAATTTTTGGACCTTGAAAAATGTATATATATAATAAATACTTCCCGAGAAACTAGCGTATCAAATTCGATCGTGTTATTGGTAAAAGCTGAAAAGTTGGGCTGCTCGAGTCCGCAAATCCAATGAGCATACTCGTTACATATGTCCAAGAAGTGCATTGTTAGAAGCAGATTTAATTTAGGATTTTTCATAACCGAGCTTTGGCGGGTGTTACTTCCTTGATGGACTGTCTTTGTATGGATGGAAAGTGAGAGAAAATAGAAGGAAAATTGGTCGAATTCGAGGATGACCTTTCCGTCAAAGAGAATAGAGATTAGAATTCTTTGCATTAAACTTCTGGTTGATTGTCCTCTGCAATCTGCATGCATCAACTAAGCATTTTTATGCATGTAAACGTGTCATGGGTCTAAATTGTCCATAGGCCTTACAACCATTTCTAAATGTGGGCCTTACAACTCCACTCACAAAACCCATACAAGACAAGGCCCATTCATATAAGGTTATTTTCGTTTTTGTCATGCGTGCTCGTCCTTTGGCGCACCCTTTGGTCCATCTGTGACTTTCAGTTCCCGTCTCTTACCTTTTGAGGTTGAACATTTTGCTTGTTGCATCTCTTGGTTGCTCTATGTTATGCCCAATGATTTTAACATATCCTGTCAATAGTCTTTATTAAACCATCATCTGTTCACCCGACAGCTAAATTAGCCAAAAATAGAATGTCATTCTATTGTTCCCATTCCTTATGCTTGGCAAGCACTTATTTTGGAGTAATGCTACTCATCATCATTTTTTCATCATTCTTTCATCATCTCATGATGTAGCATTAGAAGATTAGAGACTATTTATAATGTTTTATTTCATGTGAACTTATCATTTAATGTCACATCATAGGATGATGAAAAAAAAGATGATGAGTAGAATTTTTCCTTATTTTGTCACTTTTGTACAACTGAACCTTGCCAACCGTTGACATGTCAGCCACTCGCTCATCCCCAAAAGTTAAAAGAGCTTAGAGAATTAAAAAAACCAACTTGAATATTAGGATGTAAGATCTAGAAAAAAAATCATTTTTAAATCTAATGATGATACTAAAATACAAAGTCTGCCCATATTCTGAAAAAACAAACTGATGAAAAAAAAAAAAAAGAAACGGAGAGAATCTAAGGCATTTTCATGGGTAAATTTGTGGTCATTTTTATCCCGGGAGGTTGTTATATATTAACACTTCCACCAGAGGAATTGCGACTATCATCTGGGGGACTAATGGCAATCCAAAGCAAGGAGACTGTAATTGAAACCAGCCCCGACCACACGTATACAATCGTGGGCACTCTTCCTCTCCTCCCCATCAACCCCTTGGCAAAAGGGTACATGTGAGCCAACACCCAGAAGCTGAAGAATACTCCTCCCAGGAGCTTACTCCATTGTGGTATCACACTGTACAAGGTCTTGGAGAACCCAATAACAACAGCAACAATGTTGATCACTATGATTGTTAGTGGCATTATGAAGAGACTTGTCCACTTGACGATATAGAGATCTGCATATATGTCATCTTCATCTTCGCCAGCGGACTTGGAGGTTAACTTGAAAGAGATTTCGATACCAGCTATTACTTTTAGGAGGCCTTGGAGCACGGCAGCAAGGTGAGCACTCGTGCCACCGATTACCCAAAATTGTTCATTTCGCCACCATTCCTCGAGCCCAACACCGGACCACTTGACTTCCAGGAGGGAGATGAGAGTGAGACAAAGAGTAATGACAAGGAGATAGGAGAGGAAAGCAATATTTAGACTTTGAACGATGAAGTGTCCCGAGAAGAGAGACAGTGCAGGGAGGAAGCAGTACATAACTAAGAAGATGGAGGTGAAAGGGTAGATGCCAACGTTGAGGTATGCAATGCGCTGTAGGAACTTGAGGCGCTTGGTTCCAAAAAGTGGATTGTTTCGAGAGAAGAATATTTCCACCGAACCAGTGGCCCATCGGAGGACCTGGTGTAGCCGATCAGTAAGGTTGATAGGTGCCGTGCCTCGAAAGGCATCGCGCTTCGTGATGCAGTACACAGACCGCCACCCACGGTTGTGCATCCTGTAACCAGTCAACACATCCTCCGTCACTGATCCATAAATCCAACCTATTCTGTCTCCCCATTCGGTCTTGTCCTCGTACCTGCACTTCACACCAAAGCTCAGTAGTTATTAACCATTTAATCATTGATGAGTCTTCTACATGAACTATCTCAGACTTTTAATTTTAGTGAGATTGGTTCTTGACAATGTAAAAAATTAACCTTCTTAGTCCATTCTATCTTGTTTATATCTCATGATCCAAGTGCGTTTTTAGATATTCATGTGTTTGCATAAAATGAGAATGGAATTATATGTTTTAGGAACAAAACTTGCTTAGCTTTCCAACGTCACGTTGTTGGTTTGCAAAGGTGCCAGAATCTTAAATTAGCCTATTTGAAACTTGTTTTCACGTGCCTCTTTAAGATTTGGGAACATCAGACTGATAGCTACATGAAGCATGCTCACAAAAGCAAAAAAATTAATTCAAGAAGATTTTGAAATGAGAGAACAGTTACCAGCAGGAGATGACAGCAACTGCCTCAGCAACAGTGGGTGCATCAAGTGGTGGACGAGCCAGGAGCAACGCCCCTGGAGGACGACCATTCTTCACAGAAATGTGATCGGCAAGTGGTCGACCTTGGTATTCGGAAATGGCTATGGACTCCGTGAACATAGTTGAGTTTCCAAATTTCTTTGGCAGGTTCAAGTCAGGGTGTGATGTCAGGGGCTGCATCTCTGAGTCATCCAAGTCCTCCGATTGAGATTGTGGATGCATGACAACATTTGGAGCTTGGGATTTTACTTGCCCAAATACGCCTGAGTACTCGTTTGCCCTTGGTGGGTGGAACCCATATAGTGCATGTCTTCGGAACATACAACCAGTTCCCACATACACTGGGCCCTGTAGACCATCTAAAGCTCGCATATTTCCTATATATATATATTGGGTGATATTGGAAAATATAAATTAAAAAGTATGAAATTAGAATTTGGAAGCAATTTTTATTTTTTTATTTTTGTAAAATTACCATCAAAGAAGACAGTGTTATGGTTCGCATATCGGTCAGACGGATCAATTCCTTCAAATCTTTGTGGAAACTGTATGTAGCATATCCTGTCACCACCACGGTCCATCATAAAGCACATTCCTTCCTTTATAGCTTGAGAATTATAGATGTAATGGTCACAATCCAGATTGAGTATGAATGGCCCGTTGGACAATATTGCAGAAGCTCGAACCATGGCATTCATGGCTCCAGCCTTCTTGTTGTGGTCATACCCTGGCCTCTTCTCTCTGGAGACATACGCAAACATTGGCAGCCGAATGTCAACCCCGGTGAAGTCCAATCTTTTCTCGTCCGGATGACCCATCACTGGTTCATTTTCCGGGACCTTACTCATCACCTACATTGCCACAAATTATATATGTATGTATAGATCACACACACTCAGATCATAGTCAAGACTAGTCAATAGTCATTAGCACTTTAGTAATTTAAATTTCAAGATTTGAAGATTGAAAATGCTATGAATTTTTTTTAAAATGAAATGGGAGTGGCAATAGTGAGGGAATAATGCAATTAATAGTTCTACAGAAAATTGAAACAACTTAATAGTTGTGTTATTCCATAGCATACTCAACATTTGTTCATACCGAGAAAATTATAGATTAAGTGTTAATTTCCTTTTCTTTTGGAAGACGTACAAAAGAAAGTTCAAGAAGCAATTCGATGGTGATCATCATCATCACCTGCAAAATTCCGGCATGGTCTCCCTTAGCATGGTCGGCCATAGGGTTGAGCCATGTTCCGGGCCAGTGAGTCCCGTCGGCCATCCATGTGGCCTTGTTGACACTAATTGGGTCTGGTGGCAACACTCCACCATTCTTCTCTCGGGCAAGTTTCTTCTCCTTCATTTCCTCCTTGGAGTTATACATTTCGCTCCTTTTACGTATAGCTTCAGGGAGACCATTGATCCTGACCTTAAATTCATCGTACTCTCTCTTGATCCAACGGCGGTCCTTGACAAAATCTGGGCGTTTCTTATTCTTTGTGGGGTCAGTTTTACTACTGAAGTAACTTTCTGGATTCCTTGGCTCGATGTTGTGTTTGCGGCAAAAGGGCACCCAAACCTGTATGCAATAAAACAAAAGCTAGTAGCATATTCATTCATACTGTGTGCATGGTTTTACGAAAGAATGTGTTTATAGTGAGCAAAATAAAGATATGTAGATGCACCATAACGTCACTTTCTAGCAGGAAAATAGGGCGTAGGAGGAATTCTAAGAGTTTTATATATCACAAAGGAGATTTTGATCATGGCCTTGAAATTGAGATTGTTCTCTCTCATAGTTATTTATATCGTTTACTTTCATTCTACGAAAAACTATTTATGGATCAAGATAGTAACAAAACCTCGGCAAAGTTAACGGCCTCGGCCATTGCCTCAAAGGATAGAATGGCACCACCATCATCCGAAATGTAGCATGAGAGCTTCTCGGTAGGGTAATCAGCAGCAAGGATGGACAAAATTGTATTGGCTGTGAAAAGAGGAGGTTCCTTTTCAGGGTCAGCTGTGGAGACGAAAACATCAACCCCAGGGAGGTCAGACCGCCCATTAGGGTTGGACGGGGAGCGCTGTTCGAACTTGTCACGGAGGGCAGCAAGGTCAGTAGCTCTGTTGATGGGGTTCAGCTTGGGGAGAACATCCAGAAGCCATGAGAAGGCAAACCAAACCTCGCAAACAATGGACATGCCCCATAGCCACATTGCATCTTGGTTGGGGTTCTGTATACGCCATGCGAGGAAGAAGGATAGAACTATCATCCGGATCACCACAAGTAGCCTGTTCAGATAGAAAGATCAACTTCTAATGTATTGTTTTGCTCGGTGTCATGTTATATAATCTTAAAGATGATCAGAAGCCAAAAATATCCAAACGACACAAACTTTGAGCTCATGATTTCTTAAAGAATGCAAATGCAATTTGGGTTTAGATTTCCTCAGTTAAACTCCCAAGTACTATCCATCAATAATATTTCTGTTCTAGAACTAATCGCTAATAAGAGCTAAGCACAAAGTCAGGAGAAGTAACAGAAAGCTAGCTAATACTAGAGAATGAATTGTGGTCTGGTGGGTAAGAAAAGTCCACTTCGAGCAAAGCATCACATGAGAAATGTTAATCATGTTATGAGAGTTCTGCGCGCAGTTAGGTTTTCTTTGAATCAACCTCATGCCTAGTACTCTCGACCAACTAATTATTTATATAATTCAGTTTGAACTCAAGTTTGGTCCAAAGTCTAACAGCAACTGATCTCTATGTATTAAAATGCACATGAAGTAACAACTGATCAAAACCCAGCCACTTCCGATGTAAGTGTATAATGTATGATATAAATGCATAATATTAATACTATAAAGTATCATGTTTTGACTAAATGTCGTGTACATAATAATAATGTTCATCTCAAAAGATATTAAGAGAACAAAAAATTAAGGAATGTCAATATACATTTAGGGGGTGGTGCACCTGTAGGGGCTGATAATAGCAGCCGGAATCTTGAGCTTCCTAGTGAGTGGTTTCCATGGCTTGTCCATAAAATCCGACATGCTCATCCCTCCTTCCGATCCATAATTATCCTCTTGTTCTGACCAAAAAGCATTACCAATGCCGTACTTTCCCTTTGTCTCAAACAACCACCGGTTGTGATCAAAGTCCCCAGTTTGGCTTCTCAACAGCATTGATTTGTCGTTGGAAGATTTCATCACGGACATCCTCCTGTCCATCTTTGCTGCCTCGGCATTAGCGTCCCCGCTATTGCCTCCATAACCACTTTCCTCATGATCCCCAACGCGCCTCCGTTGGGGAGCATTTGGCTTGGAACTAGAGGCTGCACCTGGCTGGTTGTCTGGTGTAGGCGGCAGCATTACCGTGTAATTCATGTAGTCATTTTGGCTTAAAAACTCGCCCGACATGTCCAAGCTGTCATGATCGTCTTGGGACAAGTTCACAATTCGGCCACTTGACGTGCGTCGCGCAAATTTCACTGCCTGTTGAGGCGGCCGCCCAGATGACGCCGACGATTTCTTTGGTAAGTATGAAGGTTCCATCTTCTTCTCTAGAAATTCCTTAAAACTTCAGAAAAAAAATAAATTCTAACTCTTCATTTCTTTCAATTGTTTTGTTCAACTACGAAGATTAAACGTTTTCACCTGCACCCGAAGGTGAGAAGCATGCACAACAATGGAAAATCATGGAAAATAGTTGATGAATTGTATGTTCAATGGCTGGTTGAAAGGAGCCATGCATGTTAGGTAGAGAAGTTTAATGGTCTGTAAGTTGCGTCTATTTTTAGTTTTAATGCACTGGATGTCACTCCCTCATTTCAAGCATGGCCTCTCTCTCTCTCTCTCTCTCTCTCTTCACGTTAGGTTCTTGGTGCACGGTTTATTTGGTGCCAACTACCAAGTGATCATCAAATATTGCCATTTCAGTATTTCAGTCTAGATTTGTATATATAGTATACCGTGTGTGAATTCTTTGTTAATATATAAAATAATAAAATCTATCTCTTCCTATCAATTTAAACTTTTGGACAAGTGGTGATTTCACATAGTATCAGCTGATCAGAAGTCTTAAGTTTGAACTCTGATTCTACACTCTATCACATTTAATTAAATATTCTACTTGTTGGGCCTACTCATTAAGAGGAAGTCTGGCTCACAAGTGAGGGGGAGTGTTAAGATATAAAATAATAAAATCTACTTCTTCTCATCAGCTTAAACTTTTGGAACAAGTGGTAATTTCATATTCTTCTACCGTAATATATTTAGATACACATGTAATCTACCTTTTGCATGCATATATTCTAGGTTAGTGAAACAATAATTAATTGGATGAATACTCTACTCCACACTAATCGTATGGAGGTGTCCTGCTTTGTATTTATAAATGATATAGTTGATTACAAGATAACAAGATAATAACTGAATGATCCTCACTTAGTTTGAATTACATTTGTCCATATCTCTCTCAGAATTTGAATTTACAAATTGTATATCTCTAGGAGTGATCTTCTAGGATTGATGTTTATCTTTGTGTTTGACTTGGTCTGAAAAATTATCTCTTACACACTCCCTCAAGCAAAACGGGGTAGCAGCCACGTGAAGCTTATCTTTGAGGAAAGCAAACCGTGGTGAAGATAGAGGTTTTGTCAACACATCTACCACTTGATCCTTCTCGAAGATGAAATGAACATCCAACAACTTCTTTGACACATGTTTACGTACAAAATGATAGTCCAGTTTTATATGCTTGGTACGGTCATGAAAAACCAGATTAGTTGTCAAATAGGTGGCGCCGATTTTGTCACACCAGAGAATAGGAGCATGAGGCTGGGAGATGCCAAGTTCATGGCAAATAGATTGTAACCATATGAGTTCAGCTATAGTATTCGCAATGGCTCGATACTCGACTTTTGTACTAGACCGTGCGACCATGGTTTGTTTCTTGGAACTCCAAGTCACAATGTTATGACCAAAAAAGATGCAATCACTGCTGGTGGATCACCAATCATCAGGAGAACCTACCTAATCCGCATTGTAATAGGCTATAAACTATAAGGTATGGCTTGGTCGGATAAGAATGCCATGATCGACCGTGTATTTCAGATAATGCAGTATGTGTTTTACTACTGTCCAATGAACTGTTGTTGGTCGATGCATAAATTGGCAAACGCGGTTGACGGAAAATGAAATGTCAGCTCTTGTTAATGATAAATACTGAAGCGCTCCAACTATGCTTCTATAGAGTGTTTCATCTTCAAAAGCATCCCCATCAAACATGGTCAGAGCATGAGCAGTGGACGTAGGAGATGCAATTGGTTTAGCACGAGTCATGTTTGTACGGTGCAAGAGATTTATAATATATCTATGCTGAGATAGAAAGAGACCTTCAGGTACACGGTTAGCCTCAACACCAAGAAAATAATGAAGATCTCCAAGATCTTTAAGAGCAAATTCCATGCCAAGAGACCGAATAACAGAGGACACCGCAAGTTGAGAGGAGCCAGTGATTAATATATCGTCCACATGGACTAGAATGTAGATAATTAGTTGAGCACTCTGATAAACAAAAAGTGAAGCATCTGACTTTGCATTAGTAAAGCTGAGAGATAGAAGCTTATCACTGAGACGTGAATACCAGGCCCTAGGTGCCTACTTTAGTCCGTAAAGAGCCTTATGAAGCCGACAGACATGATTGGGATATTGAGGATGGATAAAGCCAGGAGGTTGTTGCGTATATACCTCTTCAGTAAGAAATCTATGGAGGAGGGTGTTGGTGATGTTGAGTTGTTTGATGCACCATTGTTGACTCACGACATACCAGGCAGATAGTAGTCGGCTTGAGCACGGGACTAAATGTGTCTTGAAAATCCAATCATTCTTGTTGATGATACCTTTTAGCCATAAGGCGGGCTTTATATCGATCAAGTGTGCCATCTAGCTTTCTTTTGATTTTATAGACCCAGTGACATCCCACAACATTCATGTTGTTGTGCGGTTTAACAAGTGACCAAGTGCTGTTTTTAAGCAAAGCAGTGAATTCGGTATTCATGGCTTGCAGTCACTCCACATGTTTAGAAGCATGAGTGAAAGAGGTTGGTTCAACTATAGATAAGTCACCAATAGCCATTAATGCTTTTGATAGAGGATAGCGCACACACAACCATCATGATATTGCATGGGTTTTTCAATGTTATTTTGGAGCCAAGTTCGCATCGAATGAGAACACAATGGAGGATTGGCTGCTGCGGCATGTTGGACTGACTTTGGTATTGAACTTGTTGGTGAGGGAGTAGGATGTGAAGGTTCACTTGAGACATGTGAGGGTGGGCTGGGAGGGTCGGGTGGAGGTGGAGAGGATGTTTCGACTGGTTGTGCCACATGGGAAGAGGAGTTAGACACTTGTAAAGTGGATGGTAAAGGGATTGGAGGATCTGGAACAAGTATAGGCTCGTGTATGATTTCTTTAAAAGGGAAGTTTGACTCATTAAATAAAATATGACGTATCGGGAGCGGAACACTGGGCCAGATTTGGGCTCAAGGCATTTGTAACCATGGTGATTAGAGCTGTATTCAAGGAAGATGCAACGTTGAGAACGAAACTTCATTTTGTGACGATTATAGGGTCGGAGATAGGGCTAACACTCACACCCAAAAACACGTAGAAACGAGAAATTTGATTGTTGTGGAAATAGTTTTTCTAACAGAGATATGTTGGACAAGATGGGAGTGAGCAAACGATTTATAAGATAGCAAGCCATTTGAAAGGCTGAGTCCCAATATTTGTATGGTACTGACGCAGGAGAGAGGAGAGCAAGACCAGTTTTGACAATGTGTTAATGACATCGTTTAACTGAGCCGTTTTGTTGGTGAGTGTGGGGACAAGTAATGTGATGGTGAATCCCAAGTGTATTAAAAAATTTATGAAGACTGCGAAATTCACCACTCCAGTCAGTTTGAACCATTTTAATTTTTGTGTTAAAGAGGCACTCATCAGGGAGATGGAAAGAGCGAAAAAGGGGTAAAACATCAGATTTATTGGAGATAGGAAATAACCATGAATATTTGTTAAAATGATTAACAAAAATAATATAATATTTCTTTCCTTCAGAAGATAAATAAGGAGATGGTCCCCATACATCATTGAAGACAAGATCTAAAGGGCCTTTGGGGATGGCCGTGGATATAGAAAAAGGCAATTGATGGCTTTTGCCTTGTTGACAAGCAAGACATACACCTTCAAATTTATTTGATGACAAAGCTAACGAGAATTTAAAAATAATGCTACGAACTAATTGCATGGAGGGGTGACCAAATCATGCATGCCAAGTGGTGAGTGGAGTGCTGGTGGTAAGGAGTGCTTGAGATTTGAGGTGGGTAGACACGTTGGAAGGGAAATGATATAAACCAGATTCAGCCTTGCCGCGTAGTAGCGTTCTCCTCGTGGCTTCGTCCTTGATGCAAAAATGATCCTCATGAAATTCAATGAAAACATCATTGTCAGTAGTGAATTTACTTACTGAAATTAAATTCTTTGCAACTAACGACACATGCAAAAGATTTTTTAGTAAGAAGGAATTATAAGTGGAATGCAATTTAAATGAGCCAATATGAGTGATATTTAAACCTATACCATCACCAATTTGAATTTGGTCTAGACCATGATAAGGTTCGACATTCAGGTTGAGATTTTGGAAGTCATTCGTGAGGTGATGAGTGGCTCCAGAGTTAGCATACCATGTTGCATCATTGTCGGAGGGAGTCATAGTCATGAAGGCAGTAGCTGTAGGTTGAGTGTTCTAAAAAGATTGATCAAAGCGATACCAATAAGAAAGTGCAGAGTGACCAGATTTACCGCATACTTAACATTGGACACGGACACGAGATGACTGAGAATTGTTAGTGAAGGTACCTTGACCTCGACTGCGGCCATGGTTGCGATTGTTGGAGGGATAACATCCGCAGTTGCCATTGTTGCGATTGTTGGATTGGCTGACACGAGATGCTGCAATATTGGCAGATGCTATTGCCAAGTCAACGGCGGAGATTTGCTGCTCAAGACGCACCTCATAATTTAATAGGTGGCCAAAGACATCATCAAGTGTCATAAGATCTACCCTTGTCGTAATGGACGTAATAAGGGGGTCATAGGCTGTGTCAAGACCATCCAGAAGATAGGAAATAATTTCACAGTCCTCCAATGGTTTGCCCATGGTGGCAAGAGTATCAAATATGTTCTTTGCCTTATGAAAATAATCTATGATTGATGAGTCACCTTTTTTAAGAGTAGAGAGCTGGAACCTGATGCAAGTGATCCGGGCTTGGGAGTGATCAGAGAACATGCGCTCCAAAGCTAACCAGACTTGCCGAGATGTGGAGAGGCCGACGATTTGAGTTAGGACACCTTTGGACAGAGAGGATATTAGCAAACTTAAAATGATTTGATCTTGTTGAAACCATCGTGTGAACAACGAGTTGGGTAATGAAACACCCCCGACGGGGGGCAAGAAAAATGATGGAGGAGTGACGCTACCATCAAAGAAGCCAAATAGCTGCTGACCACGAAGATACGACATGATCTACGCCTTCCATAATAAATAGTTGTCTTTGTTGAGTTTTATAGTAATGAAATTGGAGAGATTTGTAGGGGATGGTAGGTGGGAAGATTGATCGGGTGGGGGGTTTACAAAGGAGCTTGAAGAATCTGAGGCCATGGATCAGACGATGGTCTTTAATGGCTCTTGATACCATGAAACAATAATTAATTGGATGAATACTCTGCTCCACACTAATCGTATGGAGGTGTCCTGCTTTGTATTTATAAATAATATAGTTGATTAAAAGATAACAAGATAATAACCGAATGATCGTCACTTAGTTTGAATTGCATATATCCATATCTCTCTCAGTATTTGAATTTACAAATTGTCTATCTCTAGGAGTGATCTTCTTGGATTGATGTTTATCTTTGTGTTTGACTTGGTCTGGAACATTATCTCTTACAGTTAGAATCTAGATTGTATCGATGATCATCACGTCTCTAGCTACGTCATCTACAATATCCATACATACACATAAATGTTTGTTTGGTCCACAAATAGATTTTGTAAAAGTGAAACCACAAATTACTGTGACTTATTATCGTGCATGATCAAATTATAAAACTCTTTTTAGCGTAAAGTAGATATAATTGATCATATATATTTAGCCATATAAGTTTATGTAAACTTATTTTTGTGGGGTTTTTTTTTTTGTTTTCTTCTGTGAACTCTAACACTTCTAATCAATACATATGTTATATACACACACTCGTGCATGTCTTATAAATCTGTATGTATGTATGTATGTATGTATGTAACTGATCTTGTTTATAATTAGAAAATGATGAATGATCAAGTCGTTCGTACGTTCACCTTCATAATTAGATCATTGAATTGGATATAGGAGTCGGCCGGGTTACCGTGAGATCAGACCATAACCAAGTCTCCATTATTTGCTAATTCGCATCTTTCGTCAACATCCAGCTTGCTGATGATTTATTTTAATTATGGCTCACATGAACATGACGACTAGCTTGCATGCTTCGGTATTAATGTCTTTCTATACCATTCTGAACACGTAATAAGTCCATTGAAATGGGCTAGCTATATACGTACTACAAAAAGGCTTCCTTTAAAAAAAAATAATAATAATTGCGGCTCAAATATAAAGTACTGTACTTATTAGCAGTAATATTAATGGATAAAAAATTAAGACGTACGTAGGTGCAAATCTCTTTATAAATTGCAAAACCCACAAAAAAAAAAAAAAAAAAAGAACTGAATTTTTCACTTTTTCTCGTGAGTCCCATCTTAATTTTCGACTGCAAGTGTACACAAATAATTTTCCATATATATTTTTTTTATGCATAAATGAATCATGCGAATGGGCTTCATTTATCTAAAAGTTAATCCATAATATTTGATAATCCTTGCCTAGCTAGCTGCATCCATTATCTAATATCTAAAAGTTAATCTTGATTTCACTCACTACTTCAACAACGTATACGTCAACGGTACTGGATCAGCCTGTGTGCCGCCGTACGAGCTAGAGACTCTCGTGCATGCAGGTGATCTCTATCTAGAGTTCTCCATTTCCGATACCCATAATTATTAAGATTTCACTCCCAAATTTACGCGGGATACGCGTCATCATTACCATATTTAAAGATATAAGATCATTAGATTGGATTATGTAAATATAAATATAAAATTTATATAATATGATATGATTTTGTATTTGATTATTTTCTTTAAAATTTATTTTTATATTAGATTATCTATCTATTAATCAAAATAATAATAAAATATTATAAATTTAATTTTTTTTAATTTTTTTCTATTAATTAAAACCTGCAGAAATCTGCAATCAAAGTGTTGGAAGAGTAATTAAATAAATTGATTTTTTTTTCTATTAATTGGTTTTTAGTTACAAACCAAACTAGAGTGCAGAAATTTGCCCACAGCTAATTTTCACAAAAATCAGCAATCAAAGTGCAGTAAGAGTAAAAAAAGAACCGGCGTCTGACGTTTATGGAATACAAATAAGCTTTGGTCATTGTACAGTAGACAGTCATATATGACCCACAATACTAACATATAACTGTAGCTAAAAATCATATATTTTTCCATTTGCATAATTCAATGTAGGCAATCTTATGTAAAATAAGTCAAATTTTACATTTCACTGGTATTTGGATAATCCAATGCCGGTGCTCTAATTGGTTGGGTTTGGTTTGGTTTAGGACAAATTTTGAAATCAAACTAGTATAAATCAATTTTAAAAATTTAATTAGCTGAATTGATACAGATCGATTCATCACCGATATTGAAACTTAATTTTTTTTGATTTTGACCTGATTTTCTAGTTTACTGTTTACATGTGTGGCACTATATAAATTTAATATTATAATTTTTTTAATACTAAAATTAATTGTAAGAATTTAGTATTTATTATTAACAATTATTAATTTATTAATATTGTTCAATTATACTAGTATAGTATAAGTAGTGTTTAACTTAATAGTGAGATTAATAAACTTGAAGAATAAGATTAAAAGTATAGTCAGTGTTTAATTATACTAGTACAAGTAGTGTCTAACTTACATCAAATGTTATATTAATTTTATGTTATAAGATTAATAGACTTGAATAATATCATTAGAATTTTATGTTATATTAATTAGTAATTTCACATATAATATAATATAAAAAATCATATATATATATATATTTATATATATATACCAAAATAGCGGAAAGAAGGAAAAACCGAAGCTGACTGAAGAAGAAGAGAAGGAAGAGAATGGAAGAGATAGAGTAAATTGCACAATAATTAAATTATGCAAGTACAAAATAAACAGGCTGTTAAACCAGCCATATGCATGTATGAATATGCAAAATTAATTATAAAAACATATAAGTTTTATTAAAATTAACAAGCTTAAAGTAATTACAGGTGCAAGGTAGTGCAGATTTGCACTTACAGAAATCAGGGTAAATAAGGAGACTCAAGAACATGTAGAGAGGATCAGAAGTGTTTCTCTCGAGTTAGTTCTGGTTTGAGTTCTTCTCAGCTCAGAATAAGGTTCTCCTTTTATAGCATAAGAAGTTCCTGTTTACAATTATTAAAGTAAAACAGTAAATCAATCCGTGGGTGAACAGTGAGAACTATTTAGGCACGGGGCTCAGGGTATCATCATTGTGTCTTTCCAGTTGTCTTTATGGACGGCTGCTTTGGGCACAAGGTGACAAAATAGCATTCGGTCATCTCTGTGTCTTCCAGCTGTCTCTGTGGGCGGCTGCTTTAGGCACAAAGTGACAAATATCTCAAAGAGGACTATGGCCGGTCTTCTTTGAACTCAAGTAGTAGTCAATCATCTTCCAGCTTTGGAATGCCTTCTGAGTCATGACCAAATATATTACTGTATGAAGCCTTTGAGGATGCTTCTGAATTCTCATCGTTTTCAGAATTATCGCTCGTAGACTTAGACAATTGTTGCTCCAACAATTTTATTAAATCTTTTTTACCAAGTCTGTTGAGGATATTATCTTTAGCAGTCTTAGATGATTTCTTTGAGAATGAGCTGGTGGCTTTTCCTCTTGATGAAGCAGTTGGTGAATTAGGGGCCTGAATCACTAAGGGGTATTCGGGAACTGATAAACCAGATTTGATTGCTGGAAATTCCTTCGTATCTTGCAAATCAGGGGCGACTTGAGGGAAATCTTTAATCATCTGGTTGATCACTTTTTCGGTATATCCAAAGCTATTCCACCATTTTGTGAAATAAGCTCGGTCAATTATATCAGCATTTTTCTCATAAGTCCATTTAAAAATCCACGGTAGTTTGTAGTTCTTGCAAAAATGGAGCTCGTAAGGAAACATCTGTGAATGCCGGTTCAGTTTTGTGCCAGCAACTTGTTGATAGAATGTAAAAGCTCTGGCGAGCTGCTCAGGGAGATTTTGTGGAATTAGTCCGAATTGGTCCTACCATTAGAGAAACCAGTAAGGGAAAGTTCCTTTGAATCTTGTATCAAAATTGATGAACCATGAATGGCTCATATCAGGTACCTAAAAGAATATGAAAAGTCTCCAAGTAGTTATATAATCAAAATAATTTTAACTCAGTGCAGAGTCTGAGAGTCTTTTGGGAGTCCATGGGTTTGTTCCCCATTCGGCCTCTGTCATGACTCGGAGGATATAAGCATTGTGATAGATTAATTTGGTGGAATCATTCTTATCATAAATGGGTTTTATGACAAGAGAGTTGGTGAGAATTAAAATACTAGAATAATACTGGAGATTTTTGGAGGAATCTTTAGGTATCCAGTGGAAATTAGGGGGAAAATAGGAAGAGGCTATTTTGAACGGATCTGTTAAGTTAGAACGGTTAGGTTCTATGTGAAACAGATGGGTTATAAATGGCTTCTTCATGTATTTAGATTTTCCTTTTGGGAGGAAAAACTGAGGAGTAATTAGAGTAAGACCTTTTGCTGCCATTGCTTTCGCATATGGATCAAAAGGTGTAGAAACCGTAGACGCAAAGGTCGGCTGTTGCACAATTTTACCAAGAGGCGTGAACTTATTGGCGATATCCAGTGCTGTTGATGAGGCACTGGGCACAGTGGTGGATCCAGACTCATTCTTGATGAGTTTTATACTGGGTATTGGAGGTAGGGGGTTCGCTCTCTGTTTCTATTTTCTTTTCTTCTTGCTTACGCTCATGATTGGGTGTCTGCAAGAACTCTCTGGTAAAAAAATCAGGGATAGAATTATTAGTGCCTTTGATATATTCAATATCAAAATAAAAAACACTTAAAATACCTTACCATCGTGCAAAAATATGTTTTGATGCAATGTTTTCAACATCTTGTTCTGAAACAAATTTGGCACTCATGCAATCAATACGAAGTAAAAACTTCCTGTTTAACAAATCAGATTGAAATTTAGAAATACATAGTACTATAGATAAAATTTCTTGTTTAATAGTACTATTTTTTTGTGTGCAGGATTCCAGGTTTCGGAATGGAAACGAACAATTTGTTCAGAAGAACCTGGTGAAACAGATTGTTTCAGAATGCCACCATAATCAATGTTTGAGGCATCTATTTCTACGATTTTAAATAAATCAGAAGTGGGGATACCAAGACACGGAAGAGTTTTGACATGTGTTTTGATTTTCCTCACTATTTTAGTTTGGATTTCTGTCCAAGAAGGAGGATTAGAAAGAAGTCGTTTGAACAAAGGACGACATTGTTTCCTCATATCCTTGTAGAAATCAGCAACATAATTAAGAGATCTTAAGAACCTCTGTAATTGTTTTTTGTCAAGAATGACATCATGGAATTTGTCGACAAAATCAATGGCTTTTTGGATAGGCCTGATTTTCCCTTCAGAAATATCATAACCAAGGAATCTGATATTGGTTTGAAACAGTTTAATCTTCTTCGCAGAAACGACAAGGTCATTGATTCTAATGATGTCTAGAAACGAATTCAAATGTTTCCAGTGTTCATTAATAGATTTAGAAAAAACAAGGACATCATCTATATAGACGATGGTAAAAGCAGAGAACGAGTTAAAGACGTCGTTCATGATATGTTGGAACTCACTAGGGGCATTTTTGAGACCGAATGACATCACATTCCATTCGAAATGACCGAAGGGGGTTACAAAGGCTGTCTTGTACCGGTCTGACTCGGCTATCTGGATTTGCCAAAAACCAGATTTGAGGTCAAATTTGGAAAAGACTACAGCATCACTCAACCTATGAATTAAGTCATTTTTGTTGGGAATAGGGTACCTAATCCACTGCAAGACTTTGTTTAATGATTTGTAATTAATGACTAGACGATGGGTACCTCTTTCTAGTTCAGCATTTTTTCGGACATAAAAGGCTGGACAAGATCAAGGAGATTTGCTATTCCTAATTATGCCTTTTTTCATAAGATCTGCAATTTCCTTTTTGCAGAATTCTAAAGTCTGACTATTCATCTGAATTGGTCTGGCTTTAGTGGGGATAGTGCTTTCATCAAAATTTTTGATATAGGGAAGAGAAACGATGTGTTTCTTCTTATGCCAAAAAGCATTTGGTAAATCAGAACAAACATAAAAAATAAGACGATTGTTGAAATTATCAATTTTTGAAATTAAAATTGGCGAAGATAATTGTTCAGAAATATTTTTGTACCTGATTTCCTGTTGGAGAAAATTTAGATGTTTTTGTTTTGCAAAAAGCAAAGATTTCAAACCTTTATCTTGATCGATCTCTTGACAAGATGCAAATTTAAATTTGACATTTTGACCAAAATGGTCGGTAGTAATACCATATTTTTCAGTAAAAAAAAGAATATAAAACAGAAATAAATGGAATGCCTAAAATTACTTTGTCAGACATGTTTTTGACTAAAACAGAAGGGATTTTAAAGCAAACATTGTTTTGACAAACATGAGCGTTGTTAAGCTCATATGTGATTTTCATCTGAAATCCATTTGCAGAAAATAATCTTTCAGATGATTTTTCAAAATATTTACTAGGAATGAGTCCTTCCTGAATACAATTCAGGTCTGATCCGAAATCAATCATAGCAACAACAGAAAATTGAAAATCATGGGCGACTACAATGGTAACCCTTGAAAACCATTTTGGAGGAATGGTATGATGGATCAAACAAATCTGGTTATCAGCGGCTAACTCATGTTGGCTTGAACCAGAATCGTTTGTTTGCTCATTGTCAGAATGAATATCCTGATCAAGTTATTTATCGATTTTAAACTCTAAAAATTCTTGTTTTAAAATCTCATTTTCAGACTTAAGGTTGTTAACCTCAGATCTGAGTTCAACAATTTCTTTTTTAACAAGATTTATTTCGTGTTGTAAATCATTTGTAGAAATTTTCTTGAATTTTTTCTTTTGAAATCTTTCCAAGGTTTCTTGAAAACTAATCCTTTGCTTGGAAGACTCTGGTTCTAGTTCTAGTCCTTGTAGCCTTTGTAGTAGCATTGGTGTAACAACCTGATCCAATATTATTAAGGATAATTTATGGATAATATCATTGGGCCTAAATTAGGATATGGGCCAATTATTATATAAACCCAATTGAGCGTTTAAGTATTTTTTTTTTTTAGACTACGGGCCTAAGATTTTCCACGTCAGGTTTGTTCCATGTTTCATGCACATTCATGTCTCTTTTTAGCTAGGGTTTTTCTTTTAGGTTTTCAACTATATATATACATATATATACACTACACTCACCAAAACTGCAAGCCGCAAGTCCTCCACCGTGAGTTTTCCTCTCACGCATCAACCTATGCATGCACGGCTTCATCCGTTTCCTCCGTATGCATGTCTCTTTTCCTCTAGGTTTCCTCTTGATTCATCACCTATATATATATATATATTACGCTTATCACTTCGGGATGGAAAGAAAACTCCAAGCTGCAAACCTCAAGCTTTCCCCTCCATGTACGCTCAGCCCCTCTGCCCAAAGCACGCCGACACCACCGTCGACAACCTCTAGGACGACGAACCCACCCTTTGGACAACACATTAAGCCCCTCCCTGCGCCTTAGTCATGCACAAAACGCATCTCTGTTTTTGCACTTTCGAAATAGAGCAACCGAACCACTTGGTTCACCATAGAAGACATCGGAGCACCACCCACGGTGCTAGAAACTGCCGGCCATGGTAGCCCCGTCGGGCCCACTCCCTTCCGGTAAGCCCACGACCGCCGCCAGCCTCCTCTCCTTCTCGGTTATTTTTAGAAGTTTTCGGTTTACAGTTCTCTCCCTCTCTCTCTAAAATTCTCTCTCTCTCTCTCTCTCTCAGCATAGCACCCCATTCCGAGAAGCCTCTGGTTGCGCCGCCTCCAGTCCCAGCCACCTAGAGCCGCTGTTCAGCCTAATCTCGTCGCGTGCCCCTCTCTCGGTAAGTATCACGTATCTCTCTTTTTGGAGCCTTTGTTTCTCTTCCCACGGCCTGTTTCTGACTTGGTTTGTTTTCGTGGGTTCTTAATCTCTAGATCGTTTGTTTCATAACGGGCCTTAAGCCCATTCGGCCAGTGTTTTTCTTGAGACAAGTATGCTAGGCTTATTTTTCAAATGGATTTGTGTTTTAATAGTAATATGGATCAGGTTACACTGTTACAGAAACTATTTTAGTTATGTTTAAATAGACTTGTATTTTGAATTGAACTTGATCTAATTTTATTTCAACAACAGTTTTAGTAATTTTATTGGTCTTAATATTTTAAAGGTCAGTTTTTAATTAAATTAATTTATTAGTCAACGACTATTTTTTTTATATAAGGAAGTGTTTAAAGAATTTGAAATATATTTTAAAATATGTTATTGAGCCTAATATTTTGTTAATATTCATTTGTCTATTTAGTAGAATTTTAATAAATTATTATGTTAAGAATATTTAAACAATATTAATATTTATTAGGTTTCTTATAACATTTAATAAATTTTGTTAAGAAAGGAAACCTATTTTAAGAATTTAGGTTTTTATTATTTACTTTAATAGAATTGATCATATCTCAAAATATTATATTAAGTTATATTTTGAAAGTAAGAATATGCTATTAGTATTGTAAATAATTTAAGATATCAGTATTGATTAATTTTGTGATAAACAGAATATTTATTTGATTATGTTCTACGATGTGATTTTAATTAAGTAGGATATTAGTACTTTTTGTTCCCAGACAGATTTAGTGATAGATATTATTGCGTATATGTGTCAAGTTACGAAGTGTTATTAAAAAAGAAACGCAGCGAGGTAAGTAATTTAATCATAAATTAAGATCATCATAGTTCAGCTTATATATAAGTATTATTCAAGCCAGTTCATTGACAACCATTATTTATGAACTGCTCATGTCATATGTAAGCATGTCATCCAGCATAGCATACGATCATGTCATTTCGGATCATGTTCAAATTTAGAAATTATAATTATGTATGTATTATGTCATGCATCTCATGTATATAAGACACGTAAGCTATCTTAAGTTCAAAGTGCAAGATAAGATCAGATCAGTTAATAATCAGATGACCATTCAGATGCATGGTACCAATGCAGTTCAGTTTCAGGGTGGATGTGCAAGCCACGAACTCAATCGTGGTCCACCATAGTATGCCAGAATACTATCAGTGGCTCCCCTTGCTGCAGCGGGACGTGGGGCCCGTGCACAACCTCGCACACAGGGTTAAGTGTGTTGGCCAATCAGATCGGTCAATTAAATCTGATCAGTCAGTTAAATCAGCTCAGTCAGTTATTTCAGATAAATTAGTCATGCATAACATAAGTATCAGTATGAACAGTCATGAATTTTAAGCTCTCAGCATGAAAAATTTTATGAAACTTTATGTTTATTACGTTTACGTCGTGATGGATTTCTTACTGAGTTTTCGACTCATTTTAGTTTGTTTTCATGTTTTTAACCACCCAGGTGAGGATGATGATCAATAGCAGGCATGCCAGGATTAGAAGGAGTAGTTCTTTTAGTTTCAGACATTCTAGAATAAAATTTCTTTGATGACATAAATTTTTATTTAGATTATTCATTTAATATTTTTTGAAGACATTTTTATTAGACAGTTTTTCTACAAAATAAATTCTAATTTCAGTTATTAAATATGAGATCTATTGCTGGGTTTATTTTATGAAAAACACGTGACACTCCTAACCTTTGGGAAGGGGGTGTTACAATTGGTATCCGTAGTAGCTAGATCATGCTTAGTACTACCGCCTGCAGCCGCAACATTAATGCGAGTCTTTTGTAAGTGGCTATTGCTCTTGCTGAAAGTGATCTTATTAAGTGGCTCGATCTGTGGTTGCTTTCGCTCTATCAAAAGCAAACTCACCCCTAATTTAACTAGTAGGTTGGAGATCATTAATGCATACAGTAGACTACCTCCAGTAAAATACCGTGACTTAGATTGAATTGGGATGAGGAAGTATAGAGGTAGATTAATTGACTCTCCTCGTGCTATCTGTAACATTAATCAAGCCTGATCCATGCCAAAATCTATTTTGTGTTTTCTTGGATCAATATTGTGTGAGACAATCAACTGCAATATGCAAAAGAAGGCTCGACAATCAACCTGTTTGATCACCTTGCTGCCATCATATGGAGCCGAATTGTCTAGCAAAAACGTACGAATCTCATAGTTTGCTGGACCATCATCTGTTGGAGCCTAATCATCAATATCATCGCCATTGTTTGTCCCTACACCCGGTGGCAATGAATGGTATGCACCTAACTCACTGGGGATGCTAAGAAACTCAACAATATTGTCTAGTGAGAACGTAATACTGACTCCCTGAATATCAAAAGTAAAGGAGTCATCATCAGCCCACATATCAGATAAAGCCTGATAGAACTCTCCAATCATATCTGGATAGGTGACCCCCTTCTGCTCATAGATTGGAGCCCATCCTCAATAGTGGATTATGGATGAAAGGCTCATTCCCTTCCAAAAGAAAAAAAAAAAATTGCGAAAGTCGTCTAATATGATCTCTCGCTCAGCCAATATGGGTTGTCTCAATTTACTAGCCTCATCGCTAGGTTGTCCCTTCCTTCCACGCTTTCTTCTAACGTATGCCATGAATTCACTATTTAAAAAACAAAATAATAATAATTTATAAATAGATCCAATAATTGAAATATGTAATTATGTTATACTGAGCTGTGTTTGAATAGAAACAAATATTGTCTGAACATAAATGTAACCTATTCGAACGTAAAGTGATAACGTTCGAACACGTATTAGGCATTGTTTGAACGGTATAAGTCCATTTGAACAAATTGATATATAGTTCAAACAACATCATCCTTTGGGCAATTTCCTTGGGTAGAGATGTCGTTTGAATGTTGCCTAATGTATTCAAACGTTATCACTTTACGTTCAAATATGTTATATTTATGTTCGAACAAGCGTCTAATAATGTGTTAATTCTTCCATTCGAATGAGTGTTGTCATGTTCGAATTGAAAGAATTGTTGTTTGGAAAAAACCATTTGAACATCTTCGAAGCCATTGAGATGAAGAAACCTTAGACAATTTGAATAAGTGGTGTCATGTTCGGATTGAAAGAATTGCTGTTTGGTAAAAACCATTTGAACAACTTCAAAGTTGTTCGAATGAACAACCCTCAGCTATGAACATACATGACTTAGTTGACCCAAAACCTAAAAACCAATGATTATCAAGAACCAATGGTTTTGATCATAAAAACTTCAATGGAGTGAAGCCCACACCTCACTCTATCATATGATCAAATGTCTCATGTGCCTATTGGAAAACATGAAAAATGGGTCGGATCTCGTTTGAAATTCCGAACCCAAATACAACATACAACCAACATTTTTTAAGCCTATCTACTACGTAGAATGAAGGGATGATGATTGTTATCTGTTAAATGGCATCCTTAGGTCAGTCTGCAGTGGAGAGTGGTGACAAACGGCGAAACTTTGGTTTCAAACGGGGGAAAGGGTGAATGAATAGTTCCATGCTTTTGGGTTATATATATATGTCCCAAATTGATTATGTTCGAACTAGATTTTTGTATGTTCGAACAACTTAGGCCCTGTTTGGATATAAGAAGTGTTTCATCTCATCATTACAACTTTTTTAAATTTTCACAAAAAATATAATAAACAATTTAATTTTTTCAATTCATAAAATAATAATAATATTAAAAAATAATATTCTTACAATATTTTATTCAACTCTTAACTTTCATCTCAACTTATTTTATCTTAACTCACTATCCAAACCGCATCTTAAAGAGGGATTTTAAATGTTCGAACAAAAAATGTCCATTCGAACTGTCGATAGAATGAAGCTTCAATAAAAAATCAAGAGGATTTATATATTTTTGTCGAGGACTGATGTATGTAATACAAACATGCGTATAATAAGTTCGAACTAGTTTATTGTATGCCCGAATGGTTTAAAGTGTGATTTTAAAGGTTTGAACAAAACATTCTTCTATATTCAAATTTGTTCTTTAGTTAACATTTGTTTATGAAACAACTTAATTAACAACTTAGGTTATTAATATAAACTTACTTTTAATACATATATATATATATATATATATATATCAAAGATAAATATATTTTTGGCATAATATATTATAACATATATTTGTTTTGATAAATAAATTTTTACACTTTTGATCATATATATACTCATATAAAAACTCTAGAACTTTTATAGACTATAGTTAAATTCAATACTATACTAGTTTGTGTTAATTATTATAAAATAATGTACTTATACTATAATATAAATAGACTAATAGTTTATCATATATAAACATCATATTATCATAAACATACATAAATGTATAGGAAAATAAGTTAGACACTAGTATAATAAAATGCAATTAGACACTATAGTATAAGTCTAGTATAATAAGTTAATCTCACTAATTATACTATACTAAGTTAATCCCACTAATATTAGAACGTTATACAATATACTATACTAATTATGTTGATAGTTAATCCCACTAATTATACTATACTAAGTTAATCTCACCAATTATACTATACTAAGTTAATCTCTCTAAATATTATTCTATACTAGACTTATACAACTTGTCTAATTAGTACATGTTATTATATTACACTATACTAATGTTATACTCTTATAGTACCAGACTTACTTCTATACTAGTATAGTTATATTATAGTTAATCGCACTAATTATATTGTACTAAGTTAACCTCACTAACTTATATATTCACTAATTATACTATATTATATTTTAAGTATATTATTTTAATATAATTAGCTCATTCTGGTGTATTATTGAATTTAAGTATAGAAGTTTTATTATATAACTATATAACTATACTAGCATATTTATGAAACATCACTAATAAGAATACATATTTTTATAAAATATGTTTATATATGTTTACAATATATTCACTAAAACATCACCATTAATTACATGTTATGGAAATATTTATTACATGTTATTATATTAGTGTCTATTTTATTCCTAAATTAATTCTATTGGGCATATAAAATAAAATCACTAATAAACCATAATCAATTCATACAGTGTATTGAGCTATTCGAAGAGGCAACATAAAAGTACATAGGGGAACAATGACTCTAATGGAAGAAAGCCATGGAGAGGAGAATATTAACTTTTATGGAGTTGTCATTGATATCATTGGGTTAGGAGAACATATGGTTTGGTTGTTTAAGTATAATTGGTGGAATGTAAGCAATCCTAGACTGAGAGTGCGTAATGATGAATATTTTATTAGTGTCAATACATCTCGAACATGGTATGAGGATGATGTTTTCGTTCTCGTTTGCCAAACAAATCAAATTTTTTACTTAGATGATCGTGAGTATGAAACCCATGGCGAGTAGTACAAAAGTTTGCACAAAAAAATATATATGATTACATTTTAGAGGCAGAGGGACAATGTGAAGAATTTGATAGTCCAACAAGTGAAGAAGTATATCAAGAAAATGAATCATGTATAAATTTATTTGTTGATTGCAGTCAATTTGACGTGGTTCCACTGTGAAGAGAAGATATTGAACCAGAAGTAATTGATGGAGGCTCGTTAGAAGAACATGAGTCAATTAATATGTGTAGTGAGGATAGAGGTGAGTGGTCAAGCAAAACTGGTAGTAAATGATAGTTGCTTATATATAAGTATCATTATTGTAATAAGAATAATTTTAGGATTAATAATTTACTACAGTTTTAAATAGCTATGCCTCCCAAATGTAAATTAACTCATTTTTTTACTCCATACTTCATCCATTACTGACTCTCTAATTATTTCACTTGACAATGATGGTGGACCAATATCATCATACCCAGAACATGGTATGTTAGATATCCGTTTGAGTTTATGTGATGATTTAAGTAAGAGTATTTTTAAATTTAAATTAAAATATTTTTAAATTAAAAGAAGTTTTTGATATTACATTCTTGAATTATTGTACACCTGCTATAAGCTATCGTTGAGGTTGAGGTGTTACAAGATGTGTCTGTATAGAGAAATTGTAGAAAACGAAAAAAGTTAAAGTTGATATTCCTGATGATTACATTGGGGCCAATGAGATTCGGCAGCTTGGCTTGCTTCCTATGTTGGTACCCTTACTCGGACATATGCATGCATGACTACATCTTCCTGAGCCAAGGTTCATTATTCGTCAATGATGGGTTTGAATTTAATTTTGGCCAACAAGAGGATTGAGTAACGGTTGATGAGCTGATGAATAATACATTCTGAAAGTATAAAGGTAGATGCCATGCACACTATAAAAAATTTAATAGTGAAAACTTTATTATATGTTAGATGCATGAAACAAAGATAGTATTAAGGTTATTTCTTTTCTTGCAGCAACGAATTATTGTCAACAAAGAAAATAAATCAAACTTAAAGATATGCGGGTTCTAGACATTTTTGTCGACTATCAAAGAAATTGGTAATATTACATGAGTCCCCGTTAAATATTAATATATCAACATTTGTGATTGAAGTTGTAACATATATTTTCCTTTTGCATGAACAAGATAGTCCTTCTGACTATAATATGACCCTCTAAATCACATACAAATAGCAATGGTGTTTGGATGAGTCTTGAAACAGAATAAAATTATGTAAGTTTAATCCATTTTTATTGCCTAACAATATTTATGTTATTTATACTACCTAATTTTTTCTTTTTATTTTTGTTGGAGAAGATGGGTTGTACTTTGAAAAAATGTTGCGTTTGATGAATCATTCATTACCGATATTTAGATTTTTACTCAAGTTCTTGAACCCTGTTCTGGATATTTGAGAGGTTTTGGACATTGCATAAAATCTTCCTCAACCTCATCATCTTCTCAAATAGATTGAATAACACCTCTTCGGAGTACTTAAAGGAAGCAAGGTGTGAGATCGAACAACTGAAGTCAAAGTAACTAGAGTTGGAGGATCAGTTACATCAGGCAACAAATATGAAGGTATGATTAAGAGAACAACAACAACAAGACTTGTGGAGGGAGATGAAAATTCAATCCCAATGCATGTTCAAACAGATACAATTAATGATGTCCTAGAGCTTTATGCCACCACCGACTTAGAGAACTTATTCTCTTAATTTTTATGTCTTTTGGAATTATTGTATTAATGTTACAATATATTTTAATGCAACATTCAAACAATTGTGATGTTTTAATTATAACTCCTAAATGTAGTTTTGTTAATTTAAACTTTAAATTTACCGTACCATTGATTATTGTTTGAACAATAATCATTATGTATTAACATTCGAATACATTTGCCGCCACCATTCGTATAGCCAACATAAAAACCATTTGAATGAAAAGAAAATCATCAATCCAAATCGAATGGATTTCTACTAAGTTCGAACACATTTCATGTGTGTGCATTAGAATGCATACAATTCATTCGAACTATACCCATCAATCTTCAGATGTTAACTCAACCGTTCAAACTTATTTGGTTGGTCTAAACGTTTGAACATAAAGTTTCATTCGAATTATGTTCATGAACATTTGATCGGAGAATCTATGTTCGAACATAAACTTAAACCTTCAAACAACAATAAAGCATTCAACACGTATTTCATTCGAATGGGAGCAATCAAATTCATATTACTCGAATTAAATTACCAACCCGTTTGAATAGTTAATCATAAGTTCAATCAATATATATTCAGTTTGAACTTAATTTTTGGATGAATCTGTTTCGTCCCCAAAAAAGAATTTCGTTTGAACAGGTTTGAACGGATTTCGTTCTAAAATATATTTTACGACTAACTTTTAGGAATGACCTGGAGAATGAAGAAAATTTTTTGCCTATCCAATACCTTTTTGGGACGAAAACTGCATTTTCTAGGACCAAAAAAAAAAAAAAAAAAAATTGCAATCTCTTGAAGTACTGTGGGAACCTCCATGGAACTCATCATACAAAGAATTGAGAATTTTATGTTTTAGTACACAAATTGATCTTTGATATGCCCAAAGGTGATATATTTGTGACCATAAAAAAAGCACACAGAGATATTTGTGGAAAACACAAGGCGCATCTGAAAACAAAATAAGCATAGCATAGCCATAATTTTCATCAATAAGCTTCATTCTAGAGCCCAGAATCGAAGGTACTCGAATGAAAAATGCGACATCATCAAAACCAATTAAGCAATATGAAATGATTCATGCATACAGAACTACTTCCGGTTACCATGCAACTTCAATATAATATTCTGGATCAGTACTCTAGATAATAAAAAGGAAGAAATAGGAATGATCCTTAACACAATTAAGCAGCCATTCATTCTACTTATAATGAATTAATTTTTCCTTTCTTTCGGCCGAAGCTCAATGCCATGGACAACAAGGCCAGATTTCCATTCACCAACTTCAGTCTCCCACAAGTGCATCTCTAACACGTTATTATCTTTGCCATGATTGAAGAACTCTCCAATCTCAATCTCCATCCACATGTCCTCTCTCACACATGGAAGCCGTCCATTCTGCCCACGAGGTCTATGATCTCTCGATGTTATTGGTTGCAGGTAAGCATTGGTAGCCTCGCCTTCAATCTCGTTTACAATGCTTAGAGACACCTTCACTGGGTGGCAAAGCCCGAAGGGACGTGTCCCAATGGTGTAAATAAAGTATGCGCCATATGTTGTATTCGGGGATAAGGTTTTAGTCTCAAAACTACCTTTTATCTCAAGCCAACACACACGCAAAAGATGAGCAACCTCTGAGAATCTGCGCACATTTTATGTACTCAGAATATATATATCACCCCATACATATATAGATCACTGACGAGAGAGAGAGAGAGAGAGAGAGAGACCTAAACTTTGGTAAATCTGGTGACTGATCAGCTGAAGAAGTCCATTTCCAGTATTGTGGAGTGTCTCCCCATGCTATGGATAACTCCCTCGCTGCCAGCATATAACATTTTTTCCCACTCCATTTGTGTATTGCAAAAGTCTGTTGAATCACCATGCCAATCATAAAAACCACCAAAACAGAGTATGGATATATACAAAAATAGAGAAACTATATACATTTGCAACTCCATGAAGAAAATTAAATACATATATAGGATGTGTTTGATTGGTGTGTGAAATAGGATGCTGGAAAGAAATTGGTTGCTTTTTTAAAATAAGGAATAGCCATTCTATAGTAATAATATTCATTATTCAATATTGAGGAAATTAAAGGCATTTCTCTCAAATCAAGATGAGAGGAATCTTTGAGAGGAATTGGAGGTACTGGCTAGTTTGGTTACACAAAACCAAACTATTTCATCTCATATCGTCTTATATAATCATTACAACTTTCTCAAATTCTCATATAAATATAATAAATAATTCAATTTTCTTCAAATTTCAAAACAATAATAATATGAAAAAATTATATTATAATAATATTTTATTCAACTTTCAACAAAACATCTCATCTCATCTCATCTGAACTATGTAACTTTTTTATAGTGGGTACTGGCCAGCCACTATCTTTCTTTTCTTAAAAAAAAAAAGTAACCTTTTTTCTTTCTTTCAAGAAAATAAAAATTTATAACTCAAAAATAAGATTATAAATGGCAATATTCTAAAAAATTACGGATCAGCTTGAATATTTTGAGAATTTCACTTTAATTTGTCACAAAGATAATGGTAGGAAATGAGCATTTCATCCTATTCCTAAACATAAAGAAAATGATAGGAATGAGCATTTCCATCCTATTCCTAAAAGGAATGCAATTCCGGCTATTCCAGCTTTAATAATCTGCAGAATGCCTATTCGCGCGAACAAACATGTTTCATAGGTGTTGAAAATATTTGTTATAAATGCTTTTGAAAAAATATTTCCATCAAAGGATTAAATTGATGCATTAGACTTTTAGTACCCCCATCCAGGTGGAGTAACGGTTCTCTGAAAGAACCCCCCCCCCCCCCCCCCCCCCCCACCCCCAATATCAGAAATATCAAGCCAGCTCGTAATTAAGGATAGCTACTTTCATTACCAGCATCAATTTTCTGATCATATCTCCATATCGTAATCGTAAGACAACTCCACATGCTTGGTATTACATATATACACTTGTGGCCAATTGTTTTCTCACATCTCTAGTTATTTGTGACCAATTTTGAATCAGTTTTCTCACATCTCCACTTATTATATATATATATATATATATATGCAACCATCCAAGTATAGCAATCATCCAATTTTAACGAATACAACTATCAATACTTTCTAAAAAAAGAATGAAACATTGATTGTTGAAGTAACTGAACTGCAACAGACAAAGAGATTATACAAAAGTGAACATATAAATTGATGTGGATTTATGGGGATCCGTTAGATCTATTTTACAATAAAAATAATTTTACAATCTGAGGTATTATATCAAGCCATGTCAGTTTGTAAGTTTACCTTTGTGTAATCCATTTGTAACTAAAGTGTTTCTGATCTTGTAGTAATTGATGTTCTTTTTTGGGGGCAGTTGAGGCAGCACCCCCTCATAGTTTGCTGATCAAGAGGTGCGCAACTAATGCCTGGCCTTTCTAGGAGTTATTCTCTCTTTAATGGCTAGTGGCGTAGTAGTAATACGTGCTCTAACAGCACCCAAAGTAGGGCTGTAAATGAACTAGTTCGTACAATTGCTCGTCCGATACTCGCTTGACTAAACTCAAACTGAGCTCGACTAGTGAAAAAATAAGCTCGATCGTAAAAGCAGAAACCCGCTCGATTAGTAAATGATATATACTCGATTAAACTTGATTCAACTCGGTTAAGGTTCGTTCGTTCATGCACGACTCGGCTCGTTAACTCTACTCGATTAGTGCTCGTCCATATATCATTGAATATAAATAATTTATTTCTATATATTAGTATTCTTATACACAAACATATGTATTTCTATACATAATAAATTTAATAGCATAAGTATAGTTACCTTTATAATTAAATATGTATTATGTAACCCAATTACTTATGCCTAGCCATTTATACCTATATATTGAATATAGTGCATAAGTATATGTTAGTTAATTAAGTACTTAAGATTTTAGTTATAGTATAAATTTTATAATGTGTAATAGTATATTGGATTTGGTAGTTTCATTATATACTACAATGCATAACCATATAAGAAATGTATTCATAAAAATGTTATAATTTTATAGTTCAATATAAGGTTTATATATTAATTGTAAAATTTTCATGAGATTTAATATTTTTTTTTTGTACTTCGTTATTTTTAATTATTAAACTCATTCAAAATATATATATAAGAGTATAAACAAAACTCAAGTAATAACTTGACTCAGCTCGACTCGGTTCAGGCTGGTTAAAGAGTACAAACAAATATCGATAAATAACTCGACTCGGCTCGAACTCGTGGATAAACTCAAACTCGGCTCGGCTCGGCAAGCTCTCAGCTTGAACTCGAACTCAAGTTATTGGAGTCCAATTCGACTCGATAATCCAAAAGTTCGACTTGGCTCGGATCGATTACAGCCCTAACCCAAAGGAAGATCATAATGTGCATGGGAAAAGTACTCGTCTAGCTAGCTAACAACTAACGGCCGATCTAATTCATGATGTTGCTGGACCTACATACATATTAATATTTCTTCCTCAATGCTACAAATATCCAATGCTGCAATATCATGTCTACAAACATGGACATTTTAATTAATAATCATTTCATGCTAGCTCCAGATCTCCATGTCGTTTTCCAAAATATTAATCTTTTCTGCTTCGGAAAATACTAATGAGTCAATCTAATTAATCAGGATCTATATATATATATATATATATATATATATATATATCCTGCCCTGATCTGATTAAAATGGAACTTTTTTGATGCGAAATCAACATAGAAACGAATTATGATCCTTAATTTCCTAAGTGATTAAAAAAACTAGTAAATATTTATATATATTAAATGCTGCTAGCTAATAGGAAGCGTTTTTTGCTCACCATGTTACCGTTGCCAATGAAGGTAGGATTGTCGCAAAGATGGAAATAAAGATCCTTCCCGGGCAACATATTCAAGGACGACGACGACGCCGCTGAGGAAACTGATGATCGAGAAATGATCTCCTGATAATCGTATGGCAGAAGCCTCTCCCACACGAGATTGGAAGCCGCAGCTGTTCTGAAGGCTCGAGAAACCAGCGACAATCTACATGCATCGCGAGGACTTGTCTTGGAAATAATGTTGGCGATGCACTCTTCGGGCAGGATCCTTGTCATATCCGTTTGATCCATTTCTTCCTAGCTTCCTGCTAATTCTTCTCTTGCAATATTTCTGTGTGCGTAAACCTCATGATCATATATCTACTGAAAAATGCTAGGGGAAGATTTGAGCGGCCCTACGTACGTGATGACAACGACAACACTATGTAAAATTGTATAGAAATTCAGACTAGAAAAAGAGAATTTGGAAGATCAGAGTGCAGAAAACGAACTGAATATTTCTCATTATGGTTAGAAAGTCTTCGTGTGTTAATAGGCTATACAATGACTGTATTTATACACGTAAAGACTGATGAATATTTTAACAATAGCTGCCATATGCTTATAACTTAACTCACTATACATTATAGACTTTTCATCTCATTCTTGTAACTAACAACTAACTGTAGATGAATCCTTTGCTTTGGCTTCTCGAGATTTTAGTTCCAATCTTTCCACGTGGTCTTGTATATTCCAACAACTTTCGATAATTTCAATGCAAAATATTGAATGCATATATAAATATATGGGACCCAGTAATTGATAGTAAAGACTTTCCAAAGTTTCCGTATGTAAGCATGTTGCAAGGCACGCCAAATTTAGAAAGTCATATTTATAGAATCTGACCGTACATGTTAAGAACAGCTTGGACAATTACTACTCATATGTCCTTTTTTTTCTTTTTTTTTTTGTTTTTTCCGAGAGCAAATACAAAATTCCATGCATGCAGTATGTATTTTTTTTAAAAAATATAATCATACATAAAAATAATTTCATAAATTAATATAATTTGATATATTCATCAAATTATAAATTTATTTTTATTATAAAATAAATCTAACTGATCAAATAAAATTACGTCAATTTATGATATTAGTTTTGTATAATTTACTTATGAACGTAGTAATACTCATTTCTTTTTTTTCTTAATTGCTGCACATCCTCATAATTTTATACATAATGTTATATTTATTGAGTCACATCTCCATTTTATTAGTATTTTTTCATTTAAATTTAAAATCACAAATTTTAAGATTTACACGATTTTTAATAATTAACACGTATGACTATGTCAGTAAAATTATAGGTACTATAAATAACATTTAATTTATTTATGCAATATATATTTATATCACTCATAACTCCCTCACTACATACTACCAAAAGCACCTATTGACAATAAATTATTAACAGCTCTAATATGCATAGAGTAATTTATAACAAATGAAAAATGGGTCGTTCCTGCTCGAATTTATTAATGGAATTTAAACTTTGCCGCCCTAGTTGAAAGAGATATATATATATATATATATAGCACTATGTACAAATAGTAGTGTATATAATTGCAAGAGATCAGGAAAAAAAAAGTAGTTGAAAGAAGCATTTTTATACGAATAAAATCAGGGCTAAAGGCACGGGAGATCGTTGATTAATAATGCCTCTCAAGGGTGGATAAAAGTAATGTGTAATTTATTTTATTTTATTTACATTCAAAGTACCCTTTCATCAGAACAAACCGACTAGGCGATGTTTGGCGAGTTAAAAATATCCCTCCAAACTCAGATGATTTCCCATTAAAAGAATATAGTAAAATATATAATATTATTTTAAAAAAATATTAAAACATATATAAAACCAGAAAAATTATAGACAATAGCCATACACCACACACATGTTAAGAAAAAAAAAATTAAAAAATAAAAATCTATTTCAACAAATGTGTGATATAAAACTATGAGTAAAATAACTCAAAAAACAATATAGCAGCCATATTCCGCTGTGGCTGTAGTCTTGTGGCCAGCCTTCGATGTTACGTGGCTATCCTATAATGACAACCATACCGTGGGGTAGCTGGTCGATAACTTTTTTTTTTTTTTTTCGTTAAATATTTATCTTAAATCTAGTACTTATATATCATCTAAAAATCTTAAAAATTATGCTATATATATTTTTAAAACTTTGGGAAGACTTTATATATCTAAAAAGAAATTTTACAACTATTCACTACAAGAGATATGGTTTTAACTCCAATTTCATCTCAAAATAGTTTTGGAGACAAAAAATTTCATCTCTATTTTGTCTCTAAAAAACCGCCTCAAAAGGTTTTTGGAGACAAAATTCAATTTTCATCTAAAAAAATCACTTTTAGGATCGAAATTTGGTGGAACCAATCGAAACTGTTCGAACGAGAGTTTTTTTTTTAGATGAACCAATTTTGTCTCAATAAATTGTTCGAATGAAATATTTTTCAGTTCGAACCGACCCGTCCATTCGAACAAATAAAATTTTGATTCGAACAAATAACCATATTTGATCCAATTCGAACGAACGAAGTGTTCGAACCAATAAATTTTGTTCGAATGACTTTTGTTTGAATATAAATTATGTCCGTTCAAACAGACATTTTATTTTGTGAAATTTTGTCCGTTCAAACGTTGTATTTACATAATTTGCCTCTACTTTGGACTGGTTCAAGCACCATCACGATTTTTATGTGCTTTAGCATACAATTGGGTTAGATCATAATAAACAGGATTTTTTACTTTTTACAAAAGGAAAATCTATATTAGAACTTAAATCATAAAAGTGTATTATATTTTAATATTTAACAGAGACTAAAATAACTTATCATTTTCTTAGACAAACGATGAAAAGATCGAGAACCCGCATGATGGTGTATCGTTTAAATTTGATCTATTTGCTTTGTTCACAGTATTCCGTTGCTAAAAAAATATTAGTCTATATGTTTAATACATCTATCATATACTATTAAAAAAATATATCAGTGAAATTACCTGATAAGCAAGATCTTTAAACATATTACAAACATTCTCTCATTTGTTTGGTGGCATTGCTTGAAATGGATTTTGGCGCACCTCTATTGTAGTACTGAACTTCTTATAGTGTGCATGTCGTCAACCTTTGTACCTCCGAAATGCATTCGATATTAGTTCCTTAACCGTTAATCGATCATCTCGTCAGCCAAAATTAAGCTCAAATTCATCATTTCAAAAATTATAAACAATTAGTATAAATACAAAGTAACTTGAAAGTAGCATGTTATATACTTAGTTGATTGAGATATAGCTTATTACCGATCAACGCGTTTTGATGTGGTCTTTTACATCTTGAGAAACTTTAGACCAAGAGGATGTAACAATTGGTGCATACGTGCGAGTAAGCGTACCAACATAAGAAGTAAGCCACGTTGCTGAATTTCCAGAGCCACTGGTGTGATCATCAGGAATATCAACTTTAATTTTACCCACTGTCCTTAATTTCTCTATGCAAACACCCCTGGTAATGCCTTTACTTCGGCGTTGGCTTACAGTAGCTATATATACAAATTAAAGCATGTATTTTAAGTAAATTATTTTATTTTATAGATATATTACGTAATTTGAGTATAAAATGTGGTATTTAATTTGATAAAATATCTTGTTCTGGATATGGTGATGTTGGCTCACTATTCATGGCAAATGAACTACACGAGTAGTTTGTAATGGATGGGGATGGCAAATGTGTTGTTTTGCATTTGAGAGGCATATCCATTTAAAATTGTAACAAATTATTATTCAAACAAACATTATGGATATTTATAAGAATAATACTTATAAAAATTTATGTTTGAAATTCATTCACTATCCGTTTTGCTAGACCAGTCGCTCTCATCCTCACTGGACACTTCAGGTGATTCATCTTCTTCCGATATTTCACCCTCAATTACTTCGGGTTGAACATCTTCTTTACGCAATGAGACCATATCATATTGACTTAGATCAACAAAGAGATTGATGCCTACTTCGTTTTCATGATATGCTTATTCATTTGCTGGACTATCAACTTCTTCATGTGGTTTGTCTGCTTCTGGAATGTAATCATATACATTTCTTGGTGCAAAATTCTCCACTACTCGCCGTGGGTTTCCGTACTTCTGATCATCTAAATAAAAAACTTGATTCGCTTGGCAAGTGAGAACGAAGGGATCGTCCTCATACCATGTGCAAGATGTATTGACACTCACAAAATAATCATCGTTACACACTCCTAACCTAGAATTTGAGACATCTCACCAATTATATTTAAACAACCAGACCATATATCCCCCACGTACTTTAACCCTATTCATGGGCTGAGAAACTTACAGACCACATACTAGAAGAATGTAAGGAATCACTGAATCAAAATTTTAATTAACTAATACAAGAGTTTAAACTGAATATATTGTTGAGTATATGGAGTTTGGTTCACGCCTCTTGAGCGGAACATCTAGCCGCTCGAGCGCATACAAGTCAGAGAGTTTCGCTCAAAGACAGCTCGATAGATTACTCGAGCAAAGGCAAGTCAGAGAGAGTTTGCTCGGCACACAACTCGAGCGGTGCGAAGTCAGAGAGCTTCGCTTGAGGAGCCGCTTGACACATGGCTTGAGAGAGATTGCGGGAAGCAGGTTCGCTCGATGCGGGCTCGACACGCCACTGGAGCGAACATTACTAATTCTGCTTTGTTTAGAGTTTCTGCCGCATGACATACATATATATGTTTTGTTCTTGGCTTGTGACTGTATCAGAGTGAACAGTAGCCGTCCCGTACATTGTATTGTGATTCTTCAAGAAATAAAAATCCTTTGCAGCTCCAGTGGACGTAGCCAATCTGCCGAACCACGTAAATAATGTGTCGTATGTGATTGCTTGTTTTTCCTGTGTTTAATTTCACTTTATTGTTATCGTTTTTTACAACAATTGGTATCAAGAGCCAAGGTTCGGGTCTGAGGAAAAATCATAGCTGAAGAAGAAGTGAAGGTATCGGGGATTGAGAAGTTTGATGGCACAGATTATGGATACTGGAGAATGCAGATAGAGGATTACCTCTATGGGAAGAGACTTCATCTTCCATTGTTGGGGAAGAAGCCGGGGACAGTATGTTAGTTGCTGATTGGACTCTGTTGGATCGACAGGTTCTAGGGGTTATTCGGCTAACCCTGTCAAGGAAAAGACGACTGCAGATCTCATAGCACCTTTGCCAGGTATGTATGAAAAGCCACCAGCGAATAACAATGTACATCTAATGAAAAAGTTATTTAATTTGAAGATGGCAGATGGTACATCTGTTGCACAAGATCTGAATGATTTTAATACTATCACAAATCAATTGTCATCTGTTGAAATTAAATTTGATGATGAGATACGTGCACTGATACTATTGGCATCACTGCCAAATAGTTGCGAAGTCATGAGAATGGCTGTCAGTAATTTTGCTGGTAAGTCAAAGTTGAAATATGATGATATCCGTGATTTGATTTTGGCTGAGGAGGTGCGCAGGAGAGATTCTGGCAAGACCTTAGGTTCGAGTTCAGCATTGAATGTTGACTCTCGAGAGAGAGCACAAGACAGGAACTCAAACAAAGGCAGATCAAAATCAAAGAACAGGGACAAGAGCAAGTCAAGGCCTGGTCAGCAGGCAACTTGCTGGAATTGTGGCAAAAGTTGGCCACATTAAGAAGAATTTTAGAAACCCCAAGAAGACCGAGAATGATAGTGCTAATGTCGTAACTGAAGAAGTATATGATGCACTATTACTTGTAGTTCATAGTCCAGTTGATGACTGGATACTTGATTCAGGGGCTTCTTTCCATACATTTTTCCATCGGGAGATAATGCAGAACTATGTTGCATGTGATTTTGGGAAGGTATATTTGGCTGATGGAGAGGCTTTGAATGTAGTAGGGATGAGAGACATTGACATTGCACTCCCTAACAAGAACAAATGGACCTTACAGAAGGTCAGACAAATTTCTGAGTTGACGAAAAATCTCATTTTTGTTGGGTAGCTTGATGATTGTGGCCATTCAATGGTGTTTTTAGATGGGCATTGGTACTGGCTCGGGGTAAGAAAACTGGTACTCTATATGACTACTAGTTTGAATAACACTATTGCTACTACCGTTGTAGAGAGCACAACAGATTTGTGGCATTGTAGGCTTGGCCATATGAGTCAGAAGGGCATGAAAGAACTTCTGTCTAGAAGCAAGCTACTAGAACTGAAGTTAGTTAATCTCAATATGTGTGAGAGTTGCATTATGGAGAAACAGAAGAAGGTCAGTTTCTTAAAGAGTGGCAGAACACTGAAGAAAGGGAAACTGGATCTTGTGCACACTGATGTGTGGGGACCTTCCCCGGTGGCATCCCTTGGAGGTTTTTGTTACTACGCCACATTCATTGATGACCACAGTAGGAAGGTATGGGTCTATTTTCTGAAGCATAAATCTAATGTATTTAATGTGTTCAAAATTTGAAAGGCCATGGTTGAGACAGAGACAGACTTAAAGTTGAAATGTTTGAGGTCTGATAATGGTGGTGAGTATATTGATGGTGGGTTCAAGGAATATTGTGCAACTCAGGGTATCATAATGGAGAAGACTATTCCTGGGACACTACAGCAAAATGGAGTTGTTGAACGCATAAATAGAACCATAAATGAGCGTGCTAGAAGCTTGAGGCTGCACACTAGGCTACCACTTACTTTCAGGGCAGATGCAGTTAGCACTGCAGTATACTTGATAAATAGAGGGCCACCAGTTCCACTGGATTGTGGATTGCCTGAGGAAGCTTGGAGCAGGAAAGAGGTCAAATTTTCTCAACTTAAACTTTTGGCTATCTTTCTTATGTTCTTATTGATTCTGATGCTTGTAGTAAACTTGAAGTTAAGTCAAGGAAATGTTATTTCATTGGCTATGGAGATGAGGCATTTGGCTATCGTTTATGGGATGATCAGGGTCAGAAGATTATAAGAAGTAGGAATGTGATTTTCAATGAGAAGATTATATACAAGGACAAGTCTAGTACAGTTGCTGAAGCAGCTCCTCAGGAGTCTGAGTTTGTGAGTTTGGATGACTTGCCAGAGGCCATAGTGCAGTGTAGAGAAATGAGTGATGGGGAGAGTGGGTCCAATACACCGATTTCTATTATTCCGCAGTCAGATCCAGAGCCGTCCACTCCTACAGCTGTAATTCGCAAGTCAATTAGGATTATTCGTCCTGTCTAGCGTTTCTCACCTGCTTTGAAATATATTCTGTTGACAGATGGTGGAGAACCATAGAGTTACCAAGAAACCTTACAAGATGACAATTCTAGCAAGTGAGAGTTGGCCATGAAGGATGAGATGGATTCCTTGCTAGGGAATCATACATGGGAGTTGACAAAACTTCCATCAGGGAAGAAGGCATTACACAACAAGTGGGTGTACCGAGTGAAAACTGAGCATGATGGCAGTAAGAGGTACAAGGCCAGACTTGTTGTAAAAGGCTTTCAGCAGAAACATGACATTGATTATTCTGAGATCTTTTAGCCTGTGGTAAAGATCACAACCATCAGGTTAGTTTTGGCTATGGCTGCTACTGAAGATCTATTTCTTGAGCAGTTAGATGTGAAGACAACTTTTCTTCATAGAGATCTTGAAAAAGACATCTACATGCACCAACCTGAGGGGTTTGTGGTACAGGTAAATGAAGGTTTAGTTTGCAGACTGAAGAAGAGCTTGTATGGCCTGAAACAAGCTCCTAGACAGTGGTACAAGAAATTTGACAGTTTCATGTGTAGTGCAGGGTACATCAGATTTCAGGCAGATCACTGCTGCTATGTAAGGCAGTTTGACAATTCTTACATTATTTTGTTACTATATGTGGATGACATGCTTATTGCAGGGGCTAATATTGATGAGATCAATAATATGAAGAACTAGACGTCAGAGCACTTTGCAATGAAGGATTTGGGAGCTGCAAAGCAAATCCTTGGCATGAGAATTGTCAGAGACAGAGTCAGAGTCACATTAAGACTCTCACAGGCTGAGTATGTGAAAAAGGTACTCAACAGGTTCAATATGGATAAGGCCAAGTCAGTTGGCACACCCTTGGGTAGTCACTTCAGACTCAGCAAAGATCAGACACCAAAGTTAGAAGAGGAACATGACTATATGAGTAAGGTTCCTTATGCCTCAGCTATTGGTTCACTTATGTATGATATGGTTTGCACTAGACCAGATATTGCCCATGCAGTGGGAGTTGTGAGTTGATACATGAGTAATCTTGGAAAACAACATTGGAAAGCAGTGAAATGGATTTTGAGGTACTTAAAAGGCTTCTTAGAAACATGCTTGTGTTTCTCAAGAGAGGGCTTAGAGGTGCAGGGCTATGTTGATGTTGATTTAGCTGGAGATACTGATAGCATAAAAAGTACCACAGAGTTTGTTTACACTCTAGGTGGTACTGCAGTTTCATGGGGTTCCAATCTACAAAAGACAATTTCTTTGTCTACTACAGAAGCCGAGTATATTGCTGTCACGACCCCGTCCCAGGAAGGACGGGATCCTGACTTACATGCTTTTTCTTTCTTTTTCATCATTTTCTTTTTCTAATAACATGCGATCGGCATGGACATGACACTCGTGCATTCTAAAATTTTCATTTAATAAAAGGAAACACCTAATGGACATTCTATTTGAACATTCATCCATAAGGGACTCTCAGATTCCATCCCAAAATATACATAACATAACCTATCATTCGTAAGATAACTGTCCTTGTTAGGGAAGTTCCTAAGCGTCTGCCTCTCCCTCTACAGTAATACCTTGCTCCCCAGCCTTTTCATCATTACCTGGACGTTTAAAACATTTAACACAAAATGAGTCGAATACTCAGTAAGTAGTACACCATGCAGTGAACATACTAGGCATCTATTCTTTTCTTTTGAAACATGCATACATAAACATTTTCGCTATTCTTGACAATGCTTTCATGCATAATAGTTTAAGGAATAAGCCATACTTTCATGCATAAACATTTCATTGCTTCCATGCATAAACATTTATTAGCTTTCATGCATAAACATGCTTTTCATGCTTTTCATCTTTTCACTTTCATAGGCCATTGCACACTGTTATTGCCCCGCGTGCTAGGGTTAGCGGCCTTGTGGCCAATGGATTCGCTCGTGGCCACGGGTTGGAATCCCATTCCGTTAGGGTGCAACACTGGGTGCACTACTAGTGCTACTGCCCGGCATTGCAATCTGCCCATTCATTCATTGGGTACCCCTTTTCATTCATTCATGTGGCCGTTACGTATTTTCATATAATAAAACGTTCATTCATTCAGTCCTTTCTTTCATTCATTCAGTCCTTTCTTTCATTCATTCATTCATGTCAGTCCTTTCAGTCCATTTCATCATTTAACAGTTCATTCATGAAAAACGTAATTTAAAAGCATGAACTTAACATTATCTTTTTATTTAACAGTGCATTCATGAATGAACATCATTTTCAAAAAATGAGCTTAAACATCATTATCCATGGCATCCATAAAGCATCAGTTCATAGGGGCAATTTAACATCAGCTCGTAGGGATATCTTAAAATGCTTTTCTTCGCATTATTTAAAACATAAGTTCATATGAGCATTTTAAAACACTTTCTTCGCGTCATTAAAAGCATCAGTTCATAGGGACATTTTAAAACTCATTTAAAGTATCATTTGAAGCATAAGGCATGAAACATTCAAAACATTCTCATCATCTTTCTTACTTTGATGCACATGCATTTCATGAAAAAGATATATTTTCGTGCTATACTAATATAGGGATAATCAATAAGTTTATTGAGAGCATGTATGGAAACCTCATGACTTAGAACCTACGTGCATGCATTACCTTATACACATACACACAATTATAATCGATAGGGTGCTTAACAGGGGCTATCAAGAAAGGGCTTGTACATACTATATTCATTTACTCTTTTCTTTAGAAGAACATTTACAATAAGAGAGAGAGAGACATTATTTCATAAAGAGAGCTTTGTGTGTAAGGAGCATGGTCATAGCTACTTACCTGGGAGCTTTACTAGTGAGTTCCTTTGAACTTGAAAATAAACTCCTATTTAATGAAATGGAATAAAGACATCAATCTTCATTTCACTTTAAGCTTACTAACCGACACCCTTATGTGCTCACTAAACTTCCCAAGTTAGAATTAAAACGTTTCCCTTAACCCATTTTAGCTACATACATGGCACTAAGTCAACTCTTAGTATCCTCCTTCCAATATTTAAAGAACCAATGAAAGCATGAAGCTTACTTGTTGTCCCTCTTTAAAGACTACCATTTTCTATACAAGGGATAGGTAGGAATCATGAGTTAAAATGTATAGGATGGTAGGGATTTATTTAAGCATAGTAGGGAACAAGGAAGTACCACCCAAATCTGAAAATTTTATCAAAAGGGTACTTTGACAGCTTTGTAACATCATGTGGAAGTAAATCTAACAAAAGGTCAATGCCCACAAGAGGGTTGGTTTTTGTCACTTATTCTTCAATGGTTTTTCATACTAAAATTTATCTTTGGTTAAACAAAAAGGGGTGAAGTTGAGCAAAAGGGGTAAAAGGACTGGTTTAGGCTTCCATGATGGAACATAATTTCAGAATTTTACAAGGCATGGGCAGCTAGCAAGTTCTAGTATTTTCATGGCTCAAACATCCTTCACTTAACTAAAATCCTATCTGTACAATTAAACAATATAAGAGTGGTAAAAACTCAAGAAAGCCTTATATATGTATACATATTCTGAAAACAGTCCCAATAAAGAGATACAACTCTTGGTAATTTACGAATCCCTAAAGTAAGCTTACTAAATTAATTTAAAAAGTCTTGGTGGCTTACTTTGGCCATAAATCTTAGGGAAACATGTTTAAATTATAAACTTTAACTCCATTAATTTAACACATAAATACATGACTTTAACAAGGTTAAAACATGGCTTAAACTTTATAAAACACAAGGGTGGACTACAAGTTTGCTTTGTGCAACACACGGTAGGACACTAAAATAGAACAAAGCATATCTCACAAAACATCTTCATTCCTCTATTCGGCTACCACCCAACTAGAGCAGTTAATAGAGGGAACAAATGAGAATTAAACCTAGAAATGACTATAAAGAAATCGGTTCACACAATATTCCGAAAAACCCCAATTCACCAGAAGATTCGTGGAAGGTGTGTTACCTGGTTGGGTCTCTTTTGAAGCCACGAAGTACACGGCAACAAGAAGAGAAAGGAAAATCCGAAATCTCAAAGTTGGACACAAACAGGAAATTTCTTAAAAAAATAAACCCTAGATTAAACCCATAAATCTAAGATTTCAACATCAGAAGTTAGAGTCATAGAAATCCACTTACAAGGTTGATTTCCTTGAAGAATTTCGGTGGGAAGCTTAGGTTTATGAAATGAGAGAGATCGGCTTGAAGAAATGAGAGGGATCGCGCGGCTTGGGTGAAACCGAAGGGTTTCTTGTGTGAAGAAGGAGACTGGTTTTCTCTTTTCTTTCGTATTCCTTGTGACCGACGGATGAGAGAAGGAGGAAGAAGTCCAATAGCTTGTTGAGGAAGCCGGCGTGTAAGAGAAGCAAGGAGATTTAATTGGCTTGCTTGGGAAGCTACGGTTAAGGGAGAATAAAGTCAATGAGTTTAATCAAACTTATCCCATAAGCTAGGAGATAAATAAAAAAAAGAGTTTGGACCATTTCTTGAGTAAATAAAATTAAAGGGTTTAAAAGAAATATTGCGAAGTCATAAAAATCACACCTTTGAATTATTTCATAACCCACCTAAAAATAAAAGCACACCCATCTTTAAAATAGATTAGTAAAATATTAAAATGATAAAATTCTTTATCTTAAAATATTTAGCTTAAAAATATTTTTAATAGATGACGTAAGGACCTACGTAGTAGGACTCGGGTATTACAATTGCAGTTTCAGAAGCAGCAAAGGAGATGGTTTGGATACAGGGCTTCTTGGAGGAATTGGGTAAAAAGAATCAGAAGGGCACTCTCTACAGTGACAGTCAGAGTGCCATATTCTTTGCCAAGAATCCAACGTTTTATTCCAGGACTAAGCACATTTAGATAAGGTATCACTTTATATGATCATTGTTAGATGATGGACAGTTGCTACTTAAGAAAATTTGTGGAAGTAAGAATCCTGCTGGTATGTTGACAAAGGATGTTACACTTGAGAAACTGCAAGTTTGTCTTCTAGCATGAATACAGGAGTAGTGAGTTGCAGAGATGGAGGATATCATGTTTGAGGCATAGGGCGATACTGTGGGTGTACCAATCTCCAGGTGGGAGAATTGTTGAGTATATGGAGTCTGGTTCATACCGCTCGAGCGCATACAAGTAAGAGAGTTTCCCTCAAAGACAGCTCAACAGACTGCTCGAGCAAAGGCAAGTCAGAGAGAGTTCACTCGACACCGCTTGAGCAGAGGAAAGACAGAGAGTTTCGCTTGAGGAGCCGCTCGACACATGGCTCGAGCGATTGTGGGAAATAGGTTCGCTCGATGTGGACTCGACACACCGCTCGAGTGAACATCACTAATTCGGCTTTGTTTAGGGTTTCCGCCGCATAACATATATATATATATATATGTTTTGTTATTGGCTTGTGATTGTATCAGAGTGAACAATAGCCATCCCATACATTGTATTGTGATTCTTCAAGAAATAAAAATCCTCTACAGCTCCCGTGGACATAGGTAATTTGCCGAACCACATAAATACTATGTCGTGTGTGATTGCTTGTTTTTCTCGTGTTTAATTTCACTTTATTGTCATCGTTTTTCACAATATATATCTATCATATAGATGATAGAATCCCAAACTATCTACTTTGAACAATTCAAGAGTTGTACCCAAACATTTTTTAAGTGAATATTTGACCACAACTCTCGAACAAGTCTAAAGTTCAAGTACATATAAAAATAACCCTGAAATCCAAAACTATCCAACTCCTATAATTATACAATAAATTTGAAAGCAAATCACATTCCAAATCACAAATACATTACAAAATTACATTACGAATCACCAATATTATAAATATTTTATAAGTATTAATTATAGATTTAAGTATTAATAATTGCTATGTTATATTATATTTTAAGTTTCCATTTTAATTTAAGTGCAAAATATTTTGTAATAATTCTTAAGTATTTTATATTTTAAGTATAATTTTTATATATCTTATTAATCTTTTAAGTAAAATCTTGCACTTAAAATCTTATTAGTCTGTTCAAATAGGATTCTGTTCGAAAAAGATTCTATTCAGACAGGATCCCATTCAAACGAACATTATTGCATTCAAACGGGACAAGACTAGATTTCAGACACGAAACAGAGACAAAACATTTGCCACAAAATACAATTTTCACAAACACAATCTCATAAGATGCATATTGGTTGACGACCCATTTTAAATGGAATTGCACAAACACAAATATACAAAAAATCTTAACATAATTAATTAAAAACTAAAAATTATCAAAAATCTAAAAATGAGAAATATTACCTCAAATTTAAGCAATCCAAACAAAATATGAATCCACAATATCTACATAAGTATAAAACACATTATGAGAAAACCCTAAATCATGTGCAATAAATTAATATTAATGAAACTCGTAATACAAAAAAAAAAAAAAGCAAAAAAAAAAAGTAATACCTCTTATAAATCTCTCATCTCTCTCAAGTATCCCTTCTCTCTCTCACTAAGTCTATTTTTCTCTCTCTCTTCACAACACTCTCTCATACACACAAATTGCCTGCCGTGCTCTGCCTCCAAAGAAAACTTCATTGTAAAAATGAATTAGAGGTTGAAGTATTTGAATTTGTAAAGTACCATTCGAACTGGACATTTACGCATTCGTATACAAAAATTTCGAATAGGTGCAAAATCTGCCGCAATTTGGTTGATTTGTTTTCAAGACTAAAACTCAAAACTTTGAAAACTTTGAAAACCTCTCATCTCATCATTATAACTTTCCCAAATCCCCACACAAAATAAAATAAACAATTCAACTTTTTCAAATCCCAAAATAAAAATAATATTAAAAAATATATTCTAATAATATTTTATTCAACTTTTTAACTTTAATCTCAACTCATCTCATTTCTAAAAACAAACAAGATTCACGTTTGAATGTGTAATATTGTCATTCGAGCTAAGTAATTAGAATATTCCTTGGCATATTCTTCAAGTGTAAAGAAGATAAAATGGTATTTTCGTAACACAATTCCACCATTGCGTTCGAATGAGAAATTTTCACGTTCGAATAAACTAACATTCAGAGCATTTGGCGTGAAGTTTCTCTCTAAACACATTCCACGAGATAAATCCGTTCGTATGGGACGTTTTTGGGTTCGAACTAATAATAGTATTATTATACTTATAAGTAATTTCCTATAATTTTAATAATCTATTTTATAAAATATTTTAATATTATATATTATATAATATATATACACTACAACAACTATTTTATATTATAATTGATAATATATAATATACTTTTGGTCTAATAGTTAATATAATACTTATACTACATATGGTACTTGTTAATATATAGTACTTATAACATAGTTAGTATTATATTATTATATAACTTATGAGTATAATTATCATAACTTATTAATATATATATAGTAACTATATAATTCTTATACTATAGTAGCTATATAATTAATAAGTACTATATATATTAATTATATTAACATGTATATTTATCGTAACTTATAATACTTATAGCATTAGCTATATAGTAACTATATATAATACTTACACTATAGTAGCTATATAACTAATAAGTACTATATATAGTACTTATTAATATATATTAATTATATTAAGTACTTGTATACTACTTTTCATAACTTATAATAGCAATAGCTATGTAGTCTATATATAATACTTAAACTATAGTAGTTATATAACTAATAAGTACCATATATATAACTTATTAATATATATTAATTATATTAACTTGTACAGTTATCATAACTTATAATAGTAACTAATAACTATAGTTAGTGTTATAATATTATATAAACTATACGAGTATAGTTATCATAACTTATATATAGTAGCTATATAATTAAGCCATTGTAATTATACTAAGTACTCAGTATGTTCTAGGTAATAGAATAAATATATTTACAAATAATATACTAAATATATTAAATAAAAGTATGATAATACTATTATTAGTTTTATTTTTATACTTTTGTACTTTGTAATATTAGTATTATTAAATATTACTATTAGTAATATAATTAGAAATATATTAGTTTAATAACCGTTCAATGGATATTTATCCAGTTCGAACGAGATGCTACGGTCATTATATATCCAGTTCGAATACAATGAAACAAATTACTCCAGTTTGAATCAGCAGCCGTTGAGAACAACGATGTCATCCCTTATCTCCACTACGAAAACCGCCACTCAACTGTTGTAGCAACCCCACATTTGAACTTGTAAGAGATATGGGTCAAGTCTCCACATCTATTGTCTGGTTTTATGTTCGAATGGGTTGTGTTTGGGGGGGGGGGTATGAATTTTGAATCCAAAATCTCCCATTTTGGTGTATTCTGTAGAAATAACATCAAAATAATCGTTAGAAATGATTAAGGAGGAAAATCGATAGAAATGATTGGGTTTCCTCTTTAATCATTTCTACCAATTAAAACAAAGGATAACATCTAGATTGGGTTTTTTCGTCCGGGATTGAGTCAACTCAGCCATGGCTGTTTGGCGTGCTCTCGTTTGAATGAACTCTAGTTTGTTTGAACTCTCAGTTGCCAAACAGATTTATTTCATTTCGAACAAAATAAATTCGTTCAAACTAACAAAAATTACCGGTTCGAATGAATAGAACAGTCCATTCGAATAGATTTTACTAGTTTGAACATTTTGTTCAAAGTAATTATTTCAATTTAGTTCAATATAGTATAATTCTTTAATAATATAATTTAAATACTATAGTTAATTATATTCTTATTTTTATTGTGGTTAAACAGTATACTAATGACATCTAGCCGAAGAAAACGTTCGAGAGATCAGCCCGACTAAAGTAGTGGAGCAGCTCATGCTTAGGAGACGAGACACATACTTGTCGAGCGTAAGATCATGTTGTCTGACTTCTCCGATCTTTCATGGGAGGGACGGACCATACAGTCTATCTTCACCGAGTGAGGATGAACACTGATCTGTCAGCAGCGGGGGATTGCATAGCCAAATATGGTCGGTAAGTTTTATCGTGCTATAGGAGAGGATAGCACTGATGTTCTGTTCTACACCTTATTGGTTGGAGGAGTGAGTATTACTTTTCTCCCCGCATTATTGTTGAGTTTCTTGACATCCCGTGCGTGGGTGGCGCATATCCTGCAGCAGCTACACCTGGACTAGCTACTGCACCATCTGATTCCAACACACAGGCCACATCCTCCACACTAGCCCCGAATGTAGAGCCGAATGCTAGTTCAGATGGTAGTGAGGATGAGGATCTACCTAATGATGGTCTCACAGACAATCAGGTGCTTGAACTAGTGCGAGACCCTTTGGCTCCTCCATATGATGGGAGCAAGGTGATCTGACAGGTCAATTGTATAACATTTTTCAGAATACTTAATTTGATTGTTGGCTATAACATCGATTCAAAAAAATACAAGACTGATTTCAGGATCGATCGAGCAAGATTTTTGCTGTGGACAACACAGGGGGACCCCATTGATCTGGCATTGTATTTCTTCCTCCACATTCGATCGGAGTCACGCTATTCTAATGGAGGTAGTCTACCATTTACACTGCTAATATCTAACCTCCTACTCCGATCGGGGGTTATAGTGTCTGTGACTGAGTGGATATCGCCACAGATGGGGCCCCTTAACAAGATCATATTCAGCAAGAGCAAGGGGCACTTGCGGAAGATTGCACCAAAACAGCCTAGTGCCACGTTGACAGATCTAGTTTCTAGTAGTACTGCCGCTGTTAAGAGATCCTCTTGGGGCTACTTTGGATCATGTACGAGCTTTGTTTATGGAGTTCTTTGAGCCCATCATGGAGAAGTTTAGGGATCTAGAAGGACGCATTAAAATATTACAAGAGGATGTTGATCTACTTAGCAAATAGATTGTTTTAGTTATTATTTTACTTTTTTATGTTGTATTGAACATTATATATTTGAGATGTAATTAATGTATGGTTTTTATTTTTCTTGTTTGGTACCATGTTTATTTTTTTTCATTTTACTTGTAGTTCATGATAATATAAAAAATGATACAATATTTAAAGTTATATTTATACAAATTTAACATAAAAGAAATTACAATGAAGTTTTGAAATTAATTACATAAAATTAATTTATAAATTTATAAATATTTTAACTCATTGCAAATCATAATAAATAATATATACACATTTTTATATTTTGAAAATGATAACAAATTAATGGAAAAAATATTTATTACTTTAATAGAAAAAATATATGCACAAATTAATGATGATAAACAAATTAATAGAAAAAATGTCCGTTCAAACAAATAAATTTAAGTTCGAACGATTATTAACTTTCCTCGGAAAAAATAAATTAATTTTCTGCCAATATTATTATTCAAACAGATTATATACTATTCGAACATACATTAATTACATGTTCGAATTTATTTTGTTCCGTTCGAATGGTTTTCCTTTTTTTGAGACGATTTTGTTCGTCACAAAATATCTTATTTGAATGAATATTTATCTGTTCGAATGAATTTAGTAGCTCAGACATAAATGACTTTTAGGGACGAATGTCCCTAACAAATTTTATCCCTAAAAGTCAAAGGGTAATGCTACGGATCAGCCCCTGTTCACGGCTGATCCGTAGCACACCTTACGTGTCACGATTTAACTTTTGTTTTTTTCCTCTGAAAACCCTTTTCCCCCCTCTACTTCCCGTTTCTCTCTTCTCAGTCGTGTCCTCGTTGCAGCCCAGATCCGCCGTAGCCGTCGATTCGGCCTCCCACCGCAGCCACCGACCACCACCACTGAGCCTGTCCTCCTCCCCCAGCCCGAGGCCTGTATCCTCATTCGCACGCACGCCCGTAGCCCAACCCCACGCACCCACTTCACGGCTCACATTCCGCCACCTACAGCCCAATGTCACAGCCCACGAGCACGCTAGACATCCACCTCTCGGCCATACCCTCATTTCCCAGCCCATACCGACCATTTCTCTCTCCCTCACGGATCTTTTTTCCCTCACGGCCAAATCCGCATCGTCGGCTGCCATCTCAACAGTCGACGGTACGTCGACAATTGCCACCACCTCGACAGTCGACGCCCGAGGATGGGAGAGGGGCGGGAGGCCTTGGGCGAGGGGGGGAGGCCTTGGGCGACACGGGTTTGGGGAGAGAAAGTGAAAGTAAAATTTGAAATTAGAAGGAAGTGGGTTTTGTTGGAGGTGTTTTTAGTCATTTCATTATGATGTGTTTTGGATCATCCCAAACAATGGACTGATGGCAATATTTTTTCATATGCAAAACCATGTTCCTTGTCGATCTGCATCCGTGATCACATCCTCTCCGTAATAACCTAAAAGAAAAAAAAAATCAAATAGTTAATAGAACATGAAAGTACTGATGAGTAAGTTATAATAATCTGCTCGCCTATCAATTATACCAATGATCACTAATTAATCACGGTCTGATCTGCATAGGCTTAGGGGTGGCCGGATACCCTAGCTGGCGCTATATACTCGATCGTCGGTGGTCTGCCTCGCCTATTGATCAGATCACAAGTAAGTACATTATCTAGCTATAAATCTCACGCACTATCCTAGCTAGCTCCAGTGGTACGTACTATGATCTAACTATATATATGATCTATACGATAGAGCTCATGCATGGCTAGTCATCATGTACTGGTCTCTCTCTCTCTACCACTTGAGTATTTTATTGCTAATTCTAACATAGGCTGTATAAACTTCATGTATTTGTTGGTTTGGAATAAATGAAAAAAATCGTTACCACTTCCGTTTAATTAATTAATTAAGGTAGGGCTTGGGCCCTTAATTGGCACGTAACAATATAGTGTGGTGGTTATACGTGGTAAAGTGTAAAAAAGAAAAGAAAAAAAAAATACTGGTATAGCTATACGATATAATATTTAACGGTGAGTGTGATTTTTTGTTTTCTTTTTAATCTCATTTATATCAGAAAACTTCTAATTAATAAATTGTTAGTTAATTATTAGTTTTTTAGTCTCTTTGAAGTACTGCATGCTAGCTTGCATTAATTTCCGGAGCAACAACTCACAGCGCGTCCCCCTAACGTTTTTACCGACATGCATGAGTTTGGACTGCAGCTTTTGAGCGACGTACGTTCGAACACTGATGGTGCATGGATGGATCTGGATCGATCTAGAGTTTGGAGGTCCATTGATAATTCCCTGCACTGGGCACATAAATATTCTCAATATATAAATACACCTTCTGACCATATATTAATAATCTCAAGACCATAATACCTTTTCATGATCAGAGAGACCAACAGATCAGTTTTTCTTACCAACAAAAAAGCCCTTTGCCACACAGGTTCAATTGATGAAATAAGGCAGGCTGGCGAGCTAGTAGGAAGGTACTATTATCTATGATATGATAAAATATACATGGAGGAGAGTAGTGTACTAGGGTTGGTTAATTGCACATTATTATTATTATTATTATTATATTATTATTATTATTATTATTATTATTATTATTATTATTATTATTATTATTTGAAGAGAAACTGGTATCATTCATTCATTAAAAAAACTTACATTTATGAGCGGATATATTTTTAGATGTACCCTTATCAAACATGACATCATAAACTAAAATAATGCATTTGGAGCTCCACCAATACACTATTTTCTTTTGTGATTAGTTTGGTCGTCAATATTGCTAATAATCTCTACAAACAAACGTCCAAGAGACAATACTCTCTACCTAAATAGAGACTCAACCTCAACCTTCATAGAAAGAGAGGATTCAACCTCTACAGAAAAACATCTGAGAGACAAACTTTTTTTTTTAAATTAACAATAAGGAAACAAAAAAGGAAAGCAATAAGATAGATGCGAAAAAGAACGGATTACAGTCTAGACAAACTCTAGTAGACTTCAGAATCTGTGACGGCCTGTGAAGGCAACACACTTATCTCTTTTCAGCCACAAAGGTCATATCTGAAAGCACTGGTGGTGGCGAGTTCGGTGATGATTTAGTGCGTGTGTCGAGAAGAGCTGTCGGAAGGAATGGTACGTGGAGACCATGCGTGGTGATTTTTACAAAACCACCACTTTTCTCCGAACGTCTTTCGACTTATGAATTTGCTTATGCCGCTCATGTCTCTCGAGAGTTGCCGGAAAGGTATAGATATATCTTTTTCGATCTTGAAGAAAGTAAAATAAATTAAACAAAAGAAATCTTGATAGACAAGGTGGATGAATGGAGGAAGTAGGGAATGAGAGGGAGGAAGCCTCCTCCTCCGGCGAAAATCATATCTAAAACCCTTGATTTTTTATGAGAGAGAAAGAAGGGAAAGGAGGCACTTAAGGTTTTTTCACCGGAGGGGGAGGAGGCCTCCTATGATAGAAAATTTGTTTGTGTTTCTTTTTGCTTACAGTTTCACGTACCTACGATTTGGATTCTTCATGACCATATATACCCCACTCTGCATGCAGCATGCATTGCCTAGTTAGGGCTCTGGTGGGTTATCTTGCGCGGTTGCACCACCGCTAGCTTCTAGATCAGTTAAATTTGATGCTTTTGACTTCCAAACAAAGATATGTATTAGAGTGAATATCCTAATTAATTACCAACCGCTAGCTTTAAGTCCTCTTACATACATATAGTACTATCCTTAATTCCTGATTTGCCATGACTTTCAAGTTTACCTTTATTAACTATTCTTGGCAATCCTCTGATCATGGTGTTGCTAATCAAACCAATCCTTGCTATGTACCCCTTTCTTCATTACAAAAATAATAAGACTGGGACAACTAAATTAGTATTAATATACACATGCACACATTATATATGTGTATGTATTTTGTTAAAGTATATTCAGGAGGATTCAGATTGCTCAAATGGAGGCTTAACTAAAGGAGGACAACTCAACAATGCCTCAGATGGAGGCTTAATTAGTGGCTCGACTAAAGGCCAATTATAAGTTTGGAAAGACAAATCAAGATAACAAAGTGTCAACTGTCCTGCTGTATTAGTTAATCTATTCTTTAATTCTTTTCTTAATTTTAGATTGTATACTTTCCTTTTCAATGTAAAGCAACCCTGTCAATTAATCTTGTAATCCCATCAATTATGGGTGCACTTGTATATATACACAATGATGTAATGTAATGCACTGTCTGAGTGAATACAACATCTTTTGTTCAATTTATATTTTTGCATGGTATCAAAGCCCCTCGGGGGCTAACACCTACTTTATGTTCTTTCTTTCCAGTAACTATGTCAAACTCTAGTCAGTTCTCTAACACATCTTCATCCTCCTCCACACTATCTCTCCCAAGTATCACTCATTTCATTTCTATCAAACTTGACAACAACAAGTATCTCAATTGGGTATCACAGTTTCTACATGTGCCACGCAACCATGATCTCATGGGGATAGTTGATGGCATTGAGCAATGTCCACCAAAATTCCTCTTTGATGACTTAGGAAATTTAAGAACTGAGATCAATCCCAACTTTTTCTTATGGCAAAAGAAGGATCAATATCTTCTTAGTTGGTTCAATACTACTTTGTTTGACAGTGTGTTATCATCTGTCTATGGCCTACACACTTCTAGGCAAGTGTGGAATTCATTGGCCACAGGTCCAAAGTGGCTTATCTGAAGGGTACTTCAGTCCTTGAGTCAGGGTTCACAAACCTCCACTCAATACTTAGGGCAAGCTAAACTTCTAGCTTACCAACTCATGACAGCAGGAAAGGCTGTAGATAATGATGATCTGATTTCATATATTTTGGGAGGACTCAATCCAAATTACACTTCTTTTATTACCTCCTTTCATTTTGTTACTCGAAAGTCAGTCATGTCCTTTGAAGATTTTCAAGTTCAATTACTAAATCAAAATTCTTCTTGGAAATCAATATCATCAACAGAGCAATGAATCTGGTAATTTGGCTCTCTATACTCAAAAGCCTAAATCCTCTAATTACGAAGGGAGGAACTCTGGACAACAAAGGCATACTTTTCAATCTAAGAAACCAGAAGGACTGAAACCCAAAAGTGAGAATAATCAGATAGGACCTTGTCAAATCTATGGAAAAATGGGACACCAAGCTTTGGACTGCTATCATAGGATGAACGACTCCTATCAAGGGAGGCATCTTCCAGCTCAACTAGCTGCCATGGCTACTAGAATAAACTCAGTAGAATTTGAAGACCATCCTTGGTTTGTTGACAGTGGTGCAAACAACCATATCACTGCAGACCTGAACAACCTCACTATTCAAGAACCTTTCAAAGGAGATGAAGAAGTGGCTGTGGGAAATGGTGCAGGTTTACCTATTCTAAACACAGGCTCCTCAACCTCGTTTCATTCTCAAAAGTCTTTTAAGTTTAAAAATGTCCTTCACTATCCTAATGCTATAGCAAACTTGCTTTCCATTCAAAGATTTTGTGCTAATAATAGTTGTTGGTTTAAACTAACTGCCACTCATTTCTTTGTGAAGGACAACCTAACAGGGAGGACACTTATGTAAGGATAAAGTAAAGATGGCCTATATCTAATCCAACTTTCCAAGACAAATACTGTCAAGCACTTCATTAACTTTCTTGAAATCTCAGCCAATACAACTGTTTGGCATCGTAGATTAGGGCATCCGGCACCTCCTATCTTAGATAAAATTAGAAAATATGCTCATATTCCTGTACTTAAGTCTACTGAACATGTAGCAATGTGTGACGCATGCCAGTTAGCTAAGGCAAAAACTCTTCCATTTTCTGATTCTGTCAATGTAACCAAGGAACCTTTGGAAATAATTCACTCTGATTTATGGACCTCTCCTATCCTTTCTACAGCTGGGTTTAAATACTATGTTGTTTTCATTGACAATTCCTCTGGGTTCACTTGGATTTACCCTCTCAAGATAAAATCTGAAACATTTGACTGTTTGGTCAAGTTCAAATATTTGGTAGAAAATTTGCTCAGCAAGAAAATCAAGTCTTTTCAATCTGATGGTGGAGGTGAATTTCTCTCCAGCAAATTCAAAGAATTTCTCACTTCTAATGGAATAATTGATCAAATCTCATGTCCCTACACTGCTTAGTAAAATGGCCTTGCTGAGAGGAAACATAGGCACATAGTTGAGATGGGTCTTGCTCTTCTAGCACAGTCCAAACTCCCAACTACTTATTGTGTAGATGCCTTTAACACTTCTATCTATCTTATAAACAGACTCCCTAGTCCTATGTTGAATAATACTTGTCCTAACATTAAGCTACTTAATAAGGCACCTGACTACTCTTTCCTCAAAGTCTTTGGGTATACTTGTTATCCACTCCTCAAGCCATACAACACTCACAAACTCATTTACAAGTCCAAAAAGTGCGTCTTCCTAGGTTATTGTTCAAACTGTAGAGGTTATAGGTGTCTTGAACCTATAATTGGCAGAATTTTCATCAGTAGGAATGTTGTGTTTGATGAACATTCCTTCCCTGCTCGAGACTGGAAACCATCTCTACTGAAGTCCACTGCACAAAAGCCTCCTCTACATGTTAGTTCATCACTTTCAAATGATGTCATGTTACCTTTACACCACATTGCACCCACACAAGATTTTGAAAATTCTATCACTGATGTACCACAACACCATATCCATCCCACATCTCCTTTAGAACCTTTCCAAGTAGAACCAATGGATTCCACTGCATCCTCTCTACCTAAAATATCTCAAGCAGAGGGAACAACAACTTCTGCTGCACCTAATCCTGAACCCACAATAGTCCCTACTCATTGTATGATCACCAAATCAATGGATGGTTCCAGGAAAGCCAAAACCTTTTTAGATTACAAGGTGTACACAACCACCAAACATCCACTTATGGCCTTGCATACCACAAGCTCAAACGTTACACTTCCACCTACACCGCACATCTTCTCTCAGGCCATTAAGTCACCTCATTGGACTCGAGCCATGTAAGAGAAGTTTAAGGCTCTTGTAATCAACCATACCTGGATTTGTGCCCAAGGCCTCCTAACTAGAATGTTATTCCCAACAAATGGTTCTTCAAAGTTAAACAAAAAGCAGATGGTTCACTGGATAGATTTAAGGTTAGACTTCTAGCCAAGGGGTATGAGCAAAAAGATGGAATATACTACACTAAAACATTCAGTCCAGTAGTCAAGACTTCAACAATCAGAATTGTTCTGGCTCTTGCAGTTCACTACAACTAGCACTTGAGATACCTTGATGTCTCCAATGCCTTTCTACATGGGACACTCGAAGAGGAAGTCTATATGGAACAACAAACGGGTTTTAAAGATCAGAAGCATCCTGACTATGTTTGCAAACTTCAAAAATCTATCTATGGTCTTAAGTAGGCTCATCGAGCCTGGTTTAACAAGCTGGCCACAACTCTACTTGCATTTGGCTTCCAAGAATCCAAAGCGGATTACTCACTCTTTGTATTTCATCATGCTGACATTCACATGTTTCTATTGGTTTATATAGATGACATAATCCTCACAAGTAATCATGTGCCAACTACGAAAAATTTGATTCACTGCCTCAAGCACCACTTTGCCATATAGGACCTAGGCTCTGTCAGTTTCTTTGTTGGAATACATGCTCAACAATTGTCTAATGGCATGCTGCTCGCTCAGTCAAGTATACTCTGGATCTACTCTCTTGATTCAAGATGACTGAAGCAAAACTAGTAAAGACACCACTCCCAACAGGCTCTCAATTATCTCAAAATCATGGTGATGCTTTGGAAAATGCAACTGAGTATAGACAACTTGTTGGAGCCTTGCAATACCTCACTCTAACAAGGCCAGATATCAGCTTCCTTGTCAATCAATTGTGTCACTTCATGCTCAATCCTACATCTGCTCACTGGACATCAGCCAAAAGGGTATTAAGATACCTCAAAGGATCACTCAATCATGGCCTGTTGTTCACTAAAGAATCACTCACATTGAATGCATATAGTGACTCAGATTTGGCTGGGAGTCTAGATGATAGGAGGTCAACAACTGGTTATGCAATCTACCTAGGAGGCCCTTGTCTCATTAGTTGGTGTGTCAAGAAGCAAACTGTCGTGTCTAAATCCAGCATAGAGGCAGAGTCACTTGCAATCACCACAACTGAATTATACTAGCTTAGAATGCTAATAAAAGAACTTCAAGTGTCCTTAAATGCAGCTCCTATCCTCTGGTGTGACAATCTAGGAGCACTATCAGTGACAACTAATCTAGTTTTCCATGCGAGGAAAAAACACATAAAACTTGACTATTACTTCATCCGAGAGAAGGTTTTCAATGGGGAGATCATCACCAAGTACCTTCCCACTATTGATCAAGTAGCTAATATTTTCACAAAGGGGCTTACTTCAACACGTTTCTTTCTGTTAAGAGACACGCTAAAAGTGACTACCTCACCCATTAGCTTAGGGGGGATGTTAGAGTATATTTAGATGAGGATTCAGACTGCTCAAATGGAGGCTTAACTAAAGGAAGAAAACTCAACAATGCCTCAGATGGAGGCTTAATTAGTGGCTCTACTGAAGGCCAACTACAAGTTTTGAAGACAGATCAAGATAACAAAGTGTCAAGTGTCCTACTGTATTAGTCAATCTATT